>NC_092872.1:433334785-433662785 GCF_028372415.1 Notamacropus eugenii
GTTATCCTGATTGTATTTTCACAATACTCAAATTGTTTCTTTCTAGTTGCTTGTAGCATTTTCTCCTTGATCTGGGAACTCTGAAATTTGGCCACAGTATTCCTAGGAGTTTCTCTGTTTAGGTCTCTTTCAGGAAGTGATTGGTGGATTCTTTCAATATTTATTTTGCCCTCTGGTTCTAGAATGTCAGGACAGTTTTCCTTGATAGTTTGATGGAAGATAATGTCTAGGCTCTTTTTTGATCATGGCTTTCAGGTGGTCCCATAATTTTTAAAGTGTTTCTCTTGGATCTGTTTTCCAGGTCAGTTGTTTTTCCAGTGAGATGTTTCACATTATCTTCTCTTTTTTCAAACTTTTGGTTTTGTTTTTTAACTGCTTGGTTTATCTCATAGTCATTCATTTTCCTGAACTCAATTCTCTCTTTCAAAGAATTGTTTTGTTCAGTGAGCTTTTGAACCTTCTCCTCCATTTGGCTAATTCTGCTTTTTAATGCCTCTTTCTCCTCATTGGCTTTTTGGACCTCATTTTCCAATTGAATTAGCCTCTTTTTGAAGGTATTATTTTCCTCAGCATTTTTTGGTTCTCCTTTAGTAAGTTGCTAACTCGCTTTTCAAGCTTTTCTATTGCCTGAGCCCAGTTTAAGTTCCCTTTGGAGGCCCTGGAGGCAGGGGCCTTGACTTCTTGTGACAGTATGCCTTGTTCTTCCTCATCTGAAAGGATGGGAGGAGACACCTGTTCACCAAGAAAGTAACTTTCTATGGTCTTATTTTTTCCCCCTTTTTTGAGCATTTTCTGAGGCAGTTACTTGACTTATGAGTTTCCTCTCCACAACCACCTGGCCTCCAGTTCCACCAAGCCAGCACTGGGGGCTGAGATTCAGATGAGCTGTTCCAATACCTCAGGGCCTTTAGGTAGGGGCAGGGCTGATATTCAGTGTGAGATGAAGATTAGCTGCTCAGATAGGGGCAGGGCCACCACACAGGGCTCAGTTCCCTCAGGGGTTTTACGATGAGGCCTTCAACAATGGATGCTGGCTACCGCCTGCCTTGGGAACCTCTGCTGCTGCCTCTGCTGCTGCCACCTGAGGAGGCCTGAGTTATGGGGACACCCTGCTCCCTTCTCGGCCAGCTGAAAAAACCCTCTTACTGACCTTTAGTGCCAGTGGGTTGAGAGATCTGTGCTGCTGCTGGAGATTCCGTCCCTGAAGCCTGCTCATTTCTGCTCCTCCTGGTGCTGCGTGGCCAAGGCTGGGCTGGGCTCTGCTCTGTGTCTGGTGCAGCAGACCTTTCCCATTGATCTTTTAGGACACTCTGGGATAGAAATCTCCTCCACTCTGTTGTTCTGTGGCTTCTGCTGCTCTAGAATTTGTTGAGAGTCCTTCTTTACAGGTATTTTATGGGCTGTAGGGAAAGAGCTAGTGTATGTGTGTTTTTCTACTCTGCCATCTTGGCTGTGCCCCAGTTATTTCCATTCTTAAACCACGTCAGGGTGATGTCTCTGGGAAACAGTCTTATTGCTATGCAGGTGAAAGTCACTGTCTAATTTGAATTGAACCTTCCTGAGAGGCTGGACACTAAGGAGATACTAAGGAGACACTAAGGCTTAACTGTAAAGAGAAGGGTATAGGAGCTGTTGAAAGGGAGAGATATCTCAGGGTTCTGCTTCTACAGTCCCAAGTACTTTCTCTTCCCATTGTGGTGTGTTTATGTGTGTGTGGGGTGCATACGTGTGAGAGAGACACACACACACTCACAGACACACATAGACAGAGACAAAGAGAGAGAGACAGATGGAAAGATGGAGATAAGAGGTAGTAAAGGGGAGAGATCATATGTGTGATGAAATGCTAAGCTTCCCTGATAAGAGACTCCTTTTCTCCCTTCCCAGTCACTGCTTTCATCCCTTTCTATGCCATCTTTTTTTTTCTTTTCTCAGGCTTCCACAGCAACATATCTTCAGATCAGCTTAGTAACAACATCCAGCTTGACCTGATTAGGAGATGTCTCACAGATCTGTGGCCTGCCTCTATTTGGTCACCCAAATCTGGTGCTTTCTTTATCTGTGCCCATTTCTCTGAGGAGTCTACCTTCCCTTCTTTATTCCATCACCCAGGCCAAAGTTAGATTTCTTTTGTCCCACTGGTTCAATAAGCTGTAGGACTCTGTCTATGGTTGCCTAGGCCCTAGTTCCTGGCACAATCTACAATAGTTTTCACTCTTCCCCTCACCTCATTTTCTTATATTTCCTAATAATTTATAAGAAAATCCAGAAACCAGAGGGAGTGATGTGGTGGAGATTATTTCAAAAGTCAGTGGAGGCAGAAAGAGAAGTGATATCATCAGAACACCCTACACATCACCAGGACAGAGAGAGGAAACTGAAACAAATTCCAGATCATAATTCTTGCCTGGAGGGAAGAACCTAGAAGTGAAGGGAGGCTCCAATTATCTGGGTATCTGATGGAATTCTCTCTGCCAAAAATAGCTCACCCAATACAGATGTGCCTTGTTTTAAAGATAATCTCTTTCTTTAAAAGACAAAGAAATCAACAAAAAGAACTGCTGTTGGGGATATTTTTCTCACCAAGTTGGAGGGAACTGGTTTCTGAAGTAGAAATTATAGGAAATTTTAAGGGAAATGACATTCCAGATTTTACATGTCATGATAGAAGAGAAAAAAGCTGAGACTATCTAACCTTCTGTTTATTGATAGGTTTCTGTTCTTTCCTCCATTGATTGGGTCCTACCTTTGAACAGGGAGAATCCTGAGTGGAACAGAATCTTGTGGGCAAGGACACCGACAAGTCACTTTAGGAAGGCTTGATATTTAGAGCAAGGAAGGAAACAAGTATTTATTATATTCCTACTATGTGCCAGGCACATACTAAGTCCTTTACAGATATTATCTTGTCCTATCCTTACATCAAACTTAGGAAGTAGGTTATTATTATTTTTGTAGGCTAATTAAAACTTGGCTATTATTATCTTATTACAGTTGAGGAAAGTGAGGCAGACAGAGGGTAAGTTACTTGCCCAGGGTGACACAGTAATTATCTAAATCTGTATTCTACTCTGATGTAACACATCTAGTTTACTATATTCAGTTTGGGGCACCACATTTTAGGAAGGGCATTGATAAGCTGGACAGCATCCAGAGGATAGATGACCCTTCCAATAAAGGGAATCAGTTGAAGGAACTAGGAATGATTTGGAGAAGAGAAGACTTGGTGGGGCTGAGGATGTGATAGAATAGAACATCAGTCTTCAAGTATTTGAAGAACCGTCACATGGAAGAGGGTTGCAGAACTAGGAGCAATTGAAGAGAGGCAGTTTTGAGCTCAGTATAAGGAAAAGCTTCCCACTAGTTGGAGCTGTCCAAGGTATAATGGGCAACCTCTACAGATAGTGGATTCTCCTTCACTTAAAGTGTTCAAGGAAAAGTTGAATGGATACTTGTTGAGGAGAGGGGGATGGGGAAGAAGTAAAACTAATTCTCAGCCAAGTCCCCATTAAATAACCATGAAGGTTCTTTCCAATTATGGGAATTTGGCTTTTTGAATTCCTACCCTTCAAATCACCTAGATAGCAAATCCTATAGAACAGAGTTGCCTAACAAGAAGCCAGCTGCCTGAGTGCAGCTGAACTAGATTAAAATGTAATTGGAAAATATTTAACAAGATAAATAAAATACAATGAAACAGATATTATATTTTAAACCTGTCAGTATGAATTGGACACCACTGCTACAAACCCTTCACAAAATTGGGAAGGAGGTTAAAAAGTCCAAATGAGAAAAGCCTTGGGCTGAGAGTCAGATTCTAGTTTTAATTTTGCACTTTGACTTTTTGTGTGACCCTGGGCAAATCACATCCTCTCTCTTCCTCTCGGTTTCCTCTTCTGTAAAATGGAGTTGGACTAGATGGTAACTGTGGTTCCTGAGTGAACACTTAAGCCTGCACAAAGCAGAGGTGAGAATACAGACAAGGTAGTTCCTTAGGGAGGCAGACAGGCTGGCAGTAAGCATTTATTAAGCACTTACTTTGTGCCATGTACTGTGCTAGACATTGGAAACACAAATACAAGCAAAAAGAAGGACAGTCTTTGTCTTCTTATAAGAAGCATACATTCTAATAGGAAAGTACAGCACATACAAAGAGTAGGGAGAGAGCATGCTCATCATTAGTAGGCTTTTTTTTTCCCTAACCTGTGACTTATGTAGGGAGCTCCTGGAGCAAAAATACCTTCCAACAAGCTTAAGGTAGGGGTTTCCTTACTTCCACGACCACTTAGAACTCCAGAGCCCGCTGCTGAACTTCTGTGGTGCTCTAGAGACACCTGTAACTGCCTTCACCCTTCTCTGACCTTTCTCCTGCCATTCCTCTGGCTTTTATAGTCCTCTCCTGGAAGTCTTTTAAGTTGTGGTGGCAAAGGGGAGCATTTAAGTCCTACAGGATGTTTCTGGTGACCCTGAGTCTCCCTCTTTCTGCTCAGGACTTTACCACCATTACCCTGCTGCCTTCTCTTGTGGACCTCCTCACCCTGGAACAACCCTCTGCCATGGGGACTGGCTCATGCTTCATTCCCTTCTTAAATTTTGTCACTATGCCATCATATGGGCAGTCTCAGAAACTCTATGGTCCTTGTTTCCCCTTAAGAGAGTCAGGAGAATTCTAGAATGATCTTCCCTCTTTTTCCTTTTCAAATTCTTCTTTATTCTTTAAAAGCCAATATAAATTTTACCCACTCTATTCTATTTTACCCACTGTATTACCCATTCCTGCTCTGACCCTTGAAGAATCTCTTTTCCACTTTCAGCTCCTCCAGCTATCTTCCATTCAGTAATCTGGTAAGCTTAAATCTTTCTGTGCTTCACTGAATATTTTATATTCATCATTTGTTTCATCCCAGTAATATTTGTTTCCACGTGATATGATGGAACAAGAATGGAATTTGGAGTCAGGAGTTCTGGATTCAAGTCCCAGCTCTGTTGCTTACTACTTGTGTGATTGTGTGAGAGTCACTTCCACCTCTGAGTTTTTTTGGTTATAAAATGAGAGGACTGGACTAGTTGATCTCCAAGATTTCTTATCAGTCAATATTGTGAAATGTCTCTAGACATAACCTAAGTTGTAACTGCCTATGAGGTGATATAACCTCTGTGCCCAGGTACGAGCTGTTGCTTGTAGGCTTATGTCTTCTTTTCTCAAACTCTGGAGCAGACCAAGCACCGTAAGTAGATAGAAGATAGAGACAATTTTAGGTTCTGCTTTGAGCCCACATCTGCCATACACTTCAATTTGATTCTCCTCCCAGTGGCAATCTTTATATCTGAGGCAGATGAGAAAAGGTCATAAGATCCTAGATGTAGAAATGAGTGGATTAGTTCATAGGGGAAGCAGTAAGTGTGGGCACCCATCACCTGTGCTGCATTAGGCTAATGAAATATTACTGAGATGAAACAAATGATGAATGTGAAAAATTTAGAGAAGTGTAGAAAGATTTAAATGAATGGATGCAGAGGAAGGTAAGCAGAACCAGGAAAACATTTTAAACCTTGGGTTGTTGTGGTTTAGTGATTTCAGTTGTGTCTGACTCTGTGACTCCATTTGGGGTTTTCTTGGCAAAGATACTGAAGTAGTTTCCCATTTCCTTCTCCAGCTTTTTTTTTTTTTAACAGATGAAGAAGCTGAGGCAAATTGGGTTAAGTGACTTGTCACAAAGCTAGTAAATATTTGAAACCAGATTTGAACCCAGATCTTTCTAACTCCAGGCTTGGTACTGTATCGACTGCTCCATCTAGCTGCCCCCATGTGTTGTCAAGCTGCTTTCTACTCTGAGTACAAACCCTGAGTACAAAAGTGTAAGTAGTAAGAACAAAGAACCTTGAGAGCTGTGTAGTTATAATACTCAAGTTTGTTCCCAGATAAGAGATGAGATGCACAAGTCTTCACTGATGGACTAACTTAATGGACTTAATATGAGGAAGAGCCTGAACAATGTGTATTCTTAATCCACTCTCCTTGTCCTAAATTGTTAATCTATGTGTTTTGTGTGGTCTTGGATTTCATTGAGGAGGTTTTGTAGTTTTATGGGGCTTGATTAAATCCTCATAATATCATAGGGGGCAGCTAGGTGTACAGTGGATAGAGCACCAGTGGAGGAGTCAGGAGGACCTGAGTTCAAATCTCACCTCAGACACTTGACACTCACTAGCTGTGTGACCTTGAGCAAGTCATTTAACCCCAATTGGCTCATCCTGGGTCATCTCCAATCATCCTGATGAATATCTGGTCACTGGATTCAGATGGCTCTGGAGTGGAAGTAAGGCTGGTGACCTTGCACAACCCTCCCTCACTCAAAAAGAAAGTCAAGTGCAAGTCATTTCATCATTTCTCTGATGGCATGGTCTTCTTTGGCAATGAAGGACAAACACACACATAATGTCATATGCAAACAGAATCATCCTTTTGGAAGGTCTCACCATTTCTTTTTTTAAATGCAATTTATTTATTTTTCAGTTATTAACATTTACTTTCACAAGAATTTGAGTTTAAAATTTTGTCTCCATACCTCCCCACCCCCACCCTAGGACAGCATGCACTCCATCCACCCCTTCCTCCAGTCTGTCCTCTCTTCTATTAGCCATCCTGCTTCCATCCCCCTTCCCCTCTATTTTCCTGTAGGGCAAAATAGATTTCTATACTCCATTGCCTGTATAGCTTAATTTCCAGTTGCATGCTAAAACAATTTTTAACATTCATTCTTAAAGCTTTGAATGCCATATTCTCTCCCTCCCTCCTCACTCACCCTCATTGAGGAAACAAGCAATTCAATATAAATCATACATGTGTAACAATGCAAAGCACTTCCATAATAGTTATGTTGTAAAAGACTAACCACATTTCCCTCTGTCCTATCCTGCCCTTCATTTATTCTATTCTTTCCCTTGACCTGTCCTCCCACAATAGTGTTTGCTTCTGATTATCCCTTTCCCCAATTTGCTGTTCCTTCTATTATCTTCCTTCTCCTATCCTCTTCCCCCTTACCTTCCTACAGCGTAAAATAGATTTCCATATCCAATTGAGTGTGTGTTATTCCTTCCTTAAGCCAAATCCCATGAGAGTAAGGCTCAATTATTTCCTTTCATCTCCTCCCTCTTCCCCTCCATTGTAAAAGCTCTTTCTTCCCTCTTTTATGTGAGATGGTTTGCTACATTCTACCTCTCCCTTTCTCTTACTCCTAATACATTCCATTCAAAAGTAAATTTTATTTTTAGGTATTCTCCCTTCATATTCAGCTCACCCTGTGCCCTCTTTCTATGTGTATATGTGTATACATACACACACAACACACATATACAATACACCCATGTACATATACATACCTACACATATATAGTATATACATGCACACATACCCATATACACCTACATATATATATATATATTTCCTCTAACTACCCTAATACTGAAAAAGGTCTCATGAGTTACAAATAACATCTTTCCATGTAGGAATGTAACCAGTTCAACTTTAATGAGTTCCTTAAGGCTTGTCTTTCCTGTTTACCTTTTCATGTTTCTCTTGATTCTTGTATGTGAAAGTCAAATTTTCTATTCAGCTCTGGTCTTTTCAATAAGAATGCTTGGAAGTCCTCTATTTCAATGAAATTCCATTTGTTTTCCCTGAAATATTATACTCAGTTTTGCTGAGTAGGTGATTCTTGGTTTTAATCCTATCTCCTTTGACCTCTGGAATATCATATTCCAAGCCCTTTGATCCCTTAGTGTAGAAGCTGCTAAATCCTATATTATCCTGATTGTATTTCCATAATACTTGAATTGTTTCTGTCTGGCTGCTTGTAATATTTTCTCCTTGACCTGGGAATGCTGGAATTTGGCTACAATATTTGTAGGAGTTTTCCTCTTGGGATCTCTTTCAGGAAGTGATCAGTAAATTCTTTCCATTTCTATTTTACCCTTTGATTCTAGAATATCAGTGCAGTTTTCCTTGATAATTTCTTGGAAGATGATGTTTAGGTTCTTTTTTTGATCATGGTTTTAAGGTAGACCAGTAATTTTAAAATTATCTCTCCTGGATCTATTTTCCAGATTAGTTGTTTTTCCAATGAGATATTCACTTTGTCTTCTATTTTTTCATTCTTTTGGTTTTGTTTTGTAATTTCTGGGTTTCTCATAGTCATTAGCTTCCATCTACTCTATTCTAATTTTTAAAGAACTATTTTCTTCAGTGAGCTTTTGAACCTCCTTTTCCATTTAGCCAGTTCTACTTTTTAAAGCATTCTTCTCCTCATTGACTTTGTGAACCTCTTTTTCTATTTGGGTTAGTCTATTTATAAAGGTGTTATTTTCTTCAGCATTTTTTTGGGTCTCCTTTAGCAAGCTGTTGACTCATTTTCATGAGTTTCTTGCATCCCTCTCATTTCTCTTCCCAATTTTTCCTCCACCTCTCTTACTTGATTTTCAAAATCCTTTTTGAGCTCTTCCATGGCCTGAGACCATTGCATTTTTTTTTGTGGAGATTTTGCATGTAGAATCCTTGACTTTTATGTCTTCCTCTGATGGTGTGCTTTGTTCTTTCTCATCCAGAAGAATGGAAGAAAATACCTTTTCACCAAGAAAGTAACTTTCTATAGTCTTATTTTCCCCCCTTTTTGGGCATTTTCCCAACCAGTTACTTGACTTTTTAGTCCTTTATCAAGTGGAGGGTATACTCTAGGGGCCTGCACATTCTCAGTTCCTCCAAGGTGTCACAATCAAAGGGGAGGAATTTATTCCTCTCCTGGGCCTGTGTTCTGGTCTATGGGCAACCACAAGCACTCTTGGTGCTCCTCCACACCACAGAACTGCCACTCAGGTCTGAGATCCAGATCAGCTGCTTGATTCCCCCAGAGTCTTTAGGCTGAGGGCTCCAAAAGTGGAAGCTGTGGCCACCCTGGGGCTGGAGCTGGGGCCAGACCTGTACTCCACTCTCACCCAGGTGAAAGAGCTTTTTCACTGACCTTTGAAGCTGTCTTTGGCATTTGTGGGTTGAGAAATCTGGAAGCTGCAGCTGCTACCAGTGATTCAGTGCTCTGAAGCCTGCTACAGTCCTGTCCATGCCATGCCATGCCATGTGGCCCATGCTGGGCTGTGCTTTGCTCTGAGCCTGGTGTAATAGACCTTTCCTCTCAGGCTTTCAGGCTGTCTTGGGCTGGAAACCTCTTTCACTCTGTCATTTTGTCATTTCTGCTGCTCTAGAATTTGTCTGGAGTCATTTTTTACAGGTATTTTATGGACTATAAGGAGAGAGTTTCTACAGGTCTGTCTTTGCAGGTCTC
This sequence comes from Notamacropus eugenii, assembly GCF_028372415.1. Classification (NCBI taxonomy): domain Eukaryota; kingdom Metazoa; phylum Chordata; class Mammalia; order Diprotodontia; family Macropodidae; genus Notamacropus; species Notamacropus eugenii. Next base: position 433,344,122 of record NC_092872.1, read on the forward strand.
ACCATTTCTAGGAAATCCTTTCTTTATTTGTATTCAACATCCTACAGCACAGTGGCCCACACTTTTATTTATTGATCAAACATCTTTATGTTTTATTTCTTACTTGATAGAGAGTCGTTGAATGAATTCTTTTTGTGGTTGGATTTATCAAGACATTTTGTATGGTCTTAACATATACATGATTGAAGCTTTGTTGGAGAATATGTTTTGCTACTCAGATGCTTTTTTTACATAACCAACAAAAACAACAGCACCAAAAAGATGATTAACTAACTAACTAAATAAGGATGATCTTTGTAATAGGGACAGCCAAATGCATAGTATGTATCTCATGTCATTTCTTCATGTGACAGAATCTGGGAACCTAATTCTTGGAGAGTTGTGATGACATGTAATGGAAATGCCTTGAAGAGACCCTGGAGCATGCATAAGTCTTCTCTGGCTGGTTCTAGTCTGCTAATTACATGGTTAGGAGTAGTCTTTTCAACTGGCTACACATCTGGACCTGGGAATATCTTCATAAAGACACCAGCAATAATAGTGTCAACCATTTTCTCCTTGGCTGTGCTCTCAGTGGATTTCTTGGTGTATGTTGATGGTGTTTAGTCAGAGCCAATACTGTGAGGGGAGAGGCCTTTGGTCTTCTCCACTGAGACACAACATATGGCCTATGAACATAGACTTGGGTTCTTTACTTGCCTTGATGTTTGTTCTTTTCCATTTTAGGACTCCATTTTGAGTTCCAAATTCTCTCCCTCCATCCTTGAGAAGGAAGCAATTTGATTTCAATTATATGTATGAGGTCATGCAAAACATATTTCCATATTAACCACATTTCAAAAGAAAACACAAAAATAATACAATTATAAAGCTAGAAAATGTTTTTCAATCTGCATTCAGAGATCATCAGTTCTCTCTCTGGAGGTGGATAGCATTTTTCATCATGAGTCCTTTGGAATTATCTTGGTTCATTGTCTTGATCAGGGCAGCTAAATCATTGACAGTTGGTCATATTGCTGCTACTGTGTATAATGTTCTCTTGGTTCTGCTCCATTCACTTTGCATGACTTCATATAAGTCTTCCTAGTAATTGGTAATATTGTCCCTATTAAGACAATAAATTCATTTTTTTGTGGTACAAATTACTGCATGAAAAAACACTTTGTTGTTGAGTTGTGTCCAAATCTTGGTAACCCCATTTGGGGTTTTCTTGGCAAAGATAGTGGAGTGGTTTGCTACTTTCTCATCTTATAGACAAGGAAACCGAGACAAACAAGGTCACACAACTAGTAAGCATCTGAGGCCAGATTTGAACTCAGGTCTTCCTGACTTCAGGTCCAATGCTCTATCTACTGAGGTACCTAGTTTAGCATTCTCCAGTTCTCTAATGTTCCAGGCCCTTTCCTCCTCTGTCCTCCATTTCCCGCATATTTTTTTGTAGCCCCCACAATATTACTAACAAACTTTTCTTTACTTTGTATTTCTTTTCATTCTCTACCTCCTGTTGCACACATGGAAACCTGACTTTTTCCAGAAGGGTAGTAGTGTAGTCGTCTACAGTGTTAGTTGCTGTTTCTTCCATATATTTTGACACAGTGAGCCAAGAGGAGTTGGCATACTTCTCGTTCCCCACTGCCATTTCTGGATTCTTCTTCTGTCACCATCACTTGGGAACGTCTTTCGCATTGAGGTTCAGTTCAAGTATCTATATCACACTGTGCATGTCCTGGATGCTGTTATTTGTTGGCCATTATATCATACTTATCCTTTATTAAAGGGTTTTGCACCTGGGTCATAGATAGTGTTTTCCCCCAATGCAATCCATGGTTTCGTACTTGAGGACTTCAGTATGCATACTGATGTCTCCTCAAACACTATGACCCTCCCAGTCTGTTAACTTCTGAACTACTTTATGATGATGTACACATGTTTTATCTTGACACCCATGCAGATGGTCATAGTTCAGACTTTCCTGTCACCTATGTCAGTGCTGCTTTCATGATTCTGAACTCGAATATTCTCCTCCCTGATCATAATCACCTATCCTTCCATAAATATCTTTCCCTACTAATTCATTTCTCCAGAATCTATTCTTAGCCCTCATTCCAATCTCCAGTTCTTCTATATTACCCTGTTCTGAACCATTACCCAGGCTCTGGGCTCACTTTCCTCTCCTCATAGTCTTGACCATATGGTACTTTGACCCCTAATCTCCTGCCGTTCCCACCTGGGTCACCCTCACCATTCAGTCTCCTTCTCTACTTGTGCTCTAGAGCTGCTGAATGTTACTGTAGGAAGTCATAGCAATGGGTCAAATGGGTCTACTACAAATTCATGTTACCTAATCTCACCTGGCCATTTAAGTACTGCTGCATGGGAGGACTTAGCCTTTAGAAGCACCAAGGTGTTAGGGTGGATAGACGGTTGGTCCTGGAGTGAAGAAAATCTGATTTCAAATCTGTTTTCAGATACTTTCTAACAGTGTCACCATGGGTAAGTCATTTAACTTCTGTCTGCCTCAGTTTCTCCAACCATAAGATGGGGATAATAATAATGCCTACCTTCCATGATTGTGAGGATCAAATGAGACAATATTTGTAAAATACAGTGCCTGACTCACAGCAGGTGCTTACCAAATGCTTCCTTTTGTTCTTCCTTAATTGTTTTCTTTGCTACTTGTCAGCTGTTTTAAAATCTCCATGCTTTCCCCAATACTGCCTCCAAAGCCCTTTGCCATCAGATGCCTTTTCCTCCTGTTTTATTCAGAAAAACAATGTCATCTGCCAAGGCTTGGGCACTGCTGTTCACAAAGAGGTATCTCCTTACATGGGGAGGGCCTGCAGTCTGCCCCGGTGGAGTGCTTCCTCAGAGGGACAAAATCCTCCATCTTCTGAAGTATGGAGGTAAATGTGGAACTGAGTGGTTGTCTGTCATGGAGATTTTAATAAACCTCTCTTTGGTTTTTATTTCTGAATTTGTTATGCAGCATACCTTTCACTCTAATGGCTCTTTGCCCCCACTTGCAAATTCACAGATCTCTGAGTCTTTGGCTGCCAGTGGGAGACTAGAGATGAGGGATGGGACTCTTCTGGACTTCCCCATCAGGCCCCAGGACCTTCTTAAGGCTGGAAGATCCCTTCAGTCCTGCACAAATCCGTACCTGAAATGCCTTCTGCTCTTGGGACCCTCCCTCCAATTAGCAGGTGAAGGGCTTCTCCCAGAACTGCCATTTCAATGGGACATCCAGGTAAGCCATCTCTTCATTTCCCACTAGACTGTGCTCCTCGGAACGTTTCCATTATGTCTCCATGCTAGGCACTTTGTACCTCTTTTCAGCTTCCTTTTATGTGTTTTCTTCCTCCTTTATATCTTAGGATATAAGTACTTTGAGGGCAGGGCCTGTTTTGCTTGTATGCATACTTCCAGTGCTTAGCATAGCGAGTGCCATATAGTAAGCCTAGTAAATGCTTGATATGCGGTAAACTTAACAAATATTTGTTGACTAACTGACAAATAAAAAGAGGACTGAGGTCTCTAGGACGGCATGGTGGTGACGGAATACCCTTTACTTTGGGTTTGCCAATGAGCCACACCTCCCTGCAGCACTTCCAGTGAGCCATTTCTTACAGAATATTTGGAGGTCCCTGTTAGCAAAAGGATGTTGTATATAAACCTTCAGTTTGTAAGAGTTTATAATAGGTCCCAAGCTCATATCCCTATGACAAAGGAGGAATTGTGTCCTGGATCCAGAGATCCTGAGTCTTCATTTAATCACAGGCCCTATTGGATTTGTGAACCAAACGTAAGTTGCAAAATGGCTTGTGATCTCTTTCCCAAATTTTGGGAGGTATAATCATGGGGACTAAGCAAGCTTATTTTTGTTATTTCCAAGAAAACCTGAATTCTGAACTGTCTGTGTATCTCTTAGGTACCAGGTATAATATTATATACACTGTGTATATGGCATATACACAGTACCATTAACAGTCTGACTCTGAGAGAGGCTACTAGTACAAAGTCCTGCAGCAGACGTTTGCAACCAGCAACTATTGCTGTCTGGCAAAGTTTGCAGGTTTAGGGTAGAAAGCAAAATGGAAAGGATGAAATACTTAGGCTTATAACTCCCTCCTCCCTTAGGATAGATAAGGCATTATTTCCAGGCTGCAGTTTTTCCTTTTTCTGGGCCAGTCAGGAGGTGAGAACTTCCCTTGTCCTCTTTTTACTTTGGAGGCCAGAGACTTTCTGAGATTCTTGTCAAATGAATCTGGTTCATCAGTGTCTCCATTATGCTACAGGTACATGACAAGTTTCTAAAATTTATCAATCCAATAAAAAGTTTAGAATCATCTCACAATTTCCCCATCCCCCAGTTGGGGAAACCTGAGTATTTCTGACATAGGTTTAGACCTCTGACTATTTTTAGTTTTACATGTGCCAAGATAGTCACTGCCATCTTGCTTTGTGCTGCCTCCTCCTTCCCCCATGAAATTAATTAGTAGATTGTCATAGATCAGTTTTGAGCAGTAATGATTCACAGAACACAAAAAAGTCAAGAAAAAGAAGCAGATTAAGGAAATATAGACAATCATGTTAAAAGTACTTTGAGGGATGAGAGAGAGAGAGAGAGAGAGAGAGAGAGAGAGAGAGAGAGAGAGAGAGAGAGAGAGAGAGAGAGAGAGAAATTTTTACTGTATTCTCTCTGACCACAAGGAATGACCACTATCTGCAGTGTCAATCTGTTCCAGCCAAGCCTTTCAGATTTCTTAGTTCTAGAGGTCAGTAACCTGGCCAGAAGGAACAGACAGCTAGGTGGCACACTGGTTAGAGCACTGGTCCTGGAGTCAGGAAGACCTGAGTTCTAATGTAACCTCAGGCACTTACTAGTTGGATGACCCTGTGCAAGTCACTTAACTCTGCTTGCCTCAGTTTCCTCATCTGAAAAATGGTCTGGAAAAGAAAATGGCAAACTGCTCCATCATCTTTGCCAAGAAAGCCCTAAATGGGTTCACAAAGAATCAGACATGATAGCAAGACTACTCTCCTCTTTGATACTGCATCACAGAACACCTGTAGAGACTTTCCCTTTAACTGCCATCTTCCATTGGTTGCTCCAGAAACCTTGAAATCTTGCTAGTGGATAGTCAATGCCAGTGCAACTTTGCACCCTTGGTCATTGTTGTAGAAAGTCCTCCTGCCCCAGTGGGCATTGTCCTGGTTCCTTCTTCCAGTGAAAATCGAAATGTCCCACCTTGCTGCTCCAGGTCATCATCTTTTCCATCATAGTCATAGAGCTCGATCTAGCAATCACAATCTCAGAGGTTCTCTTCTGACTAGAGCAACTTTAGCTTGCCTCATTTATTTCTCCCTGTGGCATTATAGTTTAGATTCTGTTTTCACGCTTTTATTGTTAAGAGTAAGTTGTGTGCCAAGGACACTTGTCATCCTTTTAGGAGGTGATGACATTTTACCAAGATCACTTGAGTAGTATTCAATGACGTGTAGTTAGTTGAGGGATGAGGTGAGGCTCCCAACAGGCTAGGGCCTCAGAGTTGACTTTGATGGGATAAATGCATGCGACCAACATCCCATACATGGGGTGCATGTGTGCATGGCCATTTTTGGGATCATGAAGTGCTTGTCACATCTGCTTAGCAATTATGGGATACATCTTAACCATACGAATGAACTTAGATCTTTCAATTCCTAATCAATACTGTTTAATAAAAAGAATCATGTAGTGAATAATGGTATTGCATGGTAGTTAAATGCCTACTCTGTCATGTCTTAAATACCCACCAGATCCTACTTCTGAGATCTGCAGTGGTCCTGGAGTCAGGGGAAGAGGAAACAAGAGAGCTATTTCTGGGTTTGACAATCAGTTATGTTGAAACATTTATAAAGGTCCTTGTACCATTGGTCTCTGATCCCAAGGCGATATGCCATTAAAAAGGTTCCTGATTGGCTTAGAGCCTGAGATAACAGTAAGGATGAAAGAGTTTTCTCATGAATTTATACCTGGACCAGTGACAAAGACTGTTCTGGAGTGGAAAATAGTATTATCCTTCTGGAGGCTAAGGTCTTGGGTCATGTTTTAGTGAAGGTTAAGAAGAGAGTGAAATATGAAAGCCTTATAAGAGGAGGCTAAGGTTCCTCAGATGATTCAAAGGGGAGCTAGACCCTGGGAATCTGATGTGGCTCAGGGAGTCCTGAGGCCCAGGGATACACCCTTAGCACATTCCCATGAAGGCTTTCTACTGAAGCTGGAACATCCTCTGCCCTGATCTGTTTCCTTAGCATCCCCAGGCAGATGGGAGGTCTCTTGAAGACCCGAGCTTGGGTCCTTGACTTTTGATTCCTCTTGGGACAGTACTGGGAGTCCCAGGGCTCTGTACTTACCCCTCACGGTCAGCTTGGTGCCCCTACAAAATTTATACTCTGTGTCAGGATTGTCCTTTGTGAACTTCACACAGTAATAAGTACCTGAGTTCTCTGCAATAATATTGGCAGTGCTGATGGGGAATTCTGTGTTGCTTGTGGTTGGGTTTCCCCTTTTATTTGGGGGTAGGAGACTCCTTTGGAATCATAAATTTCGTATCTCTAAGGCTCTTTACCACTGAACCATTTTGGTGGTCTTGGTGGTGGAATCTCAGGGATTGTGCAGTGTAGTGTGACTGTCCTTCCACCTGCACAAACATGGGATCCTTAGGCTGTTGCATCTGGACCTCCTCCTGGCCTTGGGATCCTGAAAGAAAAGGAAAGATTGGATGTGTGTTTCCTATCCTGGAATCCCCAGAGTTCTGACCCAGGATGGGGTCTATCCTGAGAGACCAGAACCAGGATTTGGGAAGAGGCCTGAGGGGGAAGAGGGAGGGAGAAGACTTGTAATTCTGAAACCAGTAATAACATGGGGCAGACACATTAGAGTCTAGTTTAAGCACCACCGCATGAGGCCTTTTCTGTTCCCCTATTGGCTAGCATCACCCTTCTCTTCCTGCCCGTCCCCGACAGTGACATTCCATTTACTTTGTATATTTTTTATTTATTTTTATATGAATATATTGTTTCCCCTAATGGAACATAGCCTCCTTGGGGCAGAGCTTTGTCTTTGCTCTTGTCGGCTCAGCAGACAATAGAGGCTTGTGGATTGATAGATGGATTTCTTTAGAGAAAGATCACTAGACTTGAAATCAGGTGAGGCCTCGGTTCAAATCTTATCTCTTTAATAAGTTGCTGTTTAACTCTTGCAATTTAAGTTATTTGAACCTGAAATTCCTCATGTTTAACCTGTAGATATTACCTCAAGAATCTACCTTATAGCGTTAGATTGCTAGGATCTACTTTATAGTTATCAGGATGCTATGAAATAATGTATGTAAAGCTATCTGAAAACCTTAAGATGCTGGATGTATTCAGTTATTATTGTTGTCGGTGTTATTTGAAAGTTTTTCTTACCTTTTTGATGGAATTCAGATAGTGACAGAGCAGGGGCAACTCACTATCCTGCTCTTATTATTTTCTAGTTGGTGTTCTTTGGACTTTTTGTAACTGGATAAAAGTATTCTGAAGCAGGCTCATCTTCTGTAGTCTCACCGAAAGCATTCTTGTTACAGTTCCAGTCCAGGTAAGATCATGGGAAGTGTATGTACCTCATTCCATTTGTTCCCTTGTCTTTCTGAATTCCTTTGCTAGGGCTCACCAGATTGGAATAGATCTCGTCATCATTTACAGTCCACAAGGCATCATCACAAAAGCTATTCTCATCATTTTAGAAAACCATCTCTTTGGGCAATTGGTGTAACTGGCTGAACTGTCCAAGTCTTTGCCAACCTGTTCTTCACAAGCCTCTGTTTCTCTTGGGGATGACAAATACTCTTGACTTGCCACTCCTTTACTAGCCTGGGTGGTCTAACCAAATTTGCCAAGGGGTCCTGGAGTCAATTCTGTATCAGTCCTTCCTGTTCACAGATGAGACCAGGTGGACTTGCTGCACATGTCCAACGGCACTGTGAAGGGAGTTGAGAGAGGAACTGAGTTGGAATTGTGCGAAAATGCTGGTGGGCACACAGTATACACTCTGTCAGTGTCTTGATTTATCATAGGATTTTGAGCTGCATAGACCATGGAGATCATCAACCTTTTAGACAATCTCCTTTTAGAAATGAGAAAACCAGAGTCCTGGGAAATTAAATAAATTACCCAAGGTCACACAGGTAATGTGAAGTAAATACTAATGAATAGACATACTGTGTGAATATTGATAATACCCTGTCACTGCCTTGATGAAAACTCTCGTGTATTTCTCTATTGCTTCTAGGTTAAAATATGCCCCATCTCTGCCTTATCTACTTCCCTGAATTGAGCTTTCAAAGCTCTTTACAATTTGACCTTAACCCTGTTTTATCAGTCTTATGTTATATTATTCCATTTTATATTTTCTATATTACCAGATGTTCCCTGATTTTATTCTGCCATATTCTACTCCCATGCTTCTACACAGGTTGTCCTTCCCCCTTGAAATGCACTTCCTCCCCATCTTTGACATTTGAAATCTTTCTCTTTTTTTCCTTTTTTCCATCTGCTACATAGAGTCTAGCTTGTAGCATTGCAGTTCCCTTACACCTGCAGGCTGAACTTGGCCACTGTCTACTACAAAAATTCTTCCTAAATCCTCCATCTGAAAGTGATTTCTTCTTCAGTTTCTTCTTCTGTTTTGCCCTATTATTTCATTCAGTCATTCATTCCTTCTATCAGCAAGTATTTATTATAAACATGTACTTTGTGCTAAGCACTATGGTAGATATTGGAGAGACAAAGACAGAAATGAAATGAGTCCATGCTCTCAAGTTCCTGTGAATGAGAAGTTAGGAGAAGCTGGACGTTAGCAGAGAGAGGAAGGAAGACTTGACAGTCACCTAAAGCTCAAGTTAGGGGAACTGTGGCTCAGGAACTTGGGAAGATGGGGGTCTTGAGGCCCATCAGGCTGAGTCAGGGGGTCTGGAGCTGAAAAGTCTGCCTTCTAGATTCCTAGAGAACTTTGTCTAGATCTCTTTTGATATAATCCCACCATTATCATCATCTTTGTTGCCATCATCATCATCATCACTTTTGTTATCATCATCGTCATCATAGCATTTACACCTACTGTGGGGTGCAGTGGATAGAACATTGGGCTTGGAATTGGGAAGATGCATTTTCATGTGTTCAAATCTGGCCTCTGACACTAGCTGTGTGACCCAGGGCAAGTCACTTAAGTCTGTTTGCTCAGTTTCCTCATCTGTAAAATGATCTGCACAAGGAAATGGCAAACCACTCCAGTATCTTTGCTAAGAAAACCCCCAATGGGTCAGAAACAACAAATATACCTACTATGTGCCATACACTGTGCTAAGAACTTCTCAAGTGTTATAGCATTTGGTTCTTACAACAACTTTAGGTGGAACATGCTATTATTATCCCTGTCTTATAAATGAGGAAACAGAGGTTCAATGACTTGCCCAAGTTACACAGTTAGCAAGAATCTGAAACTGAATTTGAACTGTCTTCTTGGCTTCAGACCTAGTGTGTTATCCACTCCACCATCTGTCTTTTACTTCCTTAAGTTGTATGTAGGTCACATCATCAAAGATATTGTTAGCCCTTAGAGCAGGGCTTCTCAACTTGGGATCTGTTAACTTTTTTCCCAATATTTTAATAGCTGCTTTTCAATATGATTGGGTTGCTTTTTTGTCCTGTGCATTTTATTTTATACATTTAGAAATATTATTGTGAGAAAGGGGCATAGGCTTTACCAGGTTGCCAGAAGTGTCCAGAATGCACAAAAAGTTAAGGATCTCTCTTCTAACAGGCTAGTGACCATGCTATTTCTTATCTGTGTATTGTTGATAGCTAGTCTAGGGCCTTACCCATAATAGGAAATTAATAATTACTTATTCAATTGAGTTGGCAAGGAAGTTAAAGATCATTGTATTTAAAAGAGCTGTATCACTTAGTACGGAATAGACCCTCAGGAAATTTACCTAAGTGCTCTGGCTCATTTTCTTCCCTAGTAAAATGGGGTGATAATAAATACATGATCTGTTTCATGTGGATATTATGTGTGAAATCACATTGCAAAGGAGGGGTAGCTTGGTGGTACAGTGGTTAGAGCACCAGGCCTTGAGTGAAGAAGACTTGTAACTTCTAAGAGTTCAAATCTTCCCTCAGACACTTACTAGCTGTGTGACCCTGGGCAAGTTATTTCACTTGTTTCTTTGCTTTAGTTCCTCATCTGTAGAATGAGCTGGAGAAGAATGTGGCAAACGACTTCATTATTTATGCCAAGAAAACCCCTAATGGGGGTCACAATTAGTTAGATATGACTGAACCTTTGTAAAGAGCAAAACAATTTTAAAATGTCTGATTGTTGTTATTTTATTATTATTGTCTAGTGCCATTCTCTCATTTTATAGATGAGAACACTGATACCTAAAAGGGTTAAATGATTCACCTAGGGTAAGACACTGAGCTAGTGGCAGGACTCAGACAAAGTCCTGCGTTTCCTGACATTCAGTGCAGAACTCTTTCCACCATGCTGCACTATCTCCCTGTACCTATGATGACACCAAATACTCAGAGGAGAACATTTCACCTATAGAAAGTTCCTAAAGCACAGACAATGGGGCTTCTCATTGTAACAGAAAGCCCTCTGGACATGAGGCCAAGACAGCTTGCATTCTTTATCATCATAGATTACCATCTGTATGACTCGAAATAGGTTTCTTTGAGCATCATTTTCTCTATCTGAAAAATGGGGGTTTAATGCCTACTTTACTTCACTCAGGACCCTGGAAGTAAAGAGTTCTATAAACACTGAAGTGATAAAATGAGTGAGCTACATGTGAACTATATGAGCAAATAGTTTCTAGTCCTTTCTCAGAGCTTTTCTGAAGAGATGGGAACATTGGCAGCTACCCGTCTGTCAGCCTAGGCTGGTCCATCCAGGTGTGCCAGGAATCTCTGCAGTCTAGTCTGTGGCATCTCTGCCTCCTCCCACCTAGTCTGAGTGGGCCTGGAAGATCACGCTCTACCCTTGGGATCCCCATTGACCAGAAAGGCCAAGGAAGAGAGTTAGTAATATAGCAGAGTAGAGCCGGGCAGGTAGATAGGAGTAGGTCTGGTGACAAGTGCCTTCTACTTTCTGTCAGTTTGTCTATAAAAAGAGTGATAGAAACTTTTAACAGAAGGAGCTAATCATATATCCTTGAGATAAGAGAAGGGGTCTGAAGTTACCATATTCCTATTATTGGCTAAAGGAAGAGGAACTGAGTGAGATTTAATTTAACCTTAGTCCAAGGTGGTATACTATCTTCCTTGTCACTGTCTTCCTCAGACTTGTTGTGATTGGTGACTACATCCTTTCTATTCTGCATAAACTGTGCCACTTCCAAGCTAAAAATAATCTTCAATGGCTACTTATTGCCTGTAGAAGAAAATAGAAGGTCCTTAGCCTGGAATTTGTAGTCCTTACTTCAATTGGCCTTTGTTTCCTTCTTGTCTATTTCTTATTTCCCTTTGGGCATTTTGGTCACTTAATTCAAACGTCAGTTTCCACCTTGGTAAAATGAGGACAACAGTAGCTCCGACCTCACAGGGCTGTTGGTAGGATCAAATGAGATAACGTCTATAATCGAAGCATCTGGATGTTCACCCCAACTCTGCTATTAATGTACTGTTTGACTTTGGGCAAGTCACTTCCTTTCTGTAGAACTAGATAAACTCTAAAGTTCCTTCCACCATAAACATCCTTTGTTCCATATTTAAAACTTCTCCAACTCTAACATTAATTTTGGTGTGTTTTTTGAATATTTTATTTCCCCCTTCTTACATGTTAAAGCATTTGAAAACTTTAAAAAAGTTTTGAGTTCCAAATTCTATCCCTTTCCCCCTCCTTCCCTGAGATGGTAAGCAATCTAAGTTATATATTTGTGTGTGTTTTAAGGTCCCTTTCTTCCTTGTCCTTCTAGAATTCTGGGATTCCGGATTTATTCTGACCGTATGACCACCCTATCTTCCTCATATAGTCAATCACCAGTAGTTGTATCAACCTTGGGATACCCTGGGAGTAAGAGGTGAGAAGTGACAGGATGTGGGATGAGTCATGCTTTCTCTCATATTGTGGGAGAACTAACAGGGAGATCAAGGTGATCATATCAGCACTATGAGAAGCATTCTTCTGCTCTCCTCATTGCCTATACAGCCACCCTGTTTGCTCCTTTCAGTGAAAAGATATGTCTGAGAGGTAGGGGCCTCTCAGAAGATCTAGTGAATATAAGAGCCTGTGCTCCTTGGAGACTGGGCAATGTGAGTACGTCCTTCTTCTTCTTTCTGGTCCAGGGCTCCCACTGGTCACTAAGGAGGTATCTGAAACTTCTCTGTAATTGCGACAGAGGCTGTAGCACTCCCCTCCCATGCGCCCAGTCTGATTCTCTTGTAAAGGGAGTAGAAAGCTTGAGTCATTTGTTACAACTTCCCTTTCCTATGGTTATAGATGGTTGAAAGGTTGATTGTAAACCACAGCTTCATTTCTTGGGGGACAGTCATAAAGATCATGTCCATGGACCTACTGGCTCAATGAATAGGAGAGCCAGCTGATAAGTTGGTAGACTGAAGGAACAAGAATTCAAGAATTGAAGGAGAAGGCACAGATGGATTAGAGATTGTGGGACCCTTCCTTTATCCTTGTGAGGCCATATGTGACACATCCGGACTTTTGGTTCCTAGCTCCTCCGTGGCTTACAAGGTCTGGGTCCCACCTTGGTGAGAGGCAGAGCCATCCCCAACACTCAGGCTGGGATAAGAGCAGCTGCCGCTGCAAAGGAGGCATCTACCTTCTGGCAAGGTTTCATGAATACTATAATCCTTATGTTACCCAAGTATCTATTTGGGTTTCTAGACCTCTCTCCTTCTTGGCAACAGAGCTAGCTTCACTCTCTGGGGATTTATTGAGATCATTTTTTCTAATTTCTAATTCATCTAATAGCATCAGTATATTTCCAGGCTTAGGAAGCCCAGCACTGTGAAATGGTGCCATGAAAGGTCCCCTGCAGTATTTTCTGACACCACGAGGGGGCAGGAAGCACAACCACGCAAACAGTCATAGGTCCTAGCAGAGCCACCTCCTAAGGAGCATCTCTTACCCAAGTGGCATCTCTTTTTTTTCTTTTTTTTTCAGCAATGAAATTGACGTGTCTATTAAACTATCACTTAAATAAAAAAGCACATAGAACATAAAAGTTTAAAAACTCTTTTTACAAGTATGCACACTTTTTGCTTTTACATTCAGTCTTTCATAGAGAGCTTTCAGCATTATTATTTTTTTAACTATTAAAGTATTTTCCTTCATCCCTGTCACAGGGAGTTAACACTGATGGACTTGAGACACTTTCCTTTTTTTTCTTCCCCCCACCTAAACCAGAAACTTGGAAGAACACAAGGAAAAAATAAAAACAAAAAGGTCTGTTATACATGATAAATTTAAGAAATGTCTTATTTCCAGAACAGAATTTTGTCGTCTGTTCAGTTTTTGACACAAATATTCAACTGCCTGTGTTTGCTAAAGAAACTGTTGAAAGCTCAATAAAGGAAACACCACAAGTATATTTTCTTGGTTGATAGGCAAAAGTAGAGTACCTCAACAAGCAGCGTTTCTTCATCTTGTTTAAGTTCCCTCTGGAGCAACTTTCCAAATACTCTGCCCCTGTAAGTATGGCATCAAAACCCTCCTATTCCCAAATTAATGAAACTTCACTGGCTGCCCCTCACCCCTACCCCTGAATCCTCTCTGTCTCTCTCTATGTCTCTATTCTCTGTCCTTCTCTCTTTCTCTCTCTCTCTCTGTCTCTCTCCCTCTCCCTCCCTCTCTCCCTCCCTCCCTCTCACTCTTTCTTTCTCTCTGTGTCTCCTTTTCTCCTCTCTGTATCTCTCTCTGTATCTGTCTCTGTCTCTCTCTTCTCCCTCTCTCTCCTCTCTCTGTCTTTTTCTTTGTCTCTCTCCTCTCTGTCTCTCCCTCTGTCTCTTTTTGTCACTCTCCCTGTCCTCTTTCCCTCTCTGTCTCTATTTCTCTTTCCTTTTCTCTCTCTCTGTCTCCCTTTCTCCTCTCTGTCCTTCTCTTTCCCTCTCTCTGTCTCTCTATTTCTCTATCCTTTTCTCTCTCTCTGTCTCCCTTTCTCCTCTCTGTCTCTCTCTTTCTCTCTGTCTGTCGTCTCTTTCTCTCTCTCTGTGTCTGTCTGTCTCTCTCTGTGTCTGTCTGTCTGTCTGTCTCTGTCTGTCTCTCTCTGTGTCTCTCTGTCTCTGTCTCTATTTCTGCCTCTGTCTATCCTCTGCCTCTCTCTCTCTCCTTCTCTCTCTCTGTCTCTCTCTCCTCTGCCTCCATGCTTTCCTGCCTCAAGTCCCAGCTTCTATAGGAAGTCTTTCCCTATGCCTCTTAATTCTATCCTGCACACAGCTTATTTGTACCTATTTGCTTGCTGTCTCTCTCATTAGATTAGTCAGCTCTCAGAGTGCAGGCTGAGTCATTTGCCTTTCTTTATATAGGTGTCTGGAACATAGTAAATGCTTAATAGAATCTTATTGACTGACTGGCTGGCATGATAGTTAGAGCACTGGACTCGGGAGTCAGAAAGATGTAAGTCTGAATAGTGCCTCAGACACTTACCGAATGGCAGGTCCCTTAACCTCAATAATTTCCTTAGCTATAAAATGGCGCTAATAATAGCATCTACTTCACAGGGTTGTTGAGAGGATGACATGAGATGATATTTGTAAAGCACTTTGTAAATATTAAAGTGCTATAGAAATCCTAGCTATTTTATTTGTCATTGTTATTTACCATTGTATGACTATGGAAATTGAAGATCAGAGAAGGGAAATGAGACAACCTCGGCCATGTAGTCACAGAGATCATGTTTGAATTCTTCTGCTTTAACTCCAGGACCAATTCTCTTTCCCCAAGGCCAACTGTACAGGTTGGGATTTAACCAGAGACGTGTCTTCTCATCAGTTTCTTTGAGGTGATCTCAGTGAAAATGGTGCCAACTTCTAAAGTTAGAAAAGTCATCCCAGCAGCCCCCTCCTCTGAATGGGACATCCCTCCAATTATCCCAGAGAGGGATAGCCTCTCCCAGGCTGTAGCCCCTCCCAGGCTGTAGCCCCTCCCTCTGTTAGCTATGCCCCACCATCTGCCCTGGTCCCCTGACAGAGAAAACTCTCAGCAGTCATGTTCACCCCCTCTTGCTCCTGGGTTCTCTTCTCTTTTCTTTCAATACTTTCTAGCTGTGTGACCCTGAGCAACTCTTTTTTTTTTTAAATCTCTCCTGGCCTCCATTTCCTCACCTGTAAAATCAGTGGGCTAGACTTGATGCTAAGTCCCTTCCAGCACTGTCTCTATTATCCTATGATCTCACTTGAGGATGGCATCAGCTCTCTTGGGGTAGGGGTAAAGGATGGACAAGCACTTATTAAGGACTTATTATGGGTTAGGTATGTGTTGTTGTTCAATCATTTTAGGCATGTCTGATTTTTCATGATCCCATTGAGGTTTTCTTGTCAAAGACACTGGAGCGGTTTGCCATTTCCTTCTCATTTTTACAGATGAGGAAACTGAGGCAATGAAGGTTAAGTGACATGCCCAGAATCACCCATTTAGTAAGTGTGGGAAGCCAGATTTGAACTCAGGAAGATGAGTCTTCCTGCCTTTTGGCCTAGAACTCTATCTACTGTGTCACCTAGCTAAGCGCTTTCCCAATATTATCTCATTTGGCTCTCACAGCAATCCTGAGAGGCAAGGGCTGTTATTATCACAATTTTATAGATCAGGAACTAAAGCAGACAGAATTTAAGCAACTTGTTGAGTGTCATGTAGCTAAGAAATATCTAAGACTGTATTTGAACTCAGATCTTCCTGGGATCCAGGCTCAGCACACTATCCGTTGACTCTACCTAGGTGCTATAGGTTTAATGACCATTTGTATGCCGATGGTTCTGATATCTGTATATGTAGCCCTTGTCTGTCTTCTGAGCTCTAGTCCTCTATTTCTGGCTATTACTGGGCATGTAAACTGGATACACCAAAGGCATCTCAAACAACATGTGCCTAGTCCATAGTCAGTAACTAATAATAATTAATAAAATAATTAATGCTTGTTGACTTGACTTGCTGACATATCCAAAACAACTCATTATCTGTCGTCTCAAATGCTTTCCTTTTCTGAACTTACTCTGAGGTCAAAACCCTTCTTTCACTCAGCTTCAAAATTTCATCTTCCACCCTTCCTCCTCACTATTAGCTCACAAGCAGTTTGGCAACAAGTTGCTAAATCTTATTTCTGTTTTTGAAACATCTCTCAGATATGTCTCCTCTCTGTTCACATGGCTACCCCCCCAGGGAAGGTTCTCATCTCTCACCTAGATTACTGTAGTAGCCTTCTCATAGGTCAACCTGCCATAATCCTATCTTCACCCTGATGTATCCACACAGTTACCAAACTGATTCTCCTAAAATACAGATCTGCCTATGTTACATACTCCTCCCCCCATACAATGAATCTAATGGTTCTCTATTTCCCATGAGAAGAAACTTGATGCTCCATGCACCCCATCTCTGGTCTCTTTGCCTTTGTACTGGCTGTCCCCCATGCCTGGAGGGTTCTCTCTCTTCACTTCTACCACTTTGGCATCCTTCAAGATTCAGCTCAAATACCACCTTCTATGGGATGCCTTTTTCAATTCTCCATACCACTGGTGACTTTTTCTCCAAGGTTACTTTCCTTTTCCTCTATGTTTTCTGTCTACCTATATGTTTTCTTCCCCATTAATATATAAGCTTCTTGAGGGCAGGAGAAATTTTTATGTTTGTTTTTGCCCCCTTTCCTTTGTATCCTTAGTGCTTGGCACTTAGTATCTGGCACATAGTAAGTAGCTGACAAATACTTGTTGATTGCTTTTTTCCCTTCAAAGAACAAAGTCTAGCCCAGCAGAGCTGAGGACCCGGTTGGAGATTCTTTAGTCCTAGCCCCAGGGATAAAAGGAGTGATTCCCACAAGTAGCAGAGATACTGGGAATATAGCTGGGCTAGATAAAAGTAGGAAATATAAGGAGAGTGGAGGTTTCAAGGACATCTAGGCATTCCCTATATCTTAATCCTTTTACCATCCTGCATCTGCACCCACTTTTTCTGATGCTTGCTTTGGTTTCTCTTGCCCACCATGGGCAGCTTGGACCCTCTGGGGATTTTATTCCATGCGATGCAGATCCTATTTCTCTGAGATCTCTCTGGGTCCTCTATGTTCAGGAAGCATAGGAGAGGATAGGTGAGATTGGATTTCTGAGGAGATACTTGGACTGGTAATGGAGCTGATAGCCTTCCCCTGGCTAGAGCCAAATGCTGAGTCAATTTACCCTGCTCCAGGATAGTCTGGCTGTACCCAGAAGAGGTGGGCAATTAAAGGCAACAAGCGTTGGGTTGTATGCCCTGAACTGAGGCAAGATCCTGAGTACATCCATCCCCAGTGCTCTGAGTCCTAGATGCTGATTCCTCCAGAGTTTCTACCTCTGTTTCTGACAATCAATTCTCCTGGAAGTGTAAGTTGAATATCCTTAGCAAACCAGAATGTTTATACTCTTTTGCTTGCTTTTGAAGTGGACCTAGACATAGAGAGCTAGACAATCTTGAACTGTACATTCCCTAGAATTTCTGTGTCTAGACCAAAACTTCCATCTAGGGCATTTCCAGT
Source organism: Notamacropus eugenii (assembly GCF_028372415.1). Taxonomy (NCBI): domain Eukaryota; kingdom Metazoa; phylum Chordata; class Mammalia; order Diprotodontia; family Macropodidae; genus Notamacropus; species Notamacropus eugenii. Next base: position 433,361,890 of record NC_092872.1, read on the forward strand.
GTCTAGGAGAGTAGTTCTTATAGCCACTTGGCAGATATTTGATAATGCACTATATGCTAGTTATTATGTACTCTTTATTTGCTTATAGATTCTATGCTAAGAAAAAATGCTACATGGGGAATCCTTCAATATATGTCTTATTTCTGTAGAAAGTGAGTTCAATTCTACTATGTCAATATCACAATGACTAATGGTCACTGAAATACTGAAAGCAGTCAGAAATGTCAAATCAGTGGGGAGGGGGTTCAGAGCTTTTAAAATTAGATATGTCTAAAAAATTCACTTTCTCCATAAACAAAAGTCAAATCCACCCGACCGAGGGGCAGAGCTGCTAGACAAAAGATTTTTTGGCTCTCTGAGAACCATAGAGAATGAAGCAGGTGTCATGCACAGACCACCAGGATGGTGATGGAACATCCCAATCAGATATTAACAATGGCACCTGATTGTTATGTGCCAAATGGTAGTTCCATTACCTCCTTCATAGATTGTTGTGGGGAAAGTACTTTGTAAGGCTTCAAGTATAATAGAAATGTGAAAAGTCATCACCACTGGCACTACTGCTGTAGTAGAAAGGCCTGTCATTAATGTAGAATAACTCACAATTGCCCAGGAATGGAAATTCTGCTAAGAGAAAGCATATGTTAAATCAGAAATAGGGACAGTTAGGTTCTGTGCTGGACAGACTATAACACAAAAGCTAGGTGGTATTTTTTTTTCTCTAGCAATGTGGGTCTTGTAGTTTGTGAGGAATGTGGATTGGAGAAGGTAGGGGAAGAATCAACAGCAGAAAAGCCAAGTTGGAGGTGAGGAGGGCTTGAACTAGTGATGTGGCCTGGTGCTCCTCTCCCACCAGCAGAGTTAGAGTTGATAGGTCTTGACAATTGGTTGGATATGGGTGGGAATGAGAGAGGGAAGAGTTGGCAAAGATACAGAAGTCACAAACTGGATGACTGGAAGGATGTTGCCTTGGGAGCCTCACAAGACCTCTCCAAAATCCCGTGTGGGGGGGTTCAACCCAAGCCTGGGCACCCCATGAGAAGATGTGCACAGTGGGAAGGGCTGAGGACAGATGCAACCAAAAGCTCTGGGGCAGGGTACCCTTGAGCAGTAGTCACAGTGGATCTCCTAGCCCTGAGAACACAAAAATTGCAGGGCCATTACCTCTCCTCTCAAGCCCAAAACTCTTTTTGTACTTGATACAGACCTCAGGGACATGGAGAGTTTGAAGACCTTTAATCTATATTATCTCCCAAGCTATGGTTAAAGATAACCTCCAAACCTAAACAACCACAACAAAACTTGGAACACATTCATTTCTTCGTTCTCATTAACAGACATTGTCATGGTCAGAGTCTAATCATTTGTGAACAAGCCCTGACTCATGCCCTAACACAATGAGAGATTATATGTGCTCCATCCCTTTTAGACAGGGCATTGTCCACCGGGACAGATTGACTAGGAAAGTTGGGGGGGGAGGGGGTATGTCCAATGAGCCTATTCTCCATTGACTGCTGAGTTCTCCTCTGACTTTCTTGTTATTGACTTGTTTGGGGGGAATGTCTAGGGTTAGGGACTACTATGGTAGAAAATTTTGCAATCAAGATGGAAACCACTCTAATATCTTTGCTAAGAAAACCCCAAATAGGTTCTCCCAGAGCTGGACATGACAGAAAAGACTGAACCACAACAATAAAACCTTGGTTGAAAGCAGAGACATTGAGAGGCAGAGATAATGATGGGGAGGATTTGAGGCATGGGGAACAACTAGTACAAAGGCATGGAGACAGGAAATAGGGTGTCATGTGTGGAGAGCAGCAAGCATGCCAATGTAGATGGAATTTAGAGAGTGTGAAGGGGACTAAAGTATAAAAAAAACTGGAAAGGTATGAAAAGGCCAGGTTATAAAGAGCTTTAAATGCAAAACAGAGTGTAGTTTTAAGGGAAAACTGGTGATGGTGAATTCTGGTTTAGACATGTTGAATTTGAGATTCCTATGAAAGACATCTAGTTTGAGATGTCGAAAAGGTAGTTGGTGATGCGAGGTCAAAGAGAGAGAGAGAGAGAGAGAGAGAGAGACAGAGAGAGAGAGAGAGAGAGAGAGAGAGAGAGAGAGAGAGAGACAGAGACAGAGAGACAGAGACAGAGAGACCGAGAGAGACCAAGAGAGACAGAGAGAGACAGAGAAACAGCAGAGAAAGAGCAGAGAGAGACAGGGACGATCTGCAGGGGACCATGAAGGGTTATGGGATCAAGGATGCGTATGGAGGGCGTTGGCCTTGGCAAGGGAAAAGAATCTCCTTTTGTGTACAACTGGAATGGAGGAGATAGTCAAGGATAATTTTTGAGTGGTGTGTGGTGAGAAAGAGGGCAGAGTCGGGAGCTCTAGGCTAGTGCCCTTAATTGTTTGCTGTACTATATGCCTACATCATGACCTGAGAGGTAAGGAGACAGTGATATTCAAACTCATGAATGAGCAAATATGGCAAAATATGGTAGTGATCACTATTTGAAGGTTTTTGAAAGAAAGGCACATTAATACATTATTGGTGGTACTTCTAATTGAGCCATCTCAATTAAGGGAAGATTTAGGCAGATTTAGAGTGGGGATAAGGTATATACATCACATACAATTGTGCATCTCAATTGGGGAGCAAGAAAGCATAATAAAGCAATTTTTAAGTGGAAAAGATGAGATAAGGTATCAATTTTGGGGGAAAGATGAATTTTTTTTATTTTAACAAAATAATAATTAGGGTCAAGATTAATGAATTTACCAACATTTAAATAAATAGATGTTTGCATCACAGCATCACATATATACACAACATGAAACACATAATATTCACTTAAAATACCATTTGAAATAAAGAAAAATAATAGGCTGGAAAAATTAATGGCATGTGTGATGATGAAAACTTGACAAAGGAAATTAACACACACACACACACATATGTGTGTGTGCCATTCTCCAAAGAATGTGAACCAAAGAATAACGTGGCCAAAGAATATGAACAATTATTAAAAGAACCACAATGAAGTATTTTAAAATATTAAGAAACATAGGAAAAATTGCTCCAAATCACTAATAATAAAGTAAATGAAAATGAAAACAACTGTGATGTTTCGTTCATGCTCAACAAATTGGCAAAGATGACAAAAGATGGCAAGTATTGATTGGAGAGGGCATGCATTGTTGGTGGAGCTTTATGTTGGACCAACTGTTCTGGAAAACAATTTGGAATGATCTTAAGAAGGTGACAACAATGTACACACCCTTTATACCAGATACCCCACTGCTAGGCAAGTATTCCAAGGGAGTCCAGACCAAAATATTTATTCAAAGCAGTTTCTTGTAGACGTGAAGAATTGAAGACAAAATAATACTCAAGTAAATTGTTGTACATAAATGTTATGATATTTCTGCAATGTGAAAAGCAAAGGATGTGAACTACACAATGAGACATGGAAAGACTTATTGAATTAATCAGATATACATACTCACTACACCAATATAAACAGAAAAAAATAACAATGGATTAAAAGTGAATGCTGTATAATTTCAGTACTGAAATGTGGCCTTGAAGAGATGATATGAGAAAGCACCTCCCCCATTCTTTGCAGAGGTGTGGGGACTGTAGGTATGGAATAGTACACATACTGTGAGCTTTGGTTTATGCATTGGCTAGCTCTGCAGAACCAGTTGTTTTCCCCTCTTTTTTCTTCTTTGTTTTAAAAGATGGGTGTCTTGGTGGGTGTGATGACAGAAATCATATTGGGAAATAAAACTGATGTAAGAATGAAAGATGAGGAGATATGGCTATTCTGAGAAATCCATAGATATCTACGTAAAATGGTTGTTTGGGTTCTGCAATTGGATAGTTCTCTCTTGCTGATGGGAAAGAAAACAGTTGCAGAAGCTTAAAAAATCAGGGCTTAGTAAGTAGTTCCTTCCCTTTTTCCCTGGAGTGTGTATCAATGCTGAGAGGCCAAGCCCAGCCTGTCTGCCACAATCTTCCTCAGGCACAGCTCTTGGATCAGAGGCTCCCAGAGGAGAACTTGAGGTTAGCTGTCCTTTGCAAAGAGCAGAGGGCACCTGGGAGCTGCAGAATATTTTACAGGGGTGGAGAATGCTTTGTTTCTTGGGTTTCCAAGCCTAGGTCAGCTCTCTGGATAAAGGCAGGATGAAGTTGAAGCTAAGTAGCTGGAGCTGAGGAACGTGGGACAAAGTGGACAGCCTCTGAAACAGGAGAAAATAGAGAACTGAGATAAAACCGATTCTCCATTAACACACCCAGCCTCCCCTCCCCGTTCCCCACCAATAGTGCCTCTCTGCCCCAATCTGCCCTTTCCATCTTCTATCTCTCCAGTAAAATGTCTCTCTTGAGAGCCAGGAGCCATTGTGAGGATTCCAGGAGAGTGTCAGGAAATCTAGGAGACCTTGGACAAAGTATGGCTTACTGGGGTCCTCTCCAGCCACTGCTTTGAGGTTGAAATGCCTGAACCACAATAGTGAGGCACAGTTTGCTGCTTCTTTACACTGGTGGTGACAAAGTTCTGGGGCCTTTCTCCCTCAGTTCCCAGTTGATCAGTTACAAGCTAAACTCCCATCTTACCTTTAATTTTTTTGTTTTTTGAGGGCAAGAGACAGGATATGCCAAACAGCAATAGCACCTTCAGTCCCAGGAGGAAAATTACAAAGATTTGGCCAGAAACTTCTTTTTCTGAAGGTTAAAGTGACAAAAGGAACTGTCATGTAGAGGTGGGTAGGGCATGTGAGCAACTGATGGCAGATAATTTTTAGATATCTACTTTCCCACTTTTAGACCCCTTGTGTCCAGTCCAGTCCCTGGATTCTCAGACAATCTGCTTTTCTGTCAGTCTCCTAGAGTTATTCTCAGGTCAAAAATCAATAATTAATCAGTGAATAAACATTTATTAAACACTTGTTATGGTCCATTCACTGTGCTAAATGCTAAGATTCAGGGTTTGGGCCAGGATTACAGGGAATGATTGCCCTTACCCCATTACTTATGTGACCCTTCAGGGTTATACCCTGTTCTAAGAAAGAGATGAGGGTGACACTTTTTAATGTTGTTCAAATCCAGAGATCAAAAGAAGATCCCAGTTTTGTTACTTAGTACCAAGACTACTTTGGCAAGTTCACTCATGTTCGCTTAGCCTCACTTTATTCATCTTTGTAGCGTCTAGGGACACCTTCCAGTTCACACAGATCCTCTCATGACAAGCTATGTGATGAGCCTTAATATATTTACTTTTAATTAAATCAAAAAGTAAAATTATTTATAATTAATCAAAAAGTAAAAAAGGCATTTAATGAAATAGTATAGTGTAGGGTGACATAAGTAATGGGACAAAGGCTGTCATTCCCTGTCATATTTGTCCAAGACCTGGACCTTAGCACTTATCCCCTCTAACATTTGCCCTTTCCCTTTTCTGTCATGTTAGCCAGTCTGACAGATGTGAGATGGTACCTCTGAGTTGTTTCAATTTGCATTTCTCTAATCAATAGTGCCTTAGAGTGTTTTTTATGTGATTATTGATAGCTTTGATTCCTTCTTCTGAAAATTTCCTTTTCATATCCTTTGACCATTTGTCAATAGAGGAATGGCTTATATTTTTCTAAATTTGGCTCAGTTCCCTTTATATTTGAGAAATGAAGCCTTTACCCAAGAAATTTGCTAAAAATCCTCACTCCCCCTGTTTCCTGCTTTCTTTCCAATTTTGCCTGCTTTGGTTTTGTTTGTACATTTGATTTAATTTCACGTAATCAAAATTATCCTGTTTACCTGTTATGATCGTCTCTATCTCTTGTTTGGTCATAAATTCATCTCTTATCCATAGATTTCACAGGTAGTTTTTTCCTTGCTCCCCTAGTTTGCTTATAATATCATCTTTTATGTCTAAATCATGTACCAACTTTGACCGTATCTCTGTGTATGGTACGAATACTCTTCTATGGCTAGTTCCTGCCAGACGGCTTTCCAGTCTTTTGGTCTAGCAGTTTTTGTCTAATGGTGAGTTCCTGCCCCAGGACCTTGGATGTTTGGGTTTATCAAACAATAAATTACTATGGTTATTTCTGCATATTGTGTACCTAATCTGTTCCACTGATAAACCGCTCTATTTCTTTACCAGAACCACATTGTTTGATGATTCCTGCCTTATAATGTAGTTTGAAATCTGATACAGCTATGTCTCCTTCCTTCCCATTTTTTCATTAATTCCCTTGATATTCTTTATTTTTTGTCCTTCCAGATAAATTTTGTTATTTTTTCTTCCTCTATAAGATAACTCTTTAGTAGTTTGATTGGTATATCACTGAATACGTAAATTAATTTAGGTAGAATTGTTATTTCAATTATATTGACTCAGCCCACCCATGAGCAAAATGTTTCTTCCATTGTTCAGATACTTTATTTGTGTGCAGATTGTTTCTTAATTCTGTTCATTTTGTATATGGTTATTAACACCTAAGCAGAGAGGATGATACCTTTATGAGTTATTTTGAGGCTGGGGGTTCATGAGAACTGGATCAAACAACGGATCTGAAAGAGCTTTGTAAATCAAAAAGCCCTTATACCCATGTGAAGGATGATACTAAGAACAATTCCATCACCATCCCTGGTCAGGTAAGCCATATTGGGTCTGAATGGACCCACAAGGTTGACCCTATTCTGATTCTTCCCAAATTGAGCAGCATAGAGCTAGACTCTCCTAATGAAAGCAAAGATGTACTCACCTGATTCTTTTTTGTCTATAGTCCCAGAAAAGGATGTGGATTCAATTGTTTTACTGGCATTGATTGGAGGCTGGGAATCATGCAGCACCAGACAAGTCATCTCCTGGTCTTCCTTTTGAGCAGACACATTTACCAGGAGTGGGGTGTTGAGGCTATAGGTACCATCTTTGTTCTCTGTGAGTTTAGATATAATCACTTTCACAATCTCTTTGCCATTCTCTAGCCAGACGACACTCACATTCTTCGGGTAGAACTTCATAACATGACAGGTGATGATGATGTAATTGGCAAATAGCTGAGAAGAAACGTCCACTGCAGGTTTAACTAGAAGAAAAGGCAAAGCTCTTGGATTAACTAAGTGAACACCTGTCTGTCTCCAACCCTTTGGGCCATCATAGAGCCACAGGGATGGGAGCAGGAACGAAGAAGGGCTGGATCTCTACCATAGTGGTAGGTGTCCTTGGGCCTAACTAGGGAATTCCTGACATCAGGGATTTTCCCATTAGACTTCAAGTTCCTTGTGGGTAGAGAGTGTTTTTTTTTCTGAATCCCTAACACCTGAACTGATTGTCCTGCACATGGTTTGTGGCAAATGTTTGTTGACTTGAATTGGCTGAAAACCACTAAGGATGGAGTCTAACCCTCTCCATCAATTGCCCATTTCTTCTCAGATCTCAAACTTTGTTCAGTGGGGCTGCTTTCATTGAATGTATGGATAGTAACATGTTCCTTACAGTGGGATTGAAGGACTGGATTTTCAGGGATGTGGGAGACAGTTTCCTGTCACAGCTCCTGTGGTCTGCTTTCCCCAACACAAGCACAGGATATATAGATTTGTAGCTATGGGAAATTTCTTCTTCCGGGATGAAGAGAGAAGGAAAGAACCCCTTTTCATTGGATTATACCAGGCTGTTTAGGACTTAAGGAAAACAGACACAACTATGTTCATAGGAAGCTGTTCTACTTATGATGTATATCAAAGCCAGGGAGAACATGAACCAGTCTGTGCCTCTTTCTTCTTGTCTTCAGGATATTCTATGCCACATGTGGGGTCCAACCAGAAGTTGATCCTCTCTGTCAAGGCTGTAGACTGACTGCAATGGTTCTTAAACATAGGGGGTTGCATGTAGTTTATGCTCAGGAAAGGAACCTTTGTTCTAGCATAACCTGAGGGCAAGCAGATCCTCAAGACACTTGTAGACAACAATCATGGAAAAGCTAGATAAGAAAGCAAATGCTCAGAGCTTAGACTAATTATCAGTCACCATCACTCTTACTGTCTGCAGAAACTTGTCTCTTTGGGGGAAGCGGTCAAGTATGACCAAGTAGTCCTTAGAGGTATTTGTAACTTGAGATAAGAGTCTAGTCTGTCATAGATGTTAGCCCTTGCCACACACTTCCTTTAGTCACTCAATCAATGAACAAGCTTTATTTAGCACCTATTATGTGCCAGGCACTGTGTTAGATTCTTAGGCTATAAATCTGAAAGTGAGACAGTTCCAGCCTTCCAGAAGTTTACCTTCTACAGGGGAATACAATTAATTCAGGGATAAGTAAATATGGTATACCTGCAAAATAAATACAATGATGGGGGGCTGTACAGAGGGGGAAGATGGAATGTATGGAGAACAGTAAATAACCCAGCATGGCTGGAACAACAAAAAAAAAGCAAGAAGAAGTTTAATTTACAATCCACTGGTAAAGTTAGGCTGGAACCAGATTGGGAAAGACTTTAAAATGCTAATTAGAAGAGTTTCTATTTCAACCTGAAGGCAGTCAGGAGGCATTGAAGTTTCTTGTGCAACGTGGCTAGACCTGCACTATAGAAATATCACTTTCATAGCTCTTTGGAGGATAGATTAGAAAAGGGGAAAGAATAGAGAGAAAGCCAATTATAAGAGGCTACTGACAAAGGCTAGGTAAGAGGTGATGAATTGGATTAGAGTACTTATGGTAAGACAAGAGAGAATAATTAAGTCAATAAACACTTATTAAGTGCCTATTGTGTGCTAGGTACTATGCTAAACACTGGAGGAGAGAAGAGGACAAAAGCAAGAGTTTGGAGGTGGAACTGACAAGTGTTAGCATAATGGAGGACATATAGCCCTGCATACAGAGGCAAGTGAAAGCAAGAGCAGCAGATGACTGTAGTTTGCTGATCTAGGTGCTTAGAAGAGTGATGATTTTCTCAAAAGGAAAATAGAAGTTAGGAGGAGGTGTACAACCAGGAAGCTTTTTAATGAAAAGTAATAATGAGTTCTGTTTTAGACATGTTGAACTTGAGTTAACTAAGGGCCATTGAGGGAGAGGTGTTAAATAGGCAATTGGAGATTCAGGACTAGAGCCCTGGAGAGAGATGAAGGTTGTACATGTAGGTTTTGGAGGCATTTATATAGAGATGGTAGTTAAATTCACAAGAGGAGAAGCACACAAAGAGAGGAATAGACATAAAAGAGGATAGCCCTAAGGTACACCCATGCAGAGATGGCTGGACAAGAATGAACTTTTAAAGGAGAAGAGGAAGGAAAAGAGCCCCAAAAACTCAGGAAGAAGAGTGTCTAGAAGGGTATAGCTGACAATTCAAATTCTGCAGAGAGGTCAAAAAAGGTTGAGGACTGAGAAAAGACCATCAGATCTAGCTATAAAAAGATCATTGGTGACCTTGGAGAGAGAAGTTTCAGGTGAGGTTAGAACAGGGAAAGAGTGACTAGAAAAGCTAATAATTGGAATTATACTACTGAGAGGTGAGAAGTGAGAGGTAAGAGAGAAATTGAAAGCAGGGAGATAGCATCTTTTCCTGGGTTTGGCTATGAAAGTGTACAGAGACTGTGAAAGGAAGAAGAGATATGCGATAATAGCTTGAGGGGATGGTAAAGTCAAATGAAGATTTTTTTTTTCTTTTTTAAGAATGGAAGAGATTTGAGCAGATTTGAAGACAGGAGGGAAGAACCATTGCCTTGGTTGATATGTGTGTGTGTGTGTGTGTGTGTGTGTGTGTGTGTGTGTGTGTGTGTGTGTGTATATATTTCCATTGGAAACTCTGTGCATCCAATGGAGTCTCAGGCTCCCCAATCCTATTTTCTTACTCTTGAGGCTTATGATTCTAATATTCTCTTAATATAATAGCTATTTGTGTGAGCAAGAGGCATGTAGTTGTTGAAGTAGAAAGAGCACTGGACCTGGAGAGAGGAAGACTTGAGTTCAAATGTGGCTGCAGATACTTACTATGTGACCCTGGGCAAGTCTGTTTGTCTCATTTCCTCCACATGTAAAATTGGAATAATTGCAATACCTACTTCACAGGCTTGTTCTGAGATCATATTGGTGAAATGTTTAGTACTGTTCTTGGCACATAGTAAGAACTTTATGAAAACCTTTTCTTCTTTCCCCTTATTCTCACCAGCCTTCGCAATGCCAGGTAGATAGAACTCAGCCATGCCTAGAATTCCTCTAGCCGTTTCCTTGTCAGCCACAATGCAAACAAGCAGGTGTATCCTCTATGCCAATCCCCTTGTCTTTGTACCTGAATCAATAAATCCATAAGCCTTTATTAATCACCCACTCTGTGCCAGACACTGTGCTAAATGCTGGGGATACAAAAAGAGGCAAAAGATACCTTTGCTCTCAAAGAATTTACCATCAAAAGGTGGCAGCAACAAACAAGCACACATGTAGAAAGCAAGCTGTATACAAAATAATTAGGAAATAATTAGTAGAGGGAGGGCAATAGAATTAAGAGGAAGGCTTCCTGGAGGAGGTGGGATTTTACCTGGGACTTAAAGAAAGCCAGGATGATCAGTCATCGGAGCAGAGGAAGGACAGAATTTCAGGCATGAAGGACAGCTAATGTTGACACCTTAAACAACTGAACTTGGTGCCCTGTGGCTCCGTGGTATGTTTCAAACCTAATTATTCCTCCCATTGTAGCTATGCTTCCCCTATATGTGTTGTATCCCCTGTTGGAGGAGGTTTAGGACCTCCTTAGAGGGCAGGGTCTGTCTTTGCTTTTACTCCTTCCTCAGCTTGGCATATGCACTTGGCACATAATAAACAAATTTTTCTTCATTATTCGAATCCACCTTTAACAATGGCTCACATTTCTCTAGAGCTTTATATATATACATATAATCAATATATAATCTTTTTCACAATCACTTTGGGATATTTTTGCTGTTATTTAGTCATTTCAGTTGTGTCTAACTCTCCGTGAACCCATTTTGGGGTTTTCTTGGCAAAGATACTGGAGCCAATCACCATTTCCTTCTCCAGCTCATTTTACAGCTGAGGAAACAGAGGCAAACAGGATTAAGTGACTTGCCCAGGATCACACAGCTAGTAAGTGTCTGAGGCCAGATTTGAATTCATGAAGATGAGTCTTCCTGACGCTAAGCCCAGTGTTCTATCCACTGTGCCACTTAGCTGACCCCTTTGAGAGTCAGGTAAGACAAATATTATTATGACCTATTTTGCAGATGTGAAAATAGTCTCAAAAAAGTTAATTGTCCTGCCCTGTGTCAAATAGTTGGCAAATGGCAGGCGTTGATCCAAATATTCTGACTCTTTCACTGTGCCATACAGTGTCTTCCTCTATCCTACCATTCAGAAGCCAGATGCCTTGGTGGTATATGTCTCACTCTGGTGCCCACAACAACCCCAGTATCAAGTGCTGAATTGGGAAGCAAGTTTAGAGTATCATGGTAGATTACCAGTTGGGGATCAGACCCAAGATGAGTGACCCCCAAGGAAGTCAATTTCAGTGCTTAAACTTGTCATTTCCTCCTGTGTAAAGTGGGGATCGTTAACACTTGCACTTAGACCATGAGAGGAAAGTTCCAAGAGCTCTCAGTGGATTAGGAACTATCTTTATCACTACTGTTTAAAGGACTGTCTTAAGAGGCAGGCTCACAGATGCTGTGAGCAAGGGTTAAGGCTGTATGGGAAGCCAGTTCCCAAGACTTCAGACGATTATATTTGGGCTTTATAGTTCATGGGTAAGGGTTAGTCTTCTTGGGTAACTCTCAAACCAGTTGGTGAATGAGCAGTTAAAGACATATTCTGTACCTGACACCATGCTAAGAACTAGGCATACAAGGAAATGCAGAAGACAATCCTTTCTCTCAAGGAACTTGTGGTCTAATGAGTGTCTGGCCTATGCCCTAGAACCAACTGGGGAATGTAGGGTAGGACGCAGGGAATGTGCCCAGCATGTGGGTTCACCTACCTCGGACGACATCTGACAAATTTTTTGTTCCTCGAAGAGGAAATTGTAATGTGACGTGATTCACTTCACAGATGATCTCGGAGTTGATATCACTAGCTTCTAGTTTCACCAGCACAGCGCTGCTGATGTTGTAGGAGACACTGTTGCCCTCAGGGAAAATTTTGGTCCAGTGGGCATGGATCTCATTCCCATTTTTAAACCATTTCAGGGTGATGCTTTTCGGAGAGTAGCCTCTTGAGTTACAGAAGAAATTCCTCGTGTTCTCAGAGTTTATTCTCTCCTGGGGGCCAGACACCACAGGTACAGAAGGTTTGGCTGGACATAGAAACAATAAACACAATGAAATAAAAGTTCTAAATCAGCGTTAATAAAAATACTAAAAACATAGAAAAGAATATTACCAATGCCCAGTCTCTCAGTTGCTTCTTTAAATTACTTCAAATTTAAATTAATTAAAGTAATTAAGTTACATTAAATTACTGGCTTCATCTTCATATTCTTTCCCTTTCAAAAATAAATGTTTTTAAAACCTGTAAATATGGTGCATATGGGTGGCACAGTGAATAGAGCACCGGCCTAGAGTTAGGTGGATCAGAGTTAAAATCCAGCCTCAGACACTTACTGGCTGTGTGACCATGAGCAGGTCATCTAACCTTGTTTGCCTTCAACCCCGCCCCACCCCCCAAACAAACCAAACCTATAAATACAGTAGAAAATGGTAAGAATATGAATCTATCAATTCTATAAACTTCACCTATATAAAGTACTTCTTTATTGTGAGTGTTGGGGGAAGGAAAATATCCTTAGGTTTCCTCAATCTTAAGAAGGAATTTCCAAAAACTAAAAACTGTGGAAAGAACATACTTTTGGAGTCAGAAGATGTGGGTTCAAATTTGCTGTCAGGTGTTTACTGCTCATATGGTTTTGTGCAAGTCACTCAACCTCCCCTCTCTCTGTATAGATGAGTTTCCTTATCTATAAAATGAAGGGCTTGAACTAAAAAAGCTTCTAAGATTTGTGCCAGATGTAGACCCACAATTTTGTGATCTTATGTCTCTCCTCTCAGTGAACTTCTTGGAAAAGCTGTCTATACCCATTGATATCACTGCTGTATACTATGTGTACCCCAAAGAGATCAAAGAAAGAGGGGAAAAGACTACAAGTATTTATGACAATTCTTTTTGTGATATCAAAGAAGTGGAGAATAAGAGGCTATACACCAATTGTGGAGTGACTGAACAAATTATAATATATGATAGAATTTTATTGTGCTGACAGAAATGATGAAGGGTCAGTTGGGGAATGACTGAACAAGTTGTGGTACATGATTGTGATGGAATATTATTGTGTTGTAAGAAATGATGAGAAGGATGGTTTCAGAAACACCTGGGAAGACTTCTTATGTGAACTCATGGAAAGTAAAGTAAGGAAAACCAGGAGAACTTTGTACATGGTTATAGTAATATTGTACTGATAGCCAGCTGTGAAAGCCTTAGACAGTGATTCAAGTCAGTTCCAAAGGACCCATGCTGAAAAATACTATCCACCTCTAGAAAGGGAAATGATGAACTCCAAGTATAGATTGGAGCATACCTTTTCTCTTTCTTTGCTTTTCTTATGTTTTCTTGCGTGTTTTTTCTTTTGCAACATAAATAATATGAGAATATGTTTTGCATAACATCACATGTATAATCAATATCTATTGTTTGCCTTCTGAAGGGGTTGTGAAGGAGAAGTAGGGAGCGAGAGAATTTGGAACTCAAAAATTTTAAAAAGTGAATATTAAAATTTTTACATGTAATTAAGAATATTTGATGAAGCAAAAGAAAATATTTAAAAAGAAATGATGAAGGGGGTGGGAACTGGGAAAGGAATAAGCACTGATATAGCACTTTTGTGCCAGGTACTATGCTAAACACTTTTTACAAATATTATCTCATTTGATGATCACAACAACCCTTTGAGGTAAGTGCTAATATTACTCTCATTGTATAGATGAAGAAACTGAGGCAAACAGAGGTTCAGTGACTTGCCCAGGTTCACAAAGCTAGTAAGTATATGAAGTTGTATGATTTTAGAGAAACCTGGGAAGATGTGTTTGAAATAATTCAGAGTAAAGGGAGCAGAACTAGGGGAATGATTTTCAAAATAACAGCATAACAAATACTTCTGAAACTCTTAAGAACTCTGAAAAATTCAGTGATCAGCCACAATTCTACAGGACCAATGAGGAAGCTTGCTACCCATCTTCTGACAGAGAGCCAATGAATTAAAGATGCAGAATGACAAATGTATTTTTGGTCAATGTCATTAGGGAAATTTTTGTGGAATGTTTTTGCTTGATGTTGCATATTTTTTGCAAGTGTTTCCTCCTCTACCCCCATGAGCTTGGGAAGTTTGAAGTGAAAGGTAGAGAAAAAATGCTTATTAATTGAAAAAAGTAAAATAAAATAAAAATCACAGAAAAGAGAAAAAGTCTGTCTGTATTTGGTGCTTATGATTTCTGGTCATCCATGATTCTCCAAACTTGTAGGATCTCAGGGTTTGAATAAATATCTAAGAAGATTTATGCCAAACTCACACATAAGCAAGAATCTCCCCTACAACTTTGTCACAAGTGACTTATTTAGCCACTCTTGATAATCTTTAGTGATGGGGAAGTCATGACCTCCTAAGGCAGCCTAGGATTCTTTTAGCCATCTCTGGATAGGATGTTTTACTTATAATGAGTTGAAATCTGCTTCGAAATTTCCATGCATTGCTCCCAACTCAGAACCCCAAAACTAGTTCTAAAAACAGCAACATTGAAAAAGCCTGAAGTTTGAGATGGTCCCTCTCCACCAAATTTCAAAGTCAAGAAAAATGTAGAAAAATTAGCAAACAGCAAAAAGAAGAGCTTGACCATAAAAATCTACTACAGAGGCAGATAAGACCAAGACATACACTCTGAAGAAAACAATATGAAAACAGCTACTGAAAAGTCCCAAAGAAAATTTCTAATTGGACCCACGCTGAGGAAGAATTCCTGGAAGACTTAAAGAAAGAGATAAGAATGGTAGTGGAAAAATTGAGAAAGAAATGAGAGGCATGTAAGAACATTTTGAAAAGAGAGTCAACAGCTTGGCGAAAGAGGAACAAGATTAACAACGAAAAAAACCCCTTAAAAATAGGCTAAATAAAAAAGGTACAAACACCTCACTGAAGAAAATATTCCTTAAAAATTAGAATTGGGAAAGAGGAAGCAAATAACTCCACGAGATGTCAAGAAACAATAAAAACAAAGTGGAAAGAATAGAAGAAAATATAAAATATCTTACTGGAAAATAAATCAAGGAATTTAGGAAAGAGATCAATAGATATTTTAAGAGTTATCCAACTACCTGAAAGGCATGATGAAACAAAGAGCCTAGACATAATATTTTAGAAATTATAAAGGAAAACTGCCTCGATATTTTGGATCCAGAGGGTAAAATGGAAAGCAAAAGAATCCATTAGTCAGCTTCTGAAAGAGATCTTGAAATGAAAACTCCCAGGAATATTGTAGCCAAATTCCAGAGGTACCAGGTCAAAGAGAAAATACTTGAAACAGCCAGAAAAAACAATTCAAATGTTGTGGAGCCAGAGTGAGGATCACACAAAATTTAGCAGCTTCCATGTTAAAGGAGTGGAAGGCTTGGAGTATGATACTGCAGACCTCAGAGGAGCTAGGATTACAGTCAAGTATCGCCTACCCAGAAAAACTGAGTATAATCCTTCTAGGGGAAATGGATATTTAATTTTATTGTTGGAGAGAACCAGTTGTTAAATATTTACCAGCACATCCCTGAGTGCATTACTCCTTTTCTATGCACACCCAGATCATGCTTTTCAATTTATGAGTCCTAGGTCTTTTCAGCTCTGTTAGAAAGACTTAGAAGATTTTTCCTGATTGCTTAGGTTCAGACATTATTGAAAGATGGAAAGAAACAGGCTTCCCAAGTGCCACATTTTGGAATAGAAGTCAACAGGAACTATGAACACACACTCTTACGGAACTCACCAGGAAAAGCAAATCCAAGCATGATTTGAAGACTAGGTGTTTATTGGCCAGTCCCCCCATTACATATTAATATTTCAGAGTAACCTTTGTGAAGCATAGGAAAGGGAGAGAAATAGAACACATTGCCTTGTTTGAAATACTTATTCTGAAAACCTGTGGGCCTAAAGGAATCTGAGTCACTTAACTTTTGCTATAAAGTGTGAAGAATAAACCTTTCCACTATTATCTATGCTAATATTTACACTATAACTTCCCTTTTCCCCTGTGCAGGTTTCTGATTCAAATTCTTTGTTAATACTTGAACCCTGTCTTTGGACAAGAGTTTCTTTTCCTAAGAAATAATCATAGTTCACCTCTGACACAAAGTTCTTCCTCACTATAGCTTTCTGTAAGGTAGCTGGTATAAGGATTATCACTGTTAGACAAATGGGGAAAGTGAAGATCAGAAAGGTGAAATGATTTACCCTAGCCTAGATCATATACCCTTGGTAATTGAGAGATCCAGAACTTGATCACAGACCTTCCTTCAGATTCTAACGCTTAACTACCTGTCTAACCCTGGAAAAGTAATTCCAATTGCTGCAAAATAAGGAATTTGGACTAGATGATATCTAAATTTCTATGGAATTCTAAGTCTTCTGATGCTCCTCCTTTTCCTCCTAATCCTCATCTTCTTCCCCCTCCCCTCCCGGATAGTAGGGAGGGGAATGGTCCCTGACTGTGATTCACTTACCTCAGATAATATCTGACAACTCTTTTTCTATTCAGAGGGTTTTGTAGTGACTGTGATGAACCTCCCAGATGACCTCAGAGTGAACATCACAGGCTGTGAGCAGCACCTGTACAGTGCTGGTGAGCTTCTAGGAAACACCATTTTCTTCAAGGAAAAGATGGTCCATTGTTCAGGGGAACTCATTCCCATTTGGTACATTCCAGGGTAATGTCTTCTAGAAGGAGCCTGTTGTGTTATGGGAGAAACTGATTGCTGGTTGATGCTTGCTCTCTCCTGGGAGCCAGAGCCCAAATGGGCAGAGGGTTTGGTGGGAAACAGAATTTCATGATACATAACTCTCTGACCTTAGACCAAATGTAGTGACAGCTATAAAAGCATTTCATTTTTCAATTTTGAAGTGCCACATGAATGAAAACTGAGGAATTGCCACGGAATAAGCCACAGCACAGATTCTTAACCCCATCTCATTGCTCCTATCTGCCCATATGCTGATACCCTCCCTATGTCACGAAAAAGTTTTAAAAATTGGAAGTGTTTTAGAAAGTGCATTTTATAGTCCTGGTCTACCAGGTTCTTCAGCTTTAGAGAACTGCTACAGAGGAGAGAGATTCAGATACTGTCTCAGAGTGCAACATTTGGTATTGCTTTTTAAGTTGCAATTTCTGGGACTGTGTTTTGGAGGCTTCTGCAAGAGATAAAAATCTAGAAATTACATAACTTTCATTTACTTTTTGTACTTCTGTATCTAGAAAAAGAGAAGAAAGCAGCATGAATACTTTAAAAGACTAATAGAGAAACTAGAGGGAGCCCAGGCCTTGAGTCATTGTTGGTGTAAAGTGGTACAAATGCCACCAGCCTTGTCGATCTCTTCTGAAGTTCTTGTGACTTTAATAAATATGAGGAGCATTATGGGGGGCTGTTCGAAGCTGTTTCCTTATCACAATTTTACCCAATTTATTTTCTTTTTCTCTTTAAGGAAGCAGAGATCTTGAATAACTTGTTCCAGCCAGGGTCACTCTCTTGTCCTTGATACTATCTTCTCTCTAGGTTGCCTTGACACCACTCCCTTTTGGTTCTCCTCCTATTATCTTATGCCTGGACTATTGCAAACCTGTTGGTGGGTTTGCCTGCTTCAAATCTCCTCCCTTTCCTGTTCATTGTTCATTTAACCATTAAAGTAATTTTGCTAAAGAGTAGGTCTGCTCACATCTTCTCCTTACTCAATGAATTCCAGTGGCACCCTACAGCCATGAGACTCAAATACAAAATCCTCTGGTTGGCATTCAAAGCCCCTTACAAGGTAGCCCCCTCCTACCATGATGGTCTTCTGACACTTTACTTCCCAGCAAGTACTCTTTGAGTGAAGGACACTAGCCTTCTTGCTACTCAAACAAAATACTCCATCTCTAGGCATTAGCCAGTTTCTCTGCCTATACTCCACATGTGGAATGTATTCCTTCCTCTTCTTTATCCCCTTGTTTCATTTAAGTCTATTCAAAAATCTCATTTTTAAATAGTAAGTCTTTCCCAACCTTTCTTAATTTTAGTGCCTTCCCAGTTTTTATAATGTCCCATTTATTCTATATATGTTTCTATATTTGTTTCCTTTTTGTCTCCCTCATTAGTTGTGAGCACTTTGAAAGGGACAATTTCTTTGCCTCTTTTCCTCTCATTTATCCCAGTACCTGACAAATAGTGGGCACTCAATATTTATTGACTGAAGCCCTAATGTGATCCTTTCTGTGTGACCCCTGGGCAAGCTACTGAGTCTGGTACTGGACAATTTTTAATCAGTAGATGTATGGATGACATGCTTATCAACTCAGGCACTGACACAAAGTAGGGAGAGACAGCTAAATGAATGGATGACAGTTGGGATGTACAAAGATGTTTACAGGTTTGAGTTAAATTGCAAAATAGGAGCTGGTAGTCCTGTTTTCATTTGCAATGGCTGAGGCAGGTCTGGTTTACCCTTTTGAATCCTTGGTGTTATATCTTAGGAAAGGCGTTGGTAAACTAGACAGTATCCAGAGGAGGGTGACCACAAGGATGAAGGGTCAGCAAAAGCTGCCACAAAGGTAAGAATGATTATTAGTCTGGAGAAGAGAAGACTTGGTGGTGGGGTTTGGGTGAGATGGAACAGAATATCTGTCTTCTAAACTCTGAAGAGTTATCATGTGGATGATGGCAGGTAGATTTAATCTACGTCAGCCAGAGGGCAGAATTAAGACTAATTACAGAGACAGGTTTGAGCTGAGTGTAAAAAAAAAAGCTTCCCAAAGAGTAGAGCTGTCCAAGGTAGAAAGGACAAGCTCCTGAGGTTCTCCTTCAGTTGTGGTTTTCAAGGAGGAGTTGGGTAGCCTCTTGTACAGGGATACAGGTTAGAATAGATTTTGAGTCAGGTGTATACTAGTTATTCACTAAGGTTCTTATTAAAAGACTCTGAGGGTTTTGAGTTCTTACCCTTTACAGCCCAAAGGGAGGTCTGACAAAACTAATAAGGAGGCTAAATGGTGCAATAAAGAAAGTCCTGGTCTGGAAATATGAGTAACAATAATAATCCTAGTAAGGGCAATAATGGCAATTGCATTTATATAATTTCTTTAAAGTTTGCAAAGTGTTTTACACCTATTGTCTCACTGATACCTACAAGAACCCTCTAAAATGGGTTCTATAATGATTCCCATGTTTCAGATAAAGCATCCTGAGACTGAGGGGTTAAGTGACTTGTCTGAGGCAGGTTTTATACTTCTTGACTTCAAGTCTAGTACTCTAACCATTATGGGCTTAGTTAACCTCTAGTTTTGGCTCTGCTCCTTAGACTTGCTGTGTGACTTTGGACACGTCACTTTCCCTCTCTGGGTCTCATTTTCCTTCTCTATAAACCAAATAATTGAGCTGTATGGTCTCTGTACTATCTATCTCTGACTAGGCTGGAGTGAGCAGAGCTTTCACACTTGGAAGACAGTTAGAGGGTGTTGACACTTGTAGGATTTGGCAGTGGAAAAACAAGGGAGTTTTACAAACTGTATGATGTAGTAGACAGAAAATTGGTTTCCATCAAGAAGTTCTGGGTTCAAGTTCTCCTTATGACAAAGAGAAGACAGAAGGAAACATCTGAAAGTATGACTGCTAGATTGAGCTCCCCTACTGACAGGAGGAGGACAATGTACTGAAGTGGCTTGGAGGGAGATTTGATTTCACGTTGTAAGAAGTGAGTGCAGCATCATCCATTGTGTCCTTTTCTTACAGGAGTGATAGGAGGAAGGCCAAGAAAGATTACAGATTATCCTCATGCCTGGATTCTTCTCTGCTTTTCTAGCCCCTTTGTCATTCATCCCAAGGGCAGGAGAAACTGAAATATGTATTTCTGCTCAGGACCCCAGAAGCATCTGTCCAGTTGTCCCCCTTACTATCTGTGATCCCTTGGGCAAGCCATTTTCCATCCTTAACCCTCAGTTTAATTCTTTATAAAAAAACCTCCACAACAACTGGAATAGATGATATCTAAGGTTCCTTCCAGCTTTAACATTCAGTGCATGTAGTAAGAGTTTAATCTGTTCAAATAGGCTGCAATCGATCTTCTAAGGGTACTTCTTACCTGTGATATGCTATGATTCTAAAGGCTTTACATTCCTATGACATCAGGATGGAGCAGCCCAGAAACCTGAGGGAAGGACAGCCTGCAGCATTGCTCAATGGGATGGTATCCCAGGGGGTGGCAGGGGCAGGATCATGTTAGTCCTAGAACTTTCTTAGGGAGGGAGGGAGGCCACAGGTCAGCCATCCTTTATTTCTGTCCCAGTTCTAACATTGATTCTTTGAACTTTGACACCTGTGTGGGTACCTTCTCTGAGACACAGTTTTCATTTCCCTTTTCTGTGTTGATTTCCCCAGTTGGCATGTAAACTTCTTGAGGACTTGGCCTGTCTTTCTTTTGCTTGTATTTGTTTGTATCCTCAGGGTTTAGGCCTGTGCCTGGTACTGATAAAGTGAAAAATAAATGTTTGTTAACTGCCAGGTGTGGTGGCACATGTCTGTAATCCCTGTGACTGGGAGAGGCTGAGGCTGGTGGATCTCTTGAGTTCTGGGGGTTTGAACTACAGTAGTGCAGAGCTGATCAAGTGACCACACTGAGTCTGGTAAAAATTTGGTGACCCCTGAGCAGCAGGGGAGACCACCAGGCTGGTCAAAATGAACCAGCTTGGAAAAGAGGAATAGGTCTGAGCTTCTATGTTGATCCTTTGGCATTGGGCCCATGACTATGAGTGGACACTACACTTCTAGCCTGAGATAGGGAGGCACAGTTTCAAAAATAAGTGAAACAAACCAAAGAAAAAACTCCAAACTTATTGAAGTGGCCTTACAGTTAATCTCTTAATCTCTCTTGACCTCAGTTCCTTTGTCTGTAAAATGTGGATGATGATAGTATTATCACAGTATTATTTTGAGGATGAACTGAGATGACCTCTGCAAAGTGATTTTCAAACATTTAAACTATATTCAATCAATAAACAATTATTAATCACATAGTATATGACAGGCTGGAGATAGAAAAAGATTCAAAAGATAGTCCCTACCCTCAAGGATATTATAATGTAATAGAGGAGGCAACATACAAACAAGTTTATGCGGAGCAAGCCAGATACAGGATAAATAGTAAATAATTAAGAGAAGGAAAACCCTGGAATTACAGGGGTTAGAGAAGGCTTCCTTCAGAATGTGGGATGTTAGTTGAGACATAAAGGTAGCCTCTTTGGATTGGAGGAGAGAGCATACCAGGCAAGTGAAATAACTAAAGAAAATGTCAGGGGCTGGAATCTGGAGTCTGTGTGTGTGTGTGTGTGTGTGTGTGTGTGTGTGTGTGTGTGTGTGTGTGTGTGTATGTGTGTGTGTGTGTGTGTGTGTGTAATATCAGAACGCTACCAGATTACAGAGCACATGTAGGGGAAAAAGGTATAAGAAGACTGGAGAGGTTGGAGGGGGCTTAGTGATGAATGGCTTTGAATGACATACATAGCATTTTGTATTTGTTCCTGGTGTGAATACAAAGCTACAGGTGTATGTTGAGGTGGCTGTGAAGAGGAAGTTTGGGATGACTAGACCTGAGTTTTGGGAAAATCACTTTAGTGGCTGAATGGAGAATAGTTTGGTGTGGGAAGAGACTCAGTGATTGCAGTAATCCAGATGTGAGGTGATGAGGACCTTCAGTAGGGTGGTGCCAGTGTCAGAGGAGAGAAGGGGCATATTAGAAAGATGTTGCAAAGGTAGAATTGACAGACCTGGACAACAGTTTGGATTAGGGGTTGGCACTGAGAGACAGTGCAGAGTCCAGGATGACTCTCAGGTTGTGAGCCTGAGGGATGGGAGGATGCTGTTGTCCTCTACAATAATCGGGAAGGTAGGAGGGGGAGGGTTTAAGGGGAAGATAACCAGTTCTGTTTTGGGCAGAGTGACTTTAAGATCTCTACTGGACATCTAGTTGAAGATGCCTGAAAGCACTGCTGTCTATCATTATTAGAAAGGTGAAGGCCTTCAAGGGCTCTGCTGGCTTTTACCTTTACTCCTGTGCCCTCTGTTCCCACTGCACCCTCTTGTACCTCCTCCCTCACCACCACTCAATCATTTACAAACCTTCCTTTTCCATGGCTTTCTCTTTTTCATGTTCTACATCATCTAGCACACAGGAAAGTCTGACTGTCCATCAAAGACTACATTCCTGGACAAACTCCATGGTTCTTTGTCCTGTTTCTTCCAGGTTTCCCGACCCTCAGGCCCGGAGGAGTTGGCATCCTGCTTGTTCCTCTCTGTCTTTCATATCTGTGCTCTGTCATCATGGCTCAGCAGCCTGTCTTCTTTTGAAGATTCTAGTCAAATGTTCATATCACAGTGTCCACAACCCTATTCATGTGACCTACTGACCTCTAGAATCATTTGCTCTTTTCTAAAAGAGTTCAGAACCAGTCACAACCATTGTCTCCAACCCAACCCAGCCTTCATACTTGGGGACTTTAATGTACATATTAATGTCCCCTCCAACATCATCACCAATGAGTGCATCAACGTTCAGAATTTGTATGAGCTATGTTTCCTTTCCTTTTTCCCCTCATTTTTTCTCCCCAGACTCCCACATCGATGGTCATACTTTAGACCCTGAAACCATCCATAACTGTGCCACCATCACGATTTCAGACTGTTTCTCTGATAATAGTGGCCTGAGTTTGGAGGAGGAATTGCCAAAGCAAAAAAAGTATTATGGAGCAGAAAACATCATTGTTCCCCACACCAGGAGGCCAGTGCCTTGGGCTGGGATTTAGTGACCAGTGAAAGTTAAGTAGAGTGAAAGGTGAAAACCTAGGGAGGGAAAGGCTAAGGTCCTTAGGATGGGTTTAAAAGGGGCCAGTACCTTTAAAGCTGGTTTACTGTCAAAGAGGCTTAAGGCCCAGGCCTGGATATATCATACCTTCCTCGGTTTGGTGTAGCTTGTCCTGAAGTTTGAACCTCCCTTGTCCTACTGTGGTGGTAAGAGGTGTGTGTCATGGTGTTGTCATGAAAGAATTCAGACTAACACTATCTCCAGACCAACCAAAGACATGCATTTGAGGTAAGTCACCTCATGTGCTCTTCTCCTAAAGGCAGGCAACAGCCCAGGCAGGGTGAATGTGATTGCTTTAAAGAGGAAGGTTGTCTAAATTTGACTGATGAAAATAGG
The DNA here is from genome assembly GCF_028372415.1 of Notamacropus eugenii. Classification (NCBI taxonomy): domain Eukaryota; kingdom Metazoa; phylum Chordata; class Mammalia; order Diprotodontia; family Macropodidae; genus Notamacropus; species Notamacropus eugenii. Next base: position 433,385,358 of record NC_092872.1, read on the forward strand.
ATAGCAAGCCAGGATCATGGGAAAGACAAAAGGGGGCAGTGTGAGTGATTTCCCCGGGGCATCATGGTCTCCCTCCAAGGTAGGGGAGATTGTGATACCAATTATATGTTATTGAACCAAACTCAGGGAAAGGTGAGTGAGAGTTGGTTATATGTAGGCATCATTTGGGAAAAGTCCCTTTTGTGATTTTATAGCTAACATCCTATGTAAGGATTACAAGGAAATTTCATGTTTTATCACTGAAAGCAGAAAGGCTTCCAATGATCCCATCAGTACTTTCCTTCCTCAACATCAAGAGAAGACAACCAAAAACTCTGGGCAGAGTGCTGGTCTTGCTATTCCTCGAACAAGTAAATAAGTCAGAGGGATCTCTACTTACCTGTCACAGACAACATGGTGCCCCCACCAGATTTAAGCTCTGTGTCAAGATTCCCCCTTAAGAACTTCACACAGTAATAGGTGCCACTGTCTTCTGGAGTGATGTGACTGATGCTAATGGAGTAATCTGTGTTGCTCGTAAGTGGGACTGCTTTCTTTATCCGGGGGTAACTTCCTCCTTTGAAATTGAAAATTTCCTGTCTCTGCGGCCCTTTCCCCTTGAACCATATCACTGGTCCTGGTGGTGGAATGCCAGGCACTGTGCAGTTCAGCGTGACTGTCTCTCCCTCAGCCACAGACACGGGATCCTTAGGCTGCAACACCTGGACCTCCTCCTGGCCTCGGGATCCTATAAAGAAATATAAGTTTTAACATTGTTTTCATGTCCTGACCCTCCCAGGATTTTGGCCTGGGTGTCAGTGTCTAGTTTGGGTAATATATGAGGCATCCAGATTCTGGGTCTGGGAAGGAGAACTGAGAGGGAGTCAGGGAGAAGGCCTGTATTGCTCGAGCTGGAGATGATGCCAGTCAAAGACATGTGAGCTCAGGTCAAGCCCCACCTCCCATGTCCTCTTCCCTCCTCCAACACTCATCCCACTCCCTGTTAATGCCAAAAGGCTTTGTATTGTTGGGCATATTTTGTTTCCTTTTCCAGTGTTTGTCTTGTTTCCTCCATGTCAGTGGGAGCACCTTGAAGGGAAGGGCTCTTGTTTTCTTTGTCTGTGAGGTACACAGTCAGTACATAATAAAGGCATGTTTGATGCTCTTGTCTGACCAGCAAGCAGTGGACTTGACATGAATTAAGAGCTGACTTCAAATCTAGTCTACCACAATCATGGTATAACCCTTGGAATTCCCTCTCTTTCTTCCTCAGGACAATGAAGTTAAGAAGACTTCAAGGAATTACCTCAAAATTCAATGTGTTGATCTAATGAAAAAAATCCCTGTAGCTCTTAAAGTGCCATTTAAGTGGGCAGCTCTAATTATTCTTCTTCCTGTGTTTATGATTGTTTCAAAATTCTTCTCATTTCAGGGAGAGACCAGCAATAAGTCACTGTCCTATTTTGTTCTTCTCTTTCACATTCTAGGAAATATTGCCCAGGTAGTTATAATAACTACTTCTCATGGTTGAATTAAAGTATTCAAATGAAAACTGTTTTTAGTAGACTGACTGATAGCATCCTCAGTTAGAGCATCCTAAAACAAACAGAGTACCTGAGCTGGGATACATCTCAATCTGCCTCATACAATTTTGATCCATTTTTTGAGGTCTCTGATTATTTATATCATTTTGGAGTAATATATTAGTATCTCTCTGTACAATTCACAAGACATTTACTACAAAAGATTTTCTTATCTTTTTAGAAAAATCATCTTTTGATGATTGATGACATAAATTATCTTTATCTCTACCGACATGCTCACAAGGTTCTTGTGTTTTTGGGACTGGACAATGTTGGGGGGTATCCTTCTCCGCATCAGTATGAGATGATCCATCCAGATATTATAGGGGACCCTGGGTCCACTCCATACACCATGCCATCTTGGTCATAGGAGTACCGGGTTGACTACCTCCAAATGTCCAAGAGGAGAGTCATGGAGGCCTTGTCCAGTCATTTCCATCCTTTCTGACCCCTTGTGGCTCCATTTGGGGTTTTCATTGCAAAGATACTAGAGTGGTTTGCCATTCCCTTCTTCAGTGGCTCAGACCCTCAGACTAGGGTCACACAGCTAAGCAGTATTTGAGGCTGGGTTTGAACTCAGGTGTTCCTGACTCCAGGCCCAGAAAACTATCCATTGAGCATGATGAGCTCTCTCTTTCAGGAAGACTAGAAAGGATTCAAATGGGTGGGATTGAGCACAGTGATGAAGACCCAATGCACCCTTGGTTTCTGTCCTTGCCTCTTATAGAATTTTGAGCTATAAGGAAATGTAGCAATCAGTTAGTCCTATCCCTCCTGGGCCCCATTACCCATGAAGGAACTGAGGCCTAGAGAAGTGCCATAACTTACCCGAGGACATATTATGTAGGTTATGAAAAGAATGTGGCTACATTATGACATTCTTCTGATTAAAACTATTATGTGCCTCTCTGTTTCTTCAACCATAGAATATACCCCCCATCTACCATATGAAGTGGTTCATAGTCTGTTTCCAATTACTCTACCCTCAGTTTAAATTATTTGACTCCATGCTTTCTATATACTATCTCTCTCTTGATCTTTTCCTGCCATCCTTCATTCCATGTAACTTCCATCACAGACTGTTCCAATGGCTGGAATGTATTTCTTCTTTTCCTCAATCTGCTAAAGTTTTCCTCTTCTTGCATGGATCAATTCAACTACCACACCTTTGATAAACTCTTTCCAAATCCTTCCCCTGAAAATAATGTCTCTTTCCCTTCAGATTTTCCTGTATATCTTTGTTTGAATCTCTCCTTTCATCCATGCATTCATTCATTTATCTAACATTTATTGAGCATTGATTGTGCTGGTGATAGAAAGATAAAATTGAAAAAGTCCCCATCTCTCAAGGACCTTATTTTATCATACTTCACCTGAGGTGCTCATGTAGGTGAGTAATGCTTCCTTTCTAGTAGAATATAAGCTTTCTGAAAGTAGGAGCGTTATCACTTGCCGTCTTTTAATACTCAAATTTGATCACAGTATCTGTACCTGTTATTAATAAAAATAATAATCACAACAGTAATAATAGCCAATGCTTACCTACCACTTTAAGATTTTCAAAACATTTTATGTATCTTAAGTCACTTGATCTTCACAGCAACACTGAGGAGTAGGTACTATTTTTGCAGATTCAGAATATGGGACTCAGAGGGGTTAACCAGCTTGCCCAGGGTCACACAGCCAGTAAGTGAGTAAGGCAGCATTTTAACTTGGGTCTTCCTGATCCCCATTTTTGCATTTCATCCACCATAGTAGGCATCTAACATGTTTACTGAGATGACTTCACTTGAGGATTCCAAGGTACTCTCAACCTAGGGCTGATTAACTGGAGTTATATGGTAAAGAGATAGCAGGCAAAGGAGAAGTGAAGACAGAAATTTTTGAGACCATGGTTACTAGGAAACTGGTAAGAGGCATGGGACCCAGAAGTCAAGGAAAAAGAAGAACTAAAATGGTGTATGAAATGGAATGGAAGAATCTCATTCATTTAGTGAATGAGAAGTTTTGAAATGCTAGAAGTTATAAGAGAGAGGGGAGATGGGGATCTGGGACTCAGGGATAATCATTTAGCTTCAGCCAAGTCATTCACAATTGGAACACCTTCCTTTTACATCCCTAGAGCACTTGACCTGGATGCCTTCTGCCCAATCACATTCTACTTTTTGTTATATTAATTTTTCTACCTCATATCCCTCCCCCAACACACTGTTAACTTTCTTGCACAGAGGGACCAAGATGTTTTATAACTTTGCATCCCTGATACCTAGCCCAGGAGTTACATATAATAGATACCTTAGAAATACTCAGATAATGGAGTTGGAAAAATCCACAAAAAATCAGGTCACAGGGCCCAGCTTCAAGTTCCACTTTTACTATTTCAGAGATATATGAGTTTTGGCAAGTCCTTTAACATCTCTGAGTCTTCAATTCTGACTGGTTCAATGGAAATGATCACATTTACAATATTTCATAGTTATTTTGTGTCAAAATTTTGTAAATTACAAAGCTCTTTAGACATGCCAAATACTGTTTATATATTATTGTTATTTAATGCTCTGCTCTCATTTTTGGTCCAGAGAGGTTCAATGATTCACCCAAACAAACAAGGCAGTTCATGGCAGAAGGAAAGCTCAATTTTATGCTTTCTGACACTCACTCTACAGCTCTTGCACTATACTACACTTCCTCTCTATACCTCTACTGATGCAGAACATTTAACGTTTTCCAAATCACCTATGGAAAGTTCCAAAAGGACTAACAATAGGGAAATCTCTTCCCATCAGAATGACCACTAGACTTGAGTCCAGAAGGTTGAGATTTGAATGACAGCTATTTCATTTCCCATCTATGTTACCATAAACACAATTTTTCTGAGTCTCGTTTTCCCTGAGAAATGGAGACAGTGCTCCTTGGGATTCCTATCTCTCTCTGCTTTGAGAAGAAACCATGGTATAAAGAGTAACACTGTAGAGAAAGAGAAGCCACGTGTCAGCTATGTGAACAAATCTTTTCTAGTGCTTTTCAGCACTTGACTGGCCCTGCAGGTCCTTGGGATGACACCATTCCCAGACAACCACCCTGCCAATCCACAATGATCTGTGGACATATGTCATGAATTTCTTTTATTCTACCCCTCTTCTACCCTGGAGTGCCCCACTCACCAGAGAGACTAATAAGCAGAATCAGCAGTAGAGAAGGCAGAGAGGAACCCAGTAGGCAGAGGAGGCTGGACATTTTAATGGGTCTTTGGTGCTTCCTCTCTGGATGTGACTCCTTGTTGACTTGAATTCATAGAATAGGTAGTGATCTTCTGCAGGGAGAAATAGGAGTCCAACCCATCTGCCTCTGTTCCTTGTGCAAACAGCTGGGGTTAAAGGGAACCTCTTCTTGGTTGAGAAATGGGAAGTGGGAGGGATTTCAGCTCAACTTCCTTAAACCTCTTTGTATAATAGTCCCTTTTTTATGTAATCAGATATATCACTCCAGTGGATCCCTATTGTCTAGAGACAGGACATTTACTCCTTGACTTGACCTTTAAAACTATCTACTGTCTGATTCCAATCTGGTTTTCCTATATTACATCATACTGCTCCTTTGTGCATTCAATAGCACAGAAAAATACAGACCTTCCCTGGTTCATAAGCTCATGAAAGCATCTCTTACCTCTGTTTACATGCACATGTCCCACATTCCTCATGATCCCTGACTTTGGAAATGCTTCCCTCTCTTAAGGTTCAATTCAGGAGGTGCTTTCCTTATGAAATATTGCTGAACACTGTCACCTTCTCTCCTCCTTATCTAAAATTGATTCTCATAAATTTTTTTTAAAGTTCTACCTGAATCTCTTGTTTTTCTCTATCACAGTCTTCTCCTGTGAGTCTCTGTCAGGACAATGACTCTCCCTATTTTCAACTTTGTATGCTTAGAATGCATTACATAAAGTAGGCAAATAAAACTATTTGTAAAATTGAATGAAATTGAAAACCACCATCTGGTCTACACCAAGGTTCATTACCTCCAGTTAAATGGCAAAGAGGTAATGGGTGGTGGGAAAGAAAAGGTGTAGACACATTAGACTGGCTCCTCTCACCACCCCTACGATAGGGCTACGACCCAGGAATCTAGGATACACTGTGTAGAGGGAAGGAAAGGATCATGAATAAAAGATGAGAAAAAACGAGTCACTGAATAAAGATTGTTAAGGAAATTGAGGCTAAGAAAGAGGTGAATGTGGACAAGAGCTCAGAGATTTAGGATAACAAAGATCAGAAATTCATGCAGCTTCATTTCAGCTGCAAAAAGCTGGAAAGTCTTCCAGGATGCCTTTGTCTTAAGGCTATAAATGCTCTTTTCACATTACTACTATTTGGTATTAAGCTTCTTGAGAGAAGGGATTGTGCATGCCATCTTTCACCTTTGAAGGAGTTCTGTTGAGCTCAAGACAAGTAGCTGAGGGCTGTGGTATTGGTTTTAATTTCATGTGGCATCTTGTATGGCATCAGTGGGAGCTCCAGAATTGGGATTGTCAGGGCTCTTGAGATATGGCTTTGAATAGATGAGTGCAGATGACTACAGTCCCACAGACATGGATATGTGAGTCATGAGGAAGGTGATCCTGGTGGCACCATAGATCATTGTGTTCCAGACACATTTGAGGAAGGAGAAAGCCATAATCACTCTAGATTCAGGGAATGCAGGGTGGAGAGCCTGAGTTGAGGATGTGAAGCCCAGAATGCATCCTCACAAGAGGCATAGCCTGTGTTAATGGAGGAGGGAAATATAATGATACCTTCAGGGAATAGTGACCAGTCCAGTTTGAATCTTTCAAAATTCTGAAGGAGAATAGTGGGAAAAAAGTGTTCAAAAGTAAATTGAAACTATGCTGTTAGAATCTTGTTGGCACAGTAGACAAAGCACTGGGATGAGACTCAAGATCTGAGTTCAATTCCGTAATCAGACACTTACTTGCTGTGTGACCCTGGCTAGGTCACTTAAACTCTGTTTTCCTCAATTTCCTGAACTGTAAAATGAGGATAATAACAGCACCTCGCATCCATGTTTGCTCTGTGGATCAAATGAGATGATATTTGCAAGTACCTGACACATAGTAGGTGCTATAAAAATTTATAGAAAATCCTTTACACTGAAGGGTCTGAAATGTTAGGTCATAGAGATTATGTTTCATTCTAGAGACAATGGGAAGTCTTTGATGAGCCTAAAGGAGGGGATGGAGCAGGGCATGTTCAGAACTAGATGTTAGGAACATTATTGTGATAGATTCCTGAAAGTTGGACTTGAGATGGAAGGATCTGGTGGTAGAAAGACCAACTGGAGAGTATTAGAATAGGCAAGGTGAGAAGTAAGGAAACATGGAACTAGGATGGGGGTCATGTCAGCAGAGAGAAGGGAACAGTTTATGACAGGCATTGCAGGACTGGAATTACCAACCTAGTGATTGATTGATTAGAGAGTTGATGGAAAGGGAAGAAGAGGCAGTGATGAGTTTCAGAATATGATCCTGAGTAACTAGAGGCATGATAAGGCCTTCTGAGTCTCACCTAAGTCCTCTCAAGTCTTAAAGGAGGAGCTTGTGCTCAGGCTTTGGGACCTGATGAGACCATATGTATAGTAAAGAGAAATGGGGAGAGACGGTACCTAGAGCCCCAGAGAGGGGGAGATCTGCAGTAACCAGAAGGCATCTCCTGAACTTAGAGAATACAAAAGTTGAGAAGCTTTCCATTATTATTCCATTATTATTACTTCTCCATGTACACTCTCAGCCTCTCTTGTAAATCCAGTATTTGTCATTTAGTAGAGAGTTCTTGGGAAAGCTATTCCATTTATTTTAATGAACAATTAAGTATCATGGCAGTAATGTTACCTGCCATGGGGGTAGTTGGGTTAGTTTTTCTTGGATGGCTTGGTAATTATTGTCTTCACATTTAATTAGCTGAGAGGATTATAAAGATGTCTCAGCTTCCTGGTAGCTTAAACACAAAAGCCCAGCCCAAGAGGATGCAAGAGTGGCCCTGCTGCTGGCATGACTATTCCCCCACTTTGGTGATATAAGGTGACTTGCTCTGACTATAACCAGATAGTCTAACATAGAAGTATCCTGCTTCCCCATGTTTTGTTACTATGTGGGTGAGAGTAGTTTACTTGATTTGATGCCTGGTATGAACAGGTTGCATCTTTATAACTGTTCAAGATGGATGCTTTTTTCTCCCATACCTTCCCTTTTCTTCTGGATCCAAAGGGTGAAGGATATAGTTTGCTCATAACATAAACAGAATTGGTGAAGGAAAGGAAGACTTCCTTCCTTCCCATGCTCTCCCTTTTACCTCTTGACTTGAGGAAACTGAGGCTCAGAAAGTTGAAATGACTAACCTTACATCATATGCCCTTGTTAAGTGAGAAGCTGAGAACTTAAACTGAGTTCTTATGGCAAATCTAAGCTCTTTACTACCTATTTAACACATGAAAAATAATTTAAATTTCTGCGGAACAAAGAAGTTGGACTAGATGATCCCTAAATTGCTATCAAAATCTAAGTTCTCTGATCCATAACTCCCCTCCTTCTGCTCCTCATCTCATTATCATGTCATTATCATATCTGCCATTGAACAAGCCACAGCCAAGTTTCTTAACCCCCTCTGATATTCCATGCCTGGGCCTATGCTGATATCCCTCCTAGTGTCAGAAAATGTTATCAAAATAGGAAGTCTTTTAGAAAGTATATTTGTAGACCTAGTCTGTGATGAGAGACTCAGAAGTGTTCTCAGAGTTCACCACCTGGCACTGTTTGTGAATCTTCAGTTTCTGGAACTGTACTTTTGGAGGTTTCTGTGGGAGAGAAAAGTCCAGAAATTACACAAATTGAATTTTCATTTTGTGCTTCTCTTTCTAGAAAAACCAGAAGAAAACAGTATATATATTTAAAAGGGTCAATAAAGAAGCCAGAGAGAGACCAGGCCATGAATCATTGCTGGTGGAAAGTGGAAGAAATGTCACCACTCATTTCAGTCTCTTCTGAAGCTCAGGAGACTTTAATAAATCTCAGGAACATAATGGTTGGGTGGGTGGCCTATGAAAGCACTTAACTTAATACCATTTCACTGAATTCATTTTTTCTGTTTAAGGAAGCAGAGCTCTCTAAATCTTTGTTCTAACCAGGGTTAGGGGACAGTTTGTGGTGGGCATGACAGATGAAAAGTAAAAATTAAGATGGGTTTCTGACTATGAGTTAGATAGGTGTCAAAATGAGGGAGTCAGATGATACAACAGAGAACAGAGCAGTGGAGAGAACAAATTGAAATCCAAGGTGATCATGATTAATCCATCTTCCTCAAGGCATTTGAAGGCAACTCTCATCTGTCCCTCCATGTCTACTCTTGCCCTTACCAAAAATAATCACTGCCACCTATATGGACAGGATTCCAGCATCCTCCTTATCTTCCAAATACAGCTTGTGTCACCATCAAAGCTAGACCTCAGTTTGTCAATGTCATCTTGTAACATGGTACCTGGAACCTTAATGAACTGTACATGGGACTGGAAATTGTGGCTATAGCCATCCTGGAAACAATGTGGAACTAGGCCCAGTTGTGAACTTGGGATATCCTTTGACCTAGCCATACCAACAGGAGGTTGATATTGTATAAGAGAGGAGAAACATCCCTCCCCAAAATTGTCATCGTTCCTCTTGTTATAGCAAAGAATTGGAAATTAAGTGGGTGGCCATCACTGAGGAACTGAGTGAAGAAAGTATGGGACATGAATGGAAGGGAGTAGTATTGTGTTGTAAGAAATGCTTAAATATATAGTTCCCGAAAAAGTTGGATTGCCCCTATGAGTTGATGCAGAATTTGAAAACTACAAGGTTCTTAGTCTGGAGTATTGCACAAGGGAAAACCACAGGAATACAGAGAGGCAGATGCCCCTTAGGTCCGAGACTCTTCCTTCATTTTTTTTATTCCTTTTGGTTTACTCAAAAACCCCTCCCTATTCTAAGTGGAATTAGAAGAATATTATATGCAATAAGGACAACATTATAAGAATAAACAACTTTGGAAGCTTTAAGAACTCTGATGGAGTCCAATGATGGCCCATGATTTCAGGGGACCCATGGTGCAACAAACTATCCATCTCTTGTGAGAGCTAATGCAGATTTAGACATATTCTTTTCTGGACAATGCCAATAAGGAGATTATTTTTGCTTGTCCTTGCAGGTTTGTTATAAAGGTTTTCTTCTTCCCACTCCTAATTGTGATGGGGTGTGAGTGGCAAGTGATAAAGTCGTTTTTTTTAAATTAGAAAGTAGTTAAAGTTGAAAATAAAGTAGTGCCAAGGACTGAAATTTATACTCCAACAGTAGTCAGACCAGGTCAGAAGACTCTAAATATGCTCCTTTTCTTGTTCTGGACATTATGCTTCTATTAATATAGCCCAAATCATGTTATACGGGTAACACCATTGTTTTTATTTTGATCTTTTAATTGTAAAAGACTCTACGTAGTAGGAATCACTGTCATCTTTCATTACAGCACATGAGTCAAGTTGACAGGGTTCTGATCACTGTCTTCAATCCACAAAATTCTTAGATCTCTAGAGATAATTCCACTTAAAATTACAGGGTGCCCAGACCGGATCATTGTGCAAGTGAAAGACACAGAGACACTGAAAGACAGAAGTTCTCTTGGATCATAGACTCTTCCTTTCTTTTCTAATTCCTTTTTGTTGACTCAGAAATCCCTCCACATTCCGAGACAGGAGGAAGTAATAAAGCCCAAGGCCTCTAACGTGTACTGAATGAACAGAGTATTTGTAACAATCCACAAACATTTTTAAAAATTATTGTAAAGAGGCAACTTTTGTCTAAACATTATCAGAAATGTTTGAATGACACTCATAACTGGAAAATGAATTGGGAATGGTCCATCTTATTGAACAATAGACTCTTTGAGAGTAGAAATGGCTTCATTCTTCTGTCTATGTGTCACCAGTTTCTAGAATAGTGGCTGGAATAAAGTTGGAACTCAATAAATGCTTAATGAATTTTTTGATTAGCAAGAAATAGAACAAATAAAAAGCAGTAGGCTAGTATACTGTAGATGGTATAACCTTGACAACTTTGCAAGTTTGAAAATGTGATATTTCTTTGGAAACTTAGGTCTTATTTATAAGTACTAATATTTCCATTGATTACTGGAGTCTTGATGTGATTTAATGGATCAATTTATTTTCAAAAAGAAACTTCTTTTTGGACTAGACCCTAGAAAATTAAGTAAACAAAGTAGTTCATAGAGTTGGAGGGAAGATAGAGAGCTGAGAACAGACAAAAGTGCTGTCTTAAAGCCTGACCCTCTATCCAGTCCATCAGGAAAATAATAATAACCATGATAATAATAATATAATAATAGCAGCAATAGCTATTTATAACTCTTATATGCTCACGCACTTTGTATCATTTTGTGTAAGTCTTTGCAGATTTTTCTGAAATCATCCTGCTCTGTCATTTCTTGATCCCACAATAATATTTCATCTCAATCATATATCACAGCTTGTTTAGACATTGCCCAGTTGATGAGAATCCCTTCAATTTCCAATTCTTAGCCACCAAACAGAGCTGCTATAAATATTTTTTGTCAAAGGAGGCCCTTTCCTCTTTAAAAATATCTTTGGGATATAGACCTAGACCTATTGCTGGGTAAAAGATTATGCACAGTTTGATAGTCCTTTGGGCATTGTTCCAGATTGCTTTCCATAATGTTTGGATCAACCCACAGCTCCACCAGCAGTGCACAATTTTAGGAAATCCTTGCGAACGTCCATCATTTTCCTTTTTTTTGTCATATTAGCCAATCTGTGAGGTATGAAATGATACCTCAGTATTCTTAAATTTGCATTTCTCTAATCAGTAGTGATTTAGAACATTTTTTTATATGACTATAGATAGCTTTGATTTCTTAGTCTGAAAACTGCCTCTTCATATCCTTTGACCATTTCTCAGTTAGGGAATGATTTGTGTATTTTTTTTTTTAATAATTGTGACTCAGTTCTTTATGTATTGAGAAAGGCAGCCTTTATACTTGCTCTAATTTTTTTTCCTGTTTTCTGTTTCCCTTTTCATTTTGGTGGTATTGGTTTTGTCTGTGCAAAAGCTGTTTAATTTTATAAAATCAAAATTATACATTTTACATTTTGTCATGCTCTCTACATTTTCCTTGGTTGTATATTCTTCTATTATCCATAGACCTCACAAAAAATCTATTCCATGCTTTCCTAATCATTTAATGTCATTTCTTGTATCACCCTTTGTGGATAATTCACGTACCCATGTTGGCCTTATTTTGGTATGTGTTATGAATGGTGGTCCTTAGCTAGTTTCTGCCATACTGTTTTTCAGTTTTTCCAGCACTTTTTGTGAAATGATGTGTTTGTTCCAAAGGCTTGGGTCTTTGGGTTTATCATGTAGTATATTAGTATGGTCATTTACCATAATGTAATGCATAACTAATCTATTCTACTACTCCAATGTTCTATTTCTTAACTAGTACCAGATTATTTTGATAGTTACTCCTTTGTAATAGCTTTTGAGATCTGGTATGGCTAGACTACTTTCCTTAACATTTTTTTTCATTGATTCCCTTGAAATTCTGGACTTTTTCCTCTACCAGATAAATTTTGTTATTTTTTTCTAGGTCTATAAAACATGTTTTTTGAAAGTTTGATTGCTACAGCATTGAGTAAAAAAATTAATTAAGGTACAATTATCATTTGTTTTATATTGGCTCAGTTTCCCCTTGAACAATTAATATTTTCCCAATTGTTTAGATCTGAATTTATTTGTGTGGAAAATGTTTTATAGTTGTGTTCGTATAGTTGAAATATGACATATCAGAAGGCAAAGTAGTTAGGATTACAACCAAGAATTACCTACCCAGCAAAACAGAATGCAATCTTTCAGGGAAAATGGATATTTAATGAAATAGACAACTCTCAAGTATTTTTAATTAAAACATGAGAGCTGAATAAAAAATTTGATCTTCAAATACACAGTCTACCTCTCCCTGAGGGCAAGGTGGAAAGGATAAGCTCCCAAGGTTCTCCTTCAGTTGAGGTGTTAGAGGAGAAGTTGGGTGGTTTGTTGTACAGGGAGATAGGTTAGAATAGATTTTGAGCCATATTTGTACTAGCTGTCCACTAAAGTTCTTTCCTACTATGGGACTCTGAGGATTTTTGAGTTCTTGCCCTTTAGATCCTAAAGAGAGGCCTGATAAAATTAAGAATGAGGCTAAACGGTGCAATGAAGAAAGTCTTGGACTGGAAATATGAGTAATAATATTAATCATAGTAAGAATAATTATAACAATAGTATTTGTATAATCCTTTAAGGTTTGCAAAGTGCTTTACATATATTATCTAACTGATTCCTAGAAAGAATGTCTGATGTAGGTGCTATTATTATCCCCATTTTTCAGATAAAGCCCACTGAGACTGAGAGGTTAAGTGACTTGTCTGAGGCAGGATTTAAACTTAGGACTTATTGACTTCACATGTTGTAGTCTAACCATTACTGCACTTATGTGGCCTCTAGTTTTGATTCTGCTCCTCAAATTTTGGACAAGTCACATTCCCTTTCTGGGGCTCAGTTTCCTCCTCTATAAAGTAAAGAATTTAGACTTGATGGTCTCTGTGATCTTCAGCTCTGACTAGGTTGGGGGTGATCAGAGCTTTTACATGTGGAGCACATTTGGAGGGGATTGACAACGCTTGTAGGATTTGGCAGTGGAGAAACAGGGGAGTTTTGCAAACTGTATGATATAATAGATGGAGAACTGGCCTCTGTCAAGAAGTCCTGGGTTCAAGTTCTGCTTACAACAAAGAGAAAACAGAGGGAAAAATCTGAAATTATGACTGCTAGATTGAGCTCCCCTACTGACAAGAGGACAATGAGCCGAAGTGACTTGGTGGGAGATTTGATTTTATGTTGGAAGAAGTGAGTGCAGCATCATGCAATGCATCAGTGTCTTACAGGTGTGATAGCAGGAAGGCCAAGAAAGACTACGGATTATCCTACTGCCCAGATTCTTCTCTGCCTGTCCAGCCCCTTTATCATTCATCATGAGGGGAGAAAATGAAGTTTGAACCTATGCTCAGGACACCAGAAGAATCTGTCCAGCTGTGCCACTTACTATCTATGATCCCTTGGGCAAGCCATTTTCCAACTCTAGCCCTCAGTTTAATCCTTGATAAAAAAAACCCCCACAACAACTGGAATAGATGAGTCCTAAGGTCCCTAAGGTTTAGTGCCTTGTTAATGTGCTAAGAGTACTGTCCACATAGGCTACAGTCTGTCTTCTAAGGATGCTTCTTACCTGTGATATTCTATGATTTTAAAGACTGTACATTCCCAAGAGCTCCCCAGAAGAAGATGGAGCAGAAGACCAGCCCAGAAACCTCAGGGAAGGAGAGCCTGCAGCACTGTCCAATGGTACAGTATCTCATAGGTGTGACAGCAATAAAATCGTATTTGTCCTAGAACTTCCCTTCTGAGGGAGGAATCAGGCCAGTCATCCTTCATTCCTCTCCCAGATCTAACTCTGATTCTTTGATCATTGACATCTATGTGGTTACCTTCTCTGACACACATTTTTCAGTTCCATTTTATGTATTGATTTCTCCAGTAGGAATATAAGTTTCTTGAGGACAGGGCCTGCCTTTCTTCTGCTTGTCTTTGTATTCTCAGGGCTTAGTCCTGTGCCTGGCATACATTAAGTGCTAAGCAAATGCTTGTTAACTGTCAAGTGTGGTGGTACATGTCTATAATGCCTGCTACTGGGAAAGGCTGAGGCTGGTGGATCTCTTGGGTTGAGGGGGTTTGTATTACAGTTGAACAAAGCCAATCAGTTGTCCACATTGAGTCTGGCAGAAATTTGTTGAGTGCTTAGCAGCAGAAGAGGCCACCAGGCTGGTCAGAGTGGGCCAGCTTGGAAAAAAGAAGCAGGTTTTAGCTTCCACGTTGATCCTTTCGTATTTGGCCCATGGGTGGCCACTGCACGTCCAGGCTGAGATAGAGAGAAACATTTTCAAAAAAAAGGAAGGAAAGAAGGAGGAAAGAAAGAAAGAAGGAAAGAAAAGCAGGAAAGAATGAAGGAACAAAGGAAGAAACCAAACAAAAACTCCCAAATGTGTTGACTTGGCCTTGGGGCAAATTTGAATCTCTGTTGGCCACAGCCTTCCTTTTCTGTAAAATGGGGGTGATAGTACCCACCTCACAGAATTATTTTGAGGATCATCTGAGATGTCATCTGCAAAGTCATTTGCAAACCTTTAAACTACATCCAATTCAACAATATGTATTAATCACATAGTATATGCCAGGCTGTGAATACAAAAAGGTTGAAAGACGGTCCCTAGCCTCAGGGATATTATAGTCTAACGAAGGAGACAACATGCAAACAAATATACATAAACCAAGCTAGTTACAGGACAAATAGTAAACAATCCAGAGAGGGAAAGCACTGGAATTGAGGTGTTAGAGCAGGCTTCCTCCAGAATGTGGGATGATAGTTGGGACATAAAGGTAGCCAGGGAGGTCAGTTGTTGGAGTGGAGGAGAGAGAGCATCCCAGGCATGGGAAATAGCTGAAGAAAATGCCTGGGAGTGAAATCTGGAATCTTTTTTTTGTGGAAAAGCCTGGAGATTGGTGTCACTAGATCAAAGAGCACATGTAGGGAAAAAAGGTGTAAGAGGACTAGAGAGATAGGAGGGGGCTTGGTGATGAATGGCTTTGAATGACAAACACAGCATTTTGTATTTTTATTTGGCATCCTGCTTGTTCCTCACTGTCTTTCAAATCTATTCTCTTTCATCATGGCTTAGCAACCTTTCTTATTTGGAGATGCAAGCCAAGTGCCTATATCATACTGTCCATACCCTTGTTCATGTGATCTACCAACCTCTAAATCTTTCTCCCACCTTCCTGAAGTACCTCAGAATCAGGCTCACAACCATTCTCTCCAATCCAACCCAAACCATGCCTTCACACTTGGGGACTTCAATGGACATGTTAATTTCCTCTCCAACATCATCATCTATCAGTTCATCAGCACTCAAAATTTCCATGAGCTATATTTTCTTTCTTTTTCATTCTTTCTTCATTTTTTTCTACTCAGACTTCCACATAGATGGTCATACTTTAGACACTTATACAACCAGTAACCGTGCCATCATCAAGATTTCAAGCTCTGGTTCTCTGATCATATTGGCCTGAGTTTGGAGGAGGAATTCCCAAACAACAAAAAAGTATTATGGGGTAGAAGACATCATTGTCCCCCACACCAGGAGGCCAGTGCCTTGGACTGGGGGCTAGTGACCAGAGAAAGTTAAGAAGAATGAAAGGGGAAAACCTTGGAGGGAATAAGGCTAAGTTTCTTTGAATGGATCTAAGAGGGGCCAGTACCTTTGAAGCTGGCCTACAGTTAAGAAGGCCCAAGGCCCAAGCCTGGGTATTTCATACCTTTCTAGATTTGGGGTACCTTGTCCTGAAGCTGGAACCTCTCTTGTCCTACTACTTTCCTACCTCAACCTCAAAATGAGTCAATAAAAGAGAGATCTCCCTGGGCAGAGTCCTGGACCTGGGATTCCTCGAAGAACAAGGACAGGAGTCCCAGGACTCTGAACTTACCTGTCACAGACACCATAGTGCCCCCACTAGATGTAAGCTCTGTGTCAGGATTCCCCTTTCTGAACTTCACACAATAATAGGTGCCACTGTCCTCTGAAGTTAGGTGGCTGATGCTGATGGAGAAGTCTGTGTTGTTCCTAAATGGGGCTGCTTTTCCTTATCAGGAGGTAAGTTCCTCCTTTGAAATTGAACCATTTCCCCTTGAACCATATCAGTGGTCCTGGTAGTAGAGTGCCAGGCACTCTGTAGTTCAGGGTGACTATCTCTCCCTTAGTCACAGACACGGGATCCTTAGGCTGCAGCACCTGGAGCTCATCCTGGCCTTGGAATCCTACAAGAAAATGTAAGTTTTAACATTGTTTTCCTGCTCTGGATCCCCAAGGATTTTGGCCTGTGTGTCTGTGTCTAGTTTGGGTAATATCTGAGGCATCCAGATTCTGGGTCTGGGGAGGAGAAGTGAGAGGGAGTCAGGGAGAAGGCCTGTAATTCTGGGGCTAGAGATGGTGTTGGGCAAAGACATGTGAGCTCAGATTAAGAACCATTTCCTAGACTTTGAGAAAATCTGAACAGATTTATATAAAGTGATGCTGAGAGAAGTGAGCAGAACCAGGAGAACATTATACACAGTAACAGCTACAGTTTGTGAGGACTGATTTTGATAGACTTAGCCCTTCTCAGCAATGTAAGAACTTAAAACATTTGCAAAAGACTCATGATGCAAAATGTCATCCACATACAGAGAAAGAAATATTGAGTTGGAATTCAGAATGAAGCAGACTGTTTTCTTTTATGTTATGTTTTGTTTCATTTTTCTCATGGTTTCAACCATTTGTTATAATTCTTCTATGCTACATGACTGGTGTGTAAATGTGTTTAATAGGAATGCATGTATAAAGCCCATGTATGATTGCACACCATCTGGGGAGGGAAAGGGAGAAGTCAAAGCTTATGGAAGTAAATGTTGAAAACTGAAAGCAAATAAAGTGATAAATTTGGGGAAAAAAAGAAAAAAAGGACTACCACCCATGTAGGGTGTGTCCTCTTCCTTCCTCCAACACCCATCCCACTCCCTGTCTATGCCAAAAGGCTTTGTATTTATTTTAGGCGCATTTTGTATTGTCTTCATGTGTCTGTGTCCTTTCCCTCTCAGTGGGAGCACCTTGAGAGTATGCGCTCTTGGTTTTCCTTTGTCTGTGAGGTATACAGTCGTCACATAAAAAAAGCTTATTGTTTGATGCTCTTTGACGAGCAAGCCTTGGACTTGACCTCACCTAAGATCTGGCTTCCAGTCCAGTCCACCACAATCATGCTGTCACATTTGGAAGCCCCTTGCTGTCCTTCCTCAGGAAAATGAGGTTAATAAGATTTCAAGTTAACTCCAAAATTTGACGTGAGGATCACATGAAATAATCCGTACAGTTCTTAGAGTGCTGTGAAAATAGGCAGCTCTAATTGTTCTTTGTGCTGTTTGTATTATTATTTGAAAATCCCTCTCATCTCAGATAGAGACCAGCAATAAGTCACTCTCCTGTTTTCCTTTTCTTCTTGACATTTTAGGAACTGCTGCCCAGGTAGTTAAAACAACTACTTCTCATGATCGAATAAAAGTTTTCAAAGGGAAACTCATCTTGGTAGCCTGACTGATAGCATCCTCAATTAGGACACTATTCCAGGAGCAGAGAAAGTGCCCCAGATGATACACACCTCATGCTGCTTCACACAATTTAGTCGTCTCTTTGAGGTCTCTGATTATTTGTATCATATTGGAATAGGAGATCTCTACATCTCTGTACAACTCACAAGGCATTAACCCCAAAAGATTTTCTTATCTTTTCACAGTAATCATCTCTTTAGGTGACTGGTAGTATGAACATCTATATCTTTGCCAATGTGTTCACAACAAGGTTCCAGTTTAGAAGGTTTGTATAATGTTGGGAACCTCCTCTCCCCCAACAGCCTGAGACAATCCATCCAGATATTACAGGGGACTCTGGGGTTCACTCTACATCATGCCAGCCTGGTCACAGGAGAAGCAGGTTGACTACCTGCAAACACCCAAGAGGAGATTTAGGGAGGCTTTGTTCAATCATTTCTGTTCTGCCTGAGCCTTCATCATTACATTTGGGGCTTTCATAGCAAAGATATTGGAGTGATTTTCCATTTCTTTCTCCAGTGGATCCATTCTGTCAAGAAAACAGAGGTTAAGTGACTTGCCCAGGGTCACACACCTAGGCAGTATTGGAGGCTGATTTTAACAGGTCTTCTTGACTTCAGGCCCACTGCTGTATCCACTGAGCTAGGAGCTGCCTCTTTCAGGAAGGCTAGAGAGGATCTATGTGGGTGGGAGTGAACACAGTGATAAACATTCAATGAATATTCAATTTGTGTCTTTGGGTATCATAGAATTTTGAGCTGTAAGGAAATTAATGATCATTTAGTCCAGTCTTCTCCTTCTTTATAACACATGAAGAAACTGAGGCCTAGGCTCAGATTGCCACGGAGTGTTCCATTTAAATCATCTCAGTAAACATGTTAGATGTCTGCTATGGTGAGTGGAATGCAGAAATTCAGGTCAGGAAGACCTGAGTTAAAAGCCTGCCTTAGCCACTTCCCATCTGTGTGACCCTGGTCAAGTTGCTTAAGCTCTCTGTGCCTCAGTTTCTTCATCTGCAAGAATAGTGCCTACACCTCAGGGTTGCTGTGAAGGTAACCCAAGGTGATACAGATGGTTAGGATTAAAAATTAAGTTAGCAGAGATATGATGTGTGTCATGAAAGGACTGTGGTTAGATCATGACCTTCCACTGATCCAAACTCCATGATTCCTCAAACGTAAATTAGACCCTCTTCACTCCATCTCCCTGTCTGCCACTTGAACCCATCACAGTCTGTTTCCAATTGCACTGCCCTGAGTTCACTATTATTCGATTTCATAGTTTCCATATACTAGTTCTTTCCTAATCTTTTCCTGCCATCCTTCATTTCATTTATCTTCTATCACAGAGTGTTCCAGTGCTTGGAAAATATTTCTTCTTTTTTCTCAGCCTGCAAAAGTTTTTCCTCTTCCTTCATGGTTCAACTCAGCTACCATGTCTTTCATGCACTCTTCCCAAATTGTTCACAAGAAAATCATGTCTCCCTCCTTCTTTCTTCCCTCACTCCCTTCCTCTCTCCCCTCCTCGTTCCTTCCCTTCCTCTCTCCCTCCCTTTCCTCCTCTTCTTCGCTCCCTCCTTCCCTTCCTTCCTTCCTTCCTTCCTTCCTTTCTTCCTTCTTTTCCACCTTCCCCCCTCCCTTTCTCCTCCCTCTCTCTTCTTTCCTTTCTCTAGAATTTCTTGAGCCATGGCTGTTCTGGGGATAGAATGAAAATTATAAGAGTCTCCATCTGTCTTGGTGACATTTTCTTCCTAATGGAATATGAGCTTTTGTAAAGTAAGGGCTGTGTCATTTGTCATCTTTAAAAACACAGATTTAATTCCCATATTCTCACATAACAACAACTACAGTCACCACAGTAATAATAACCAGTGCCTACATAGCACTTTAAGTTTTGCATAACACTTTCTGTAGTTTAACTCACTTGATCTTCACAGCAACACGGAGAGTTAGCTACTATTTTTGCAGATGCAGAAACTGAGACACAGAGAGGTTCACCAACTGGCCCAGGGTCACACAGGCAGTAAGTGACTAAGGCAGCATTTTAACTGAGGTCTTCCTGACCCCAATTTCTCATTCCATTCACCATAGCAGACATGTTTACTGAGATGACTTAAACTGAACACTCCATCCAATCTCTCAGTAGGGTTGATTAACTAGATTTACATGGTAAAGAGATAATAGATAAAGGAGAAGGAAAGGCAGAAAGTTTGAGACCAGGTCCCTAGGCACCCTACCAAGAGGCATGGGACCAAAAAGTCAAGGAAAGGGAGAAAAGAGAAAGATATATGAAAAAGGTGGCAGAACCTAGTGAATGAGAAGCTATGAAAAACTCAAAGTTACTAGAGAGAGGAGATGGGGACCTGGGACTCAGAGGTGGTCATTAAGCCTGAGCCAAGACTTAAAATTGGAATACCTTTCATTTACTTCCTTAGAGCATTTGACCTGGATGCCTTCTGCCCCAATTACATGCTACTTTTGATTATATTATTTTGTATCTGCCTCATATCCTCCCCCAACACACTGTTAACTTTCTAGCACAGAGGGAGCAAGTTGTTTTACATCTTTGCATCCCTGGTACCTACTAGCCCAGAATTTTACATATAATTGTTGGGGGTGTAAGCTCAGTTCCATGTGGACAGTCTCGGGCGGGTAAAGGTGAGAACTTCTAAACCTTAGAGTTCTCATGAGGCCCCCCAGGGAACAGCAGGGAATTGAGGTGTGAGACCGAGCTATCTCGTGCATTTCCGCCTCTTCCCGTGAGAAAAGTGATGGGAGAGAGCATCCCCGCCTTTGAGATTGGCCCGGGTCTGAGCACACCTATTGTTATCTAACAGGCATGGTATTCAGGTGCAACTATGTGGCAGGAGAGCTTAAGTAGGGTCAGGAAAGCCTGAAGGCGCTCTTAGCGCTGAGGGGCCCTTACAGGACAGAAGGCCCCTCTTCCTTCCTTCTCTCTTTGCTCTTCCCTCTCCCCTCTCTCCCCACTTCCACTTCTGCTTTCATTCTCTTACTGTAAGATCTTTGCCTCCTTGGGAGATTTCTCTCTCTCTCCTAAGGAAGAGTTCCCCCTGCACATGTAACCAAGACCCTGAATAAAGCCTAACCCTTGTTCAACTCCAGAAGGTCTCTTCTCTCATACGTTTATCTGGTTTGGCCAGCCGAAGACCTGCGATAAGTAAGGTAAGACTCGGGTAGCCCTCAGGCCTCTAGGCCTGGCATATAATAAATAGTTAAGAAACACCCAGATCATTGAATTGAAAAGATCAAAAAAATCAGGTCATAGGATCCAGGTTCAAGTTACAGCTTTACTACTTCAGGGATATGTAACTTTGGGCAAGTCCTTTAACATCTCTGAGTCTTTATTTCCTGATTGGGTTAAATGAAAATGATCACATTTGAAATATTGTGCAATTATTTTTGTCAAAACATTGTAAATTATAAAGGCCTTTAGACATGCTAAATATGGATACTATATTTCATTATCTAATGCTAAGCTCTCATTTTCGGGCCAGAGAGGTTCAGTGATTCACTCAAAGGAGCAGAGCAGTTAGTGGCAGAGGAAGTGTTAAATTCCAGGCCTTCTGACACTCACTCTACAGCTCTTGTCATCATACCATACCCCTACTGATACAGAACATTCACAGCTTTCCAAGTCACCTATGGAAATTTCCCAAAGGAGTAGCAGTGGGGAAATCTCATTCCATCGGAATAACCGGTAGACTTGAGTCAAGAAGACTGAGATTTGAATGACAGCTATGTCACTCCGCATCTACATAACCATAAACACAACTTTTCTGAGTTTCATTTTCTGTATCTGAGAAATGGAGACAATATTACATGGACTTTCTATCTCACTGTGCTCCTGAGAGGAAACCATGGTATAAAGAGTAACATTACAGAGAAAGAAAAGCCACATGTCAACTATGTGAACAAAACTTTTCTAGTCCTTTCAAGTACTTCACTGGCTCTGCAGGTCCTTGGGGTGACAGCATTCCCAGACATCCACCCTGCTAGTACATAATGGTCTATCCAGATGTGTCATGAATTTTCTTATTCTACCCTCTTCTGCCCTGAGGTGCCCCACACACCAGTGAGGCCAAGGAGGCAAATCATCAAGGCAGAGAGGAACCAAGTAGGTAGAGGAGGCTGGACATTTCAATGGGTCTTTGGTGTTTCCTCCCTGTATGTGACTCTTTGTTGGCTTGGATCAATAGAATGGACAGTGGATCTTCTACAGGTAGAAACTGGAGTCAAACACATCTGCCTCTGTTCCTTGGGTAAAAAGTTAAGGTTAAAGGAAACCTCTTCTTGGCTGAGAATGGGAAGTGGGAGGGATTTCAGTTCAGCTTCCTTCAGGCTCATTCTTTCAGGTCTTTCAGTAAATGGTAATAATAGTCCTGTTTTTACACAATCAGATATATCACTCCATTTTTAAAATTATGCAATGGTTTCTTTCCTGTTGTCTAGGGAGAGAACACTTCCTTCTTAATATGATATTCAAAGCCTTCTACATTGTGGCTCCAATCTATTTTTCCTACATTACATAATACTGCTCTTTTGTGCATCTAATATCCCAGCAAAATATTCCCTGATTCATAAGCTGATCCAAACACCTCTTGCCTCTGTGTACATGCACATATCATACCTTCCTCCTCATCTCTGACTTTTGAAATGCTTCTCTTCTCTTAAGGTTAAATTCAGGGTTGCGTTCCCTATGAATTAGTGATGAATGTTGTCCGATTCACCATTCCCTATCTGAAAGTGATTCTCACAAACTTTGTCTCTATCAAATTCTTCTTGTAGTATGTTTTAATTGTTCAGTCATTTCTGTCATGTCTGACCTTCTGTGACCCCATTTGAGGTATTCTTGTCAAAGCTACTAGTGTGGCTTGTGTGATGACAATCAAAATAGGATCTTTTGCTGTTTCTGTTTTAGTATAATCAAATACCTCTCAAGCAGTCTTGCCTTTATCAATCAAGAGTGTTTACATGCAGTAAAGTACAAAAACAAGAGTTTCTTTAACTAGAAACAGTATATGTACTTGAGTTGTTAATTATTTTATTGTGATCAAAGAAGATCTTTCCCATCCATTGCTGGGTCTGTCCATTGTGGGAAGCTTGATTAGGAGAATTGTTC
The DNA here is from genome assembly GCF_028372415.1 of Notamacropus eugenii. Taxonomy (NCBI): domain Eukaryota; kingdom Metazoa; phylum Chordata; class Mammalia; order Diprotodontia; family Macropodidae; genus Notamacropus; species Notamacropus eugenii. The sequence continues at coordinate 433,408,405 of NC_092872.1, forward strand.
TGTAGGAGGGTCCCAAGTACCTTTTGTTTTTTGTATTGAGGCACAAGTTCAAAGGGTTGTGATGCCCTCTGGCTCTAAAAAAGGTATAAATACTCTGAGTTGAGGTTTTACTTTGGGACTTAGTTTTTGGTAAGAAAGTTTGAGTGCTAGATGAGGACTCTGGGAATCCACTAAGGAAACCTGTGGGCTGAAAGTCTCAGGAGGTGCTGCGTTGATATCTGGCACTCAGCAGCTGTCAGTGGCTAGGCTCTGCTGGTCTCTCTCCCTGGGCTGAGGCTCTGTTGGTTCTTCCTGCTGCTGTCTCAGGTTTCCTGGAGCCCTCCTGCTCCACTGCGCTGGATGCACTACGCTGTGCATTGTAGGCTCACCCCCATAGAACAGATCCTTCCCGTGAACCTTCCAGTTTGTCCTGGCCTCCGAATCAGCAACAGTCTGTCTCCCACTGCATTCAGCACCTCCAAAATTTGGTCAGATTCTCCTTTCAGAGGTATCCGAAGGAGTTTGTCCAAGAGTTTAGGTGAGTGGTTGCTCTCATTCTGCCATATTGGCTCTGCCCCCCCTCCCCCAATTTGAATCTTTCAAAAGCATGAAGAGGAGTAATAGGACAGAATCTTCAAAGGTAAATTGGAATTATGTTGTTGGAAGCTAGGTGGCCCAGTGGATAGAGCACTGGGCTCAGAGTTAAAACCTGAGTTCAAATCTGGATTTACATTTACTAACTCTATGACCTTGGGTAGGTAACTTAACCTCTGTTTGCCTCAGTTTTCTGAATTATAAATAACAACAGGATAACAACAGTACCTAGCACCCATTGTTGTTGCGTCGATCAAATGAGATAATATTTCTAAGTGTCTGCCATATAGTAGGTGGTATAGAAATGCTACAGAAATGGTCTGAAATGCCAGATTATAGAGATTGTATTTTATTCTAAGATCCATGGGAAGGATTTTTGATGAGTTTTGAAGTGGATTTGGGGCATCCCAGATTTTAGGAACATTATTGTGAAAGCTGCATGAAAGGTGGACTTGAGAGGGAAGGACCTGGTGACAGAAAGACCAGTTAAAGACTATTGGAATAGTCAAGGTGAGAAGTAAGTAAAAATGGAAGTAAGACTGGGGTCATGTCAGCAGAGAGAAGGGGACAGCTTGTGATAGGCATTGTAGCATTGCAGTTACCAAGACCTAGTGATTGATTGGATAGGAACTGATAGAAAGGGAAGAAGAGTCAGTGATGACTCTGGGAATATGATCCTGGGTAACTAGAAGGATGATCATGCCCTCTCAGTCTCATCAGTCCCTTCTCAAGTCTTAAGGGAGCAACTTTTGCTAAGACTTTGGGACCTGATGAGACAATGCATATAGTAAACAAAAAGAGGGAGATATTGTACCTAGAGCCCCAGAGTGGGGGAGATCTTGTGCAGTAGCCATAAGGGAACTGCTGGACTTGGAGAACACAAAAGTTGAGAGGCTTTCCATCACTTCTCCATCTACTGTCTAAATCTCTCTTGTAAATCCAGTATTTATCATTTAGTAGACACCAATTCCATTTAGTTTACTGAACAATTAAGTGCTATGATAGTAATGTTATCTGCCATTGATGTAGCTAATTTAGTTTTTTCTTAGATGGTCTGATATTATCTTCAGACTTAATTAGCTTAGGCAATTAAGCCTAGAAATGTCTCAGCTTACTGGTACCTTAAACACAAAAGCCCAGCCCAAGAAGACACAGGAGTGTGTTCCACCAGTATGGTGGTATAAGGTGGCTTACCTTCAGTGTACCCAGATAGCCTACCATAGAAGCACCCTGCTTCCCCGTGTGGGTAAGAGTAGTTCAGTGTTATTGGAAACCTAGCCTGAAGAGGTTACATCTTTAAAAAGGGTCAAATGTTTGCCTTCTTCTTTCATGCTTGTTTTTTCCTGCTGGGTTCAAAGGGTGAAGAATATAGTTTGCTCACAACACCTACATCATAAACAGAAATGATGAGGGGAAAGGAAGACTTCCTTCTGTCCAGTGCTTTCCTTTTTATTTCTTTACTTGGTAAATCTGAAGCTGAGAAAGGTGAAACGACTTGCCCTAGATCATATGCTTTGGTAAGTGAGAGTTTGAGAACTTGAACCTATATCTTATTTCAAATCCTACCTCTTTATTACCTGTCTAACCCTGGAAAAGTAATTTCAGTTGCTACAAAATAAGGAAGTTGGCCTAGGTGATCTCTAAATTGATATCAAATTCTAAGTCTACTTCTTCCTCTCCCTTCTCCTCTTCCTCACCCTTCTTCTCTTTCATCACCTTCACCTACTACTATAATATTGTCATTTGAGGGATGATCCCTGTCAGTGACTCACTGACCTCGGATAATGTCTAACAACCTCATTTTTCCTCAGCAGAGGATTTTGCAATGACAGTGATCAACTTCAGAGATAACCTCAGAGTGAACATTATTGACTGTGAGCAGCACCTTCAAAGTACTGATGAGGTTCTAGCGAACACTATCTTCCTCAGGGAAAATATGAGTCCAGAGGGCAAGGACATTTCATTCCCATTTTTATTTATTTTTTCTTGGATAAAATATGCAGAACAAAGTCTACTAAATTTTCATTATTTTCCTTGCCCCTTGCAATCTAGTTCTATGGAACAGTAATTGACTGTAGTCAACTGTACTTTGAGGAGTCATTCAGACCAACTTTTGGAGTTTCAAGAATAGATTTTCCTAAATTAGAGTGATCCAAGTTTTGAAAAATATTTAAGGAAATAATCACTACTTCCCCAGGAATATTGTCCTCAGCAGAATTTTAAATGGATGACATTTTTCCTAGGTCAAGTGCAAGGTAGACGGGAAGAAAGAAAAGTCTAAGATACATAACAGTGGGTTCACCAGGAAAAGCAACTTTACTCATATGTAAAAGGAGCTTTAGAACCCTATAGGAATCAACACATTCATGTTTCTTGGTTTGATGTTACGGGTTCATGGAGGTTGTTTCTTTCCTTCCATCACTGGAAGGTCCATCTTAGGTGGCTTGAAGACTTGTTGGTCTTCGGCAGTTCTAGTCACCTGAACTTGAATGAGCTCCACTGGTGATGGCTTCTGAGTGTCTCTGTAGAACTGGAAACTGAAACCCAAGTCTGATTTCTGAAGGCTTCTTGGTCCAAAAAACCTCCATTTTTCAGATGAGGGTTAGACCATGAAATCCTCATTTGAACCAGGATTAGGTGATAGATTGTAGTGAGTATGATAGATAGAGAGAACAGAAGTGGGAAAAAACAAATAATTCTGCCCTCAGAGTGCAAGCTGAACATGCTTAATCTATCTTGTGATATTTTAAAAAAATTAAAATAATTATTTATTTTTAGTTTACATCATTCAGTTCCACAACCTTTTGAGTAACAAATTTTCTTCCTCTCTTGCCCCACTCCCCTAACCAAGATGACATGCAATCTAACATAGGCTCTACATATACATTCACATTTAACATATTTTCACATTAGTCATGTTACAAAGAAGAATTTCTTTCTCTATTTCTTTCTGCTTACTCAAAACCCCTCCATATTCCAAGCAGAATTAGAATATTTTATGCAATAATGACAACATTATAAGAACAAACATCTTTGAAAGTTTTAAGAACTCTGATCAGTCCAAGCCTTCTCATGATTCCATGGGCCCCAGAGTGAAACATGCTGTCTCAGTTGTCAAGGAGGTGATGAAGATTTAGAAATAGTTATTTTTGGATGATATCAATATGGAAATTTTTTTGCTTGACTTTGTAAATTTATTATAAAGATTTTCTTTCTTCCCTGTCATAATTGTGTTGGAGGTGAGTGGCAATAGATAACACAGCTACTTTTAATTTAAAAAGAAGTTAAAGTTGAAATGAAAGAGAGTGGTGCCATGCACTGGAATTCATTCTCCAACAGCATTCTGACCAAGGCAGAAGACTAGCAAAGTTTTTTACATTCTGGACATTATGTTTCTCTTAATAGACCATGTTAAATGTGTCACAGTATTCTCTTTATTTTGAATTTTTTAATTGTAAAAGATTCTTTCCATAGTAGCAATCACTCCTGACTTTCATTATGGAGCATGAGTCTAGTTGGCAGGATTCTGATCACTGTCTTCAATCCAAGAGATTCTTCGATCTCTAGAGATGAATCCAATTGTGAAGATTTGAAAAATGACAGGGTGTCCAAGCTGGGTCCTTGTACAGAGGAGCCAGAATCACAGAGACAGAAAAGTCTCTGTTCCTCTTAGGCCAGAGACTCTTCATTTTCTCTTCTTATTCCTTTATGTTGACTCAGAAATCTTGCCTTATTATAAGACTGGAGGAAGTAACAAAGCCCAAGACCTCTAATGTCCTTAATGTATGAAAAGAGTATTTGTAACAATCCAGAAAATTTAGAAAAATTCATCATAAAGAGGCAAATTTAATGTAAACATTATCAGAAATGATGGGATGGGACTCATAACTGGAATATGGTTTGAGAATTGTACATCTTTTTGAACAATAAACTTTGAGAGTAGAAATGGTCTCATTTTTCTATCCTTGTACGTCCAGTGTCTAAAATAGTGCCCAGAATAAAGTAGGAACTCAATAAATGCTTGATGATTTACTGTACAGTAAGAAACAGAATAGATATAAAGGATTAGGCTATTATTCAGTACACGGTATCAGAAATAAACTTGATAACTTAGCAAATTCCAAAATAAGGCATTTCTTGAGAAATTTATGTCTCATTTGTTACTACTAATATTTCCATTGAGTATTTGGGTCTCAATATGATTTGATTGGATCAATTTATTTTCAGAAATAAATTTCCCTTTGGACTAGATCCTGGAAAATTGAGTAAGCTAAACAATTCATAGAGTTGGAGGGAGGGCAAAGACTTGAGAACAGACATAGGTACTAATGTGTAGAACCTGTTCATCTACCTAATCAGCCAGGAACATAAAAATAATCATGATAATAGCAAAAAACCTAATTCAAATATTATATGTTCATTATTTACATCATGTATAACTCTTGATGACTACATTTAGGGTTTTCTCTGGAAAGATTCATAGTGGTTTGTCATTTCCCTCTCCAGCTCATTTTACAGCTGAGGAACTTCATGTTATTTTGTGACTGTCATATTCTGAAGTGGAATTTCAGTTTTTACAAATCAATTTTGATGAAGTGCTAGCATTACTCCAGCTTGCTGCTGGAGATGAAGTAGATTAAAAATGTGGATGTGAGAACCTTTTTGTTGGTATTGACTAGATACCACAGGACTTTGGGAGACAGCCATAGGTACTTAGGATATACTGTGGAAAAGACTTTAGGTTGACAATTTAGTGTAGAGGCACATAGTGGCCAAATTATAAACATTATTCCTTTAGAGATTGCTTAATTAAGTAACTTAAAAGGAAAGTATCGAACAGCTTTTCTCTAGACTTACAGAATCTCTAACATGGGCGGAGCCAAGATGGCAGAGTAGAAAGAGACACATACGCAGGGTCTCCCCACAGAGCACATAAAATACCTGTAGAAAGGGACTCTCAACAAATTTTGGAGCAGCAGAAGGGGAGAACAACAGAGTGGAGGAGATTTCCAGCCCAGAGGGACATGAAAGGCCCACGGGAAACATCGGTTGCACCTGACGCAGAGCAGAGTGTGGAGCCCAGCCCAACCTTGGCTGGTCACACAGTCTGTAAACACCCCTTGGGGCATAATCTCCAGTCGCAGCAGAAGGTCTGCAGATCTCTCAACCCACAGGCGCCAAAGGTCTGTGACAGGGGTTTTTTCAGCTGGCTGGGAAGGGAGAAGGGCCTTCCCATAGCTCTGGCCTCAGGCAAGGGCCTGCAGAGGCCACATTGGGTAGGTGGCAGGAGTTCTCATGGCAGCCCCTACAGCAGCCTGAAACCATTGCTGGAAAAACCCGTGGGGGCACTGAGGAAGCTGGTCTTTGTCTCACACTGAATGGTGGCCCTGTCCCCACAGCATGACTGAATCCCACCCACTCAAACGCTAGCTTGGTGGAACTGGAGGTCAGGTGCCTGTGGAGAGCAAACTCTACTAAGATTTTGGGCATAAAAATCCTTCCCTGCACCCAGACCAGTACACGCTTGATTATGCTACCTTGGAGGAACTGACATCTTACAGGTCCCCAGACTGTCCTCTACTCTTGACAAAGGACCCAAAAGTCAAGTCATTGGTTGGGAAAATGCCCAAAAAAGGGAAATAAAATAAGACCATAGAAGGTTACTTTCTTGGTGAACAGATATCTCCTCATATCCTTTCACATGAGGAAGTACAATGCTTACCATCAGAGAAAGACATAAAAGTCAAGGCTTCTGTATCCCAAACATCCAAAATAAATATTCAATGGTCTCAGGCCATGGAAGAGCTCAAAAAGGATTTTGAAAATCATGTTAGAAAGGTGGAGAAAAAAAGTGGGAAGAGAAATGAGAGAGATGCAAGAAAAGCATGAAAAGCAGGTCAACACCTTGCTAAAGGAGACCCAAAAAATGCTGAAGAAAATAACACCTTGAAAAATAGGCTAACTCAATTGGCAAAAGAGGTTCAAAAAGCCAATGAGGAGAAGAATGCTTTCAAAAGCAGAATTAGCCAAATGGAAAAGGAGATTCAAAAGCTCACTGAAGAAAAGAGTTCTTTCAAAATTAATGGAACAGATGGAGGCTAATGACTTTATGAGAAACCAAGAAATCACAAAACAAAACCAAAAGAATGAAAAAATGGAAGAAAATGTGAAATATCTCATTGGAAAAGCAACCGACCTAGAAAATAGATCCAGAAGAGACAATTTAAAAATTATGGGACTACCTGAAAGCCATGATCAAAAAAAGAGCCTAGACATCATCTTTCAAGACATTATCAAGGAAAACTGCCCTGAGATTCTAGAACCAGAGGGCAAAATAAGATTCAGGGAATCCACAGATCACCACCTGAAAGAGATCAAAAAGAGAAACCCCTAGGAACATTGTGACCAAATTCCAGAGTTCTCAGGTCAAGGAGAAAATATTGCAAGTAGCTAGAAAGAAGCAATTCAAGTATTGTGGAAATACAATCAGGATAACACAAGATCTAGCAGCCTCTACATTAAGGGATCGAAGGGCATGGAATAGGATATTCCAAAAGTCAAAGGAACTAGGACTAAAACCAAGAATCACCTACCCAGCAAAACTGAGTGTAATACTTCAGGGGAAAAATTGGTCTTTCAATGAAATAGAGGACTTGCAAGCATTCTTGATGAAAAGACCAGAGCTGAAAAGAAAATTTGACTTTCAAACACAAGAATGAAGAGAAGCATGAAAAGGTGAACAGCAAAGAGAAGTCCTAAGGGACTTACTAAAGTTGAACTATTTACATTCCTACATGGAAAGACAATATTTGTAACTCTTGAAACTTTTCATTATCTGGGTAGTTGGTGGGATTACACACAGACACACAGACACACACACACACATGCACACACACACAGAGACAGAGAGCACAGAGTGTATCGAATAGGATGGGATCATATCTTAAAAAAATGATATTAAGTGGTGAGAGAGAAATATATTGGGAGGAGAAAGGGAGAAATGGAATGGGGCAAATCATCTCTTAGAAGCAAGCAAAAGACTTTTTATTTTTTACTTTTTCTTTTTTTTTAAAATTTATTTAACATTCATTTTAACAAAATTTTGGGTTCCAAATTTTCTCCCCTTTTATCCCCCCCCAAACACCAAGCATTCTAATTGCCCCTATGACCAATCTGCTCTCTCTTCTATAATACCTCTCTGCCCTTGTCTCCATCTTCTCTTTTGTCCTGTAGGGCCAGATAACTTTCTATACCCCTTTACCTGTATTTCTTATTTCCTAGTAGCAAGAACATTACTCGACAGTTGTTCCTAACACTTTGAGTTTCAACTTCTTTACCTCCCACCCTCCCCACCCCTTCCCTTTGGAAGGCAAGCAATTCAATATAAGCTAAATCTGTGTAGTTTTGCAAATGACTTCCATAATAGTTGTGTTGTATAAGACTAACTATATTTCCCTCCATCCTATCCTGTCTCCCATTACTTCTATTCTCTTTTGATCCTGTCCCTCCCCATGAGTGTTGACCTCAAATTGATCCCTCCTCCCCATACCCTCCCTTCCATCATCCTCCCCACCCTGCTTATCCCCTTATCCCCCAGTTTCCTGTATTGTAAGATAGGTTTTCATACCAAAATGAGTGTGCATTTTATTCCTTCCTTTAGTGGAATGTGATGAGAGTAAACTTCATGTTTTTCTCTCACCTCCCCTCTTTATCCCTCCACTAATAAGTCTTTTGCTTATCTCTTTTATGAGAGATAATTTGCCCCATTCCATTTCTCCCTTTCTCTTCCCAATATATTTCTCTCTCACTGCTTGATTTCATTTTTTTAAGATATGATCCCATCCTCTTCAATTCACTCTGTGCACTCTGTCTCTTTGTGTGTGTGCATGTGTGCATGTGTGTGTGTGTAATCCCACCCAGTACCCAGATACTGAAAAGTTTCAAGAGTTACAAATATTGTCTTTCCATGTAGGAATGTAAACAGTTCAACATTAGTAAGTCCCTTATGACTTCTCTTTGCTGTTTACCTTTTCATGCTTCTCTTCATTCTTGTGTTTGAAAGTCAAATTTTCTTTTCAGCTCTGGTCTTTTCATCAAGAATGCTTGCAAGTCCTCTATTTCATTGAAAGACCAATTTTTCCCCTGAAGTATTATCTTCAGTTTTGTTGGGTAGGTGATTCTTGGTTTTAGTCCTAGTTCCTTTGACTTTTGGAATATCCTATTCCATGCCCTTCGATCCCTTAATGTAGAAGCTGCTAGATCTTGTGTTATCCTGATTGTATTTCCACAATATTTGAATTGTTTCTTTCTAGCTGCTTGCAATATTTTCTCCTTGACCTGGGAACTCTAGAATTTGGCCACAATGTTCCCAGGAGTTTCTCTTTTTGGATCTCTTTCAGGTGGTGATCTGTGGATTCCTTGAATACTTATTTTGCCCTCTGGTTCTAGAATCTCAGGGCAGTTTACCTTGATAATTTCATGAAAGATGATGTCTAGGCTCTTCTTTTGATCATGGCTTTCAGGTAGTCCCATAATTTTTAAATTGTCTATCCTGGATCTATTTTCCAGGTCAGTTGTTTTTCCAATGAGATATTTCACATTATCTTCCATTTTTTCATTCTTTTGGTTTTGTTTTGTGATTTCTTGGTTTCTCATAAAGTCATTAGCCTCCATCTGTTCCATTAATTTTGAAAGAACTATTTTCTTCAGTGAGCTTTTGAATCTCCTTTTCCATTTGGCTAATTCTGCTTTTGAAAGCATTCTTCTCCTCATTGGCTTTTTGACCCTCTTTTGCCAATTGAATTAGCCTATTTTTCAAGGTGTTATTTTCTTCAGCATTTTTTTGGGTCTCCTTTAGCAGGGTGCTGACCTGCTGTTCATGCTTTGACTGCATGTCTCTCATTTCTCTTCCCAGCTTTTCCTCTACCTCTCTAACTTGATTTTCAAAATTCTTTTTGAGCTCTTCCATGGCCTGAGCCCATTGGGTGGTCTGGGATACAGAAGCCTTGACTTCTATGTCTTTGCCTGATGGTAAGCATTGTTCTTCCTCATCAGAAAGGAAGGGAGGAAATACCTGTTCACCAAGAACGTAACCTTCTATAGTCTTATTTCTTTTCCCTTTTCTGGGCATTTTCCCAGCCAGTGACTTGAGTTCTGAATATTCTCTTCACACCCACTTCGCCTCCAGATCCTCCCAGCCAGCACTTGGAGTCTGAGACTCAAATGCTGGTCCCCAGCCCCAGGGCTTTGGGCGGGGGCAGGGCTGCTATTCAGTGTGAGATTAAGTTCAGGTGCTCAGGTGGGGGCAGGGCCGCCTCTCAGGCTCAGTTCCCTCAGGGGGTTTATGCAGAGACCTTCAACAATGGATCCAGGCTCCTGCCTGCTTGGGGAGCCCTGGTCTGCCACTGCCTCAGCTGCTGCCTCCCGAGGGAGCCTGAGTTATGGGGGCACCCCACTCCCCTCTCGACCCACCAAAGAGACCCTCTCACTGACCCCCATCACCTGTGGGTGGAGGGACCCGCACGGCCGCTGGAGATCCTGTCCCTGAAGCCTGCTCGGATCTACTCCTCTTTGTGCTGCGGGCGCGGCACGGCTGTACTCGGCTCCCAGTCTGCGGTGCCCAGTCTGCGGAGTGAAGGACCTTTTGCGAGAGGTTTGCAGGTCCCTCTGGAACAGAAATCTCTTTCGCTCCACTGTTCTGTGGCCTCTGTTGCTCCAGAATTCGCCGTGAGTTCCTTTTTACAGATTTTCTATGGGTTATGGGCTCGGAGCTATGTGTATGTGCGTCTTTCTACTCCGCCATCTTGGCTCCACCCCCCAAAAGACTTTTTAGTGGAGGGAAAAAGAGGGGAGGTGAGAGAAAACATGACATATACTCTTATCACATTCGACTAAAGGAAGGAATAAAATTCACACTCATTTTGGTATGAAAACCTATCTTACAACACAGGAAAGTTGGGGAGAAGGGAATAAGCAGGGTAGGGGGATGATGGAAGGGAAGGCAATGGGAGGAGGGAGCAATGTGAAGTCAACACTCTTGGGGAGGGGCAGGATCAAAAGAGAGAATAGAAGCAATGGGGGCAGGATAGGATGGAGGGAAATATAGTTAGTCCTATACAACATGAGTATTATGGAAGTCATTTGCAAAACTACACAGATATGGCCTATATTGAATTGCTTGCCTTCCCAAAGGGAATGGGTGAGGAGGGAGGGAGGAAGAGAAGTTGGAACTCGAAGTTTTAGGAACAACTGTTGAGTACTGTTCTTGCTACTAGGAAATAAGAAATAGAGGTAATGGGGTATAGAAAGTTATTTGGACCTACAGGACAAAAGAGAAGATGGGGACAAGGGAAGGGAGGGTTGGTAGAGGAGAGGGCAGATTGGTGATAGGGGCAATTAGAATGCTCGGTGTTTTAGGGTGGGGGAGGGGACAAATGGGAAGAAAATTTGGAACCCAAAATTTTGTGAAAATGAATGTTAAAAGTTAAATAAATAAATTTAAAAAATAAAAGTATATTACATTTCCTTCCCCCCAATTACATATTAAAATATTTTTTTGAAGACATTTTTGGTAACATTTTAACATTCCAAATTCTCTGTCTTTTTCCTTCTCTCTTTCCATTCCACCCTGAGATGGTGAGCAATCAGATATAAGTTGCACACATGCACATATATAAAACAGTTCCATAGTAGTCATTTTGTACAAGGAGACTTGAAGAAAAACAAAAGAATGAAAGAAAGAAAATGAAAACAGTATGCTTCAGTTTGTATTCAAATAATATCAATTCTTTCTCTGGAGGTGGTTGTTAGTCCTTTGGGATTGTCCTGATTCATTGTATTGCTGAGAATAACTAAGTCATTCAGAGTTCTTCATCGTACAATATTCCTGTTACTGTGTCTCCTAGTTCTGCTTATTTCACTTTGCATCAGTTCACATAAGTCTCTGTAGGTTTTTATGAAATTTTCCTACTTGTCATTGCTTGTAACACAACAATATTCCATCCCAATCATATATCACAGCTTGTTTAGGCATTCCACAACTGATGGGCATTCCATCAATTTCCAGTCTCAGCCACAAAAAAAGAATGCTATAAATGCTAGTGTACAACTAGGCCTTTTTCCCTTTTTAAAAAAATTATCTTTGGTATACAAACCTAGAAGTAGTATTGTTGTATAAAAGGCTATGCTCAGTTTTATAGTCCTCAGTGCATAGTTCCAATTTGCTCACAATAATGTTTGGATCAGCTCATAGTTCCACCAGCAGTGCATTAGTGTGCCAGTTTTCCCAAGTCTCCACCAATATCCATCATTTTCATTTTTTGTCCTAGTAGCCAATCTGTGAGGTGTGCGGTGGCATCTCAGAGTTGTTTTAATTTTTATTTCTCTAATTAATAGTGATTCAGATAATTTTCTCCTATTACTATAGATAGCTTTGATTTCTTTGTCTGAACACTGCCTTTTCATATTGTTTGATCATTTGTCATTTGGGGAATGACTTGTATTTTTTTTATAAACTTGACCTACTTCTCTCTAAATTGAGAAAATTAGCCTTCATCAGAGATACCTGCTCTAAAATTTCCTCCCAACCCATTTTCTGCTTTCCTTTTGATTTTGGTAGCATTGGTTTTGTTTGTGCAAAAACTGTTTAAGTTTATATAATCAGAACTATCTGTTTTTCATTTTGTCATGTTCTCTCTGATACTATGTTCTTCTCTTATCCCTAGATCTGACAAATAAGCTATTCCATGCTTTCCTAATCTTTCAATACCATTTTCTTAACCTACCTCCCTTTATGTGTAAATAATGTGCCCATTTTGGACTTATTTTGGTATATGGTGGGAGATATTGGCCTATACCTAGTTTCTGTCATACTTTTTTCTACTTTTCCTAGCAGTTTTTGTGAAATGATGTGTTTGTTCCAAAGGCTTGGATCTTTGGGTTTGTCACATACTAGATTTCTATGGTCATTTGCTATAATGTAATATATACCTAATCTTTTCTAGTAATCCACTACTCTGTTTTTTAGCCTTTGAAGATTATTTTGATAATTATTGCTTTATAATACAGTTTGAGATCTGGTATAGCTAGACTATTTTCGTTCACAATTTTCTTTTCATCAGTTCCCCTGAAATCCTTGAGCTTTTCCTCCTGCAGATGAATTCTGTTATTATTTTTTTCTAGCTCTACAAAATATTTTTTTCAACAGTTTGATTGGTATGTCAGTGAGTAAATAGATTAATTTAGATGGAATTGTCATTTGTATTATATTGGCCCAGCCTATCCATGAACAATTAACATTTTTTTCAAATGTTTAGACCTGATCTTATTTGAGTGAAAAATATTTTGTCGTTGTATTCATATAGTTGGAATATGATATGCTAGAAGGCAAAGGAGTTAAGATTATAACCAAGAATCACCTTTCCAGCAAAACTAAATATAATTTTTCAAAGAAAAAAAGCTATTTAAGGACATAGAGGACTTTCAAGCATTCCTAATTAAAAGATGAAAAGTGAATAAAAAATTTGATCTCTAAATATAAGATCAAGAAAAGCAAAACAAGGTTTAAAAGAAACAAGAAAAAGAAAACAAGAGATTCAATAAGGTGAAACTTTGTTTTTCTATATGGCTAGAGTAGTTCTTAAGAACTTTAGTACTATAAGACCAATTAGGGGGAGTATACATAGAAAAATAGAATATAAAGTGGATAATACCCCAAAAAGAAAATAAAGGAGTGAGAAAGAAGATTTCACTGGAAGAAGAAGGAAGGAGGAGATAGAATTGGGTAAATTATATTACATAAAAGGGGCATGAAAGATCTATCTTAATGGAGAGGAAGATGGGGGGCTTGTCATGCAAAGCTTAAACTTTAGTTTCATCAGAACTGGATCAAAAAGGGAATAAGATACACACTTAGCTGAACACAGAAATTTAGTTTTCCCTTTAAAGAAGTTAAAAGAGATGGAGATAATAGAAGTCAGGAGACTGATAAAAGGAAGGATGACTTAGGGGATGGGGTGATGAGAAGTAAAACACTTGTGAGAGGAGGGTGGAGGTGAGAGAGAGAGAGATGCGGCAGACAGCCTGAGTCACCAAGTGGCTCAGTGACAGCAGCCAGAAAGAAAGACACACGGGCAGTCAGGAGAAGATAGGGGAACTCCATTTATTGATCCTAGGATCAGGGTATTTAAAGACAGAAAGTGCAAGTCTACGTGACAGTCTACTGTCTCCATCCTAGTAATTTGGCCAGTCTTATTGTCTTAAAGAATGTTAGCCTACAGGGTGTCTATTTTACATATCCCTTGCATTTTGTAGTTCTCTTGTTTATCTCAGGGAGACACCAACGTGGCAGATGGCAATCATGGTCTCAATCAAAGGAAAGGAAAATTTGATCTAATTGAAAGAGATAAGGAAGGAAAGAATATCTTTCTGAAAGGTACCATAGACAATGAAGTAACATCAGTACTAATCATATATGCACCAAATGGCATAGCATCTAAATTTTTGAAGGAGAAATGGAATGAGTTACAAGAGGAAATAGACAATAAAACTCTACTAATGGAGGCAATCTCAACTTTCCCTTCTCAAACTAGAGAAATCTAACCAAAAATATAAGTACGAAAGAAGTTAAGGAGGTGAATAAAATTCTGGAAAAATTAGTTCTGAGAGAGGTCAGGAGAAAATTGAATGGGAATAGAAAGGAATATATTTTTCTCAGTGTTACATGGCAATTACACAAAAATTGACCATGTACTAGGACATAACAACCTCACAACCAAATATAGAAAAGGACAAATAGTAAATGCATCCTTTTTACTGCATGATGCAATAAAATCACATTCAGTAATGGGCAGTGGAAAGAAAGACTGAAAGTTAATTGGAAACTAAGTAATCTAAAAAAAAAAGTGGGGCAAAGAACAAAGCATAGAAACAATTGATAATTTGAATAAAGAAAAGGAAAACAATGAGAGAATATACCCAAATTTATGGGATGTGGCCAAAATGGCACTTAGGAATAAATTTACATCTCTAATTGCTTGCGTCAATAAAATAGAGAAAATGAAAGACCAATGAATTGGACATGCAATTAAAAAAACTAGAAAAGGAATAAATTACATATCTCCAATTAAACATCAAATTGGAAATCATCTATGTCAGTGCTTCATGATTCTGAACTCGAATATTCTCCTCCCAGATCCTAATCACCTATCCTTCCATGAATATCTTTCCCCATTAATTTATTTCTCTGATATCTATTCTTAGCTCATTCCATTCTCCAGTTCTTTGATATTACCCTGTTCTGAACCATCGCCCAGGCTCTGGACTCATTTTCCTCCCCTTATGGTCTAGACCTTATAGTACTTTGACCCCTAATCTCTTGCCATTCTCACCTGGGTCACCCCAACCATTCAGTCTCCTTCTCTACTTGTACTCCAGAGCTGCTGAATATTACTGTAGGAAGTCATAGCAATGGGTCAAATGGGTCCACTACAAATTCATGTTACCTAATCTCATCTGGTCATTTAAGTACTGCTGCATGGGAGGACTTACCCTTTAGAAGCACCAAGGTATTAGGGTGGATAGAGTGTTGGTCCTGGAGTGCAGAAAATCTGATTTCAAATCTGGTTTCAGACACTTACTAACTGTGTCACCATGGGCAAGTCATTTAACTTCTGTCTGCCTCAGTTTCTCCAGCCATAATATGGGGATAATCATAATGCCTACCTTCCATAGTTGTGAGGATCAAATGAGACAATATTTGTAAAACACAGTGCCTGACTCATGGCAGGTGCTTACCAAATGCTTCCTTTTGTTCTTCATTAATTGTTTTCTTTGCTATTTGTCAGCTGTTTTTAAATCTCTGTTCTCTCCCTAGTACTTCCTCCAAAACCCTTTGCCATCAGATGCTTTTTCCTCCTGTGTTATTCAGAAAATCAGTGTCATCTGCCAAGGCTTGGGCACTGCCGTTCACAAAGAGGTATTTCCTTAGATGGGGAGGGCCTGCAATCTGCCCTGGTGGAGTGCTTCCTCAGAGGGACAAAATCCTCCATCTTCTGAAGTATGGAGGTAAATGTGGAACTGAGTGGTTGTCTTTCATGGAGATGTTAATAAACCTCTCTTTGGTTTTTATTTCTGAATTTGTTATGCAGTGTACCTTTCACTCTAATTGCTCTTTGTCCCCACTTGCAAATGCACAGATCTCTGAGTCTTTGGCTGCTCCTGGATGACTAGAGATGAGGGATGAGACTCTTCTGGACTTCCCCATCAGGCCCCAGGACCTTCTTCAGGCTGGAAGATCCCTTCAGTCCTGGAACTCACAAACCCATACCTGAAATGCCTTCTGCTCTTGGGACCCTCCCTCCAATTAGCAGGTGAAGGGCTCCTCCCAGAACTGCCATTTCAATGGGACATCCAGGTAAGCCATCTCTTTATTTCCCACTAGACTGTGCTCCTCGGAACGTTTCCATTATGTCTCCATGCTATGCACTTTGTACCTCTTTTCAGCTTCCTTTTGTGTGTTTTCTTCCTCATTAGGATATGAGTACTTTGAGGGCAGGGCCTGTTTTGCTTGTATGCATACTTCCAGTGCTTAGCATAGCGAGTGCCATATAGTAAGCCTAGTAAATGCTTGATATGTAGTAAACTTAACAAATATTTGTTGACTAACTGACAAATAAAAGAGGACTGAGGTCTCTAGGACGGCATGGTGGTGACGGAATACTCTTTACTTTGGGTTTGCCAATGAGCCACACCTCCCTGCAGCACTTCCAGTGAGCCATTTCTTACAGAATATTTGGAGGTCCCTGTTAGCAAAAGGATGTTGTATATAAACCTTCAGTTTGTAAGAGTTTATAATAGGTCCCAAGCTCATATCCAAAGGAGGAATCGTGTCCTGGATCCAGAGTTCCTGAGTTTTCATTTAATCACAGGCCCTATTGGATTTGTGAACCAAACATAAGTTGCAAAATGGCTTGTGATCTCTTTCCCAAATTTTGGGAGGTGTAACAATGGGGAGTAAGCAAACTTATTTTTGTTATTTCCTGGAAAACCTGAATTCTGAACTGTCTATGTATTACCTTGGTACCAGGTATAATATTATATACACTGTGTATATGGCATATACATGGTACCATTAATAGTCTGACTCTGAGAGAGGCTACTAGTACAAAGCCCTGCAGCAGATGTTTGTAACCAGCAACTACTGCTGTCTGGCAAAGTTTGCAGGTTTAGGGTAGAAAGCAAAATGGAAAGCATGAAATACTTAGGATTATAACTCCCTCCTACCTTAAGATAGATAAGACATTATTTCCAGGCTGCAATTTTTCCTTTATCTGGGCCACTCAGGAGGTGAGAACTTCCTTTGTCCTCCTTTTACTTTGGAGGGCAAAGACTTTCTGAGATTCTTGTCAAATGAATCTGGTTCATCAGTGTCTCCATTATGCTACAGGTACATGACAAGTTTGTAAAATTTATCAATCCAATAAAAAGTTTAGAATCATCTCACAATTGCCCCAGTCCCCAGTTAGGGAAACCTGAGTATTTTAGACATAGGTTTAGACCTCTGACTATTTTTAGTTTTACATATGCCAAGATAGTCACTGCCATCTTGCTTTGTGCTGCCTGCTCCCTCCCCTATGAAATTAATTAGTAGATTGTCATAGGTCAGTTTTGAGCAATAATGATTCATAGAAGACAAAAAAGTCAGGAAAAAGAAGCAGATTAAGGAAATATAGACAATCATGTAAGAAGTACTTTGAGGGATGAGAGAGAGACACACACACACACACACAGAGAGACAGAGAGAGAGAAAGAGCAAGGGAGATAGAGAGGAAGAGAAAGAGTGAGAGAGAGAGAGAGAGAGAGAGAGAGAGAGAGAGAGAGAGAGAGAGAGAGAGAGAGAGAAATTTTTACTGTACTCTCTCTGACCACAAGGAATGAGCACTATCTACTGTGTCAATCTGTTGCAGCCAAGCCTTTCAGAATTCTTAGTTCTAGAGATCAGTAACCTGGCCAGAAGGAACAGACAGCTAGGTGGCACACTGATTAGAGCACTGGGCCTGGAGTCAGGAAGACCTGAGTTCCAATGTGACCTCAGGCACTTACTAGTTGGGTGACCCTGTGCAAGTCACTTAACTCTGCTTGCCTCAGTTTCCTCATCTGAAAAATGGTCTGGAAAAGAAAATGGCAAACTGCTCCAGCATCTTTGCCAAGAAAGCCCTAAATGGGTTCACAAAGAATCAGACATGATAGCAAGACTGCTCTCCTCTTTGATACTACATCACAGAACACCTGTAGAGACTTTCCCTTTAACTGCCATCCTCTACTGGTTGCTCCAGAAACCTTGAAATCTTGCTAGTGGATCGTCAATGCCATTGCAACTTTGCACCCTTGGTCATTGTTGTAGAAAGTCCTCCTGCCCCAGTGGTCATTGCCCTGCTTCCTTCTTCCAGTGAAAATCAAAATGTCCCACCTAGCTGCTCCAGGTCATCATCTTTTCCGTCATAGTCATAGAGCTCAATCTAGCAATCACAATCTCAGAGGTTCTCTTCTGACTAGAGCAACTTTAGCTTGCCTCATTTATTTCTCCCTGTAGCATTATAGTTTAGATTCTGTTTTCACGCTTTTATTGTTAAGAGTAAGTTGTGTGCCAAGGACACTTGTCATCCTTTTAGGAAGTGATGACATTTTACCAAGATCACTTGAGTAGTATTCAATGACGTGTAGTTAGTTGAGGGATGAGGTGAAGCTCCCAACAGGCTAGGGCCTCAGAGTTGACTTTGATGGGATAAATGCATGCGACCAACATCCCATACATGGGGTGCATGTGTGCATGGCCATTTTTGGGATCATGAAGTGCTTGTGACATCTGCTTAGCAATTATGGGATACATCTTAACCATACGAATGAACTTGGATCTTTCAATTCTTTAATAAAAAGAATCATGTAGAGAGTAATGGTATTGCATGGTAGTTAAATGCCTACTCTGTCATGTGTTAAATACCCACCAGATCCTACTTCTGAGATCTGGAGTGGTCCTGGAGGCAGGGGAAGAGGAAACAAGAGAGCTATTTCTGGGTTTGACAATCAGTTATGTTGAAACATTTATAAAGGTCCTGGTACCATTGGTCCCTGATCCCAAGGCGATATGCCATTAAAAAGGTTCCTGATAGGCTCAGAGCCTGAGATAACAGTAAGGATGAAAGAGTTTTGTCATGAATTTATACCTGGACCAATGACAAGGACTGTTCTGGAGTGGAAAATACTATTATCCTTCTGGAGGCTAAGGTCTTGGGTCATGTTTTAGTGAAGGTTAAGAAGAGAGTGAAATATGAAAGCCTTATAAGAGGAGGCTAAGGTTCCTCAAATGCTTCCAAGGGGAACTAGACCCTGGGAATCTGAAGTGGCTCAGGGAGTCCTGAGGCCCAGGGATACACCCTTAGCACATTCCCATGAAGGCTTTCTACTGAAGCTGGAACATCCTCTGCCCTGGTCTGTTTCCTTAGCATCCCCAGGCAGATGGGAGGTCTCTTGAAGACCTGAGCTTGGGTCCTTGACTTTTGATTCCTCTTGGGACAGTACTGGGAGTCCCAGGGCTCTGTACTTAGCCCTCATGGTCAGCTTGGGGCCCCTACAAAATTTATACTCTGTGTCAGGATTGTCCTTTGTGAACTTCACACAGTAATAAGTACCTGAGTTCTCTGCAATAGTATTGGCAGTGCTGATGGGGAATTCTGTGTTGCTGGTGGTTGTGGTTTCCCCTTTTATTTGGGGGTAGGAGACTCCTTTGGAATCATAAATTTCGTATCTATAAGGCCCTTTACCATTGAACCATTTTGGTGGTCCTGGTGGTGGAATCTCAGGGATTGGGCAGTGCAGTGTGACTGTCCTTCCACCTGCACAAACATGGGATCCTTAGGCTGTTGCATCTGGACCTTCTCCTGGCCTTGGGCTCCTGAAAGAAAAGGAAAGATTGTATGTGTGTTTCCTTTCCTGGAATCCCCAGAGTTCTGACCCAGGATGGGGTCTATCCTGAGAGACCAGAACCAGGATTTGGGAAGAGGCCTGAGGGGGAAGAGGGAGGGAGAAGACTTGTAATTCTGAAACCAGTAATAACATGGGGCAGACACATTGGAGTCTAGTTTAAGCACCACCGCATGAGGCCTTTTCTGTTCCCCTATTGGCTAGCATCACCCTTCTCTTCCTGCCCGTCCCCCACAGTGACATTCCATTTACTTTGTATATTTTTTATTTATTTTTATACGAATATATTGTTTCCCCTAATGGAATGTAGCCTCCTTGGGGCAGAGCCTTGTCTTTGCCCTTGTCTGCTCAGCAGACAATAGAGGCTTGTGGATTGATGGATGGATCTCTTTAAAGAAAGACTGCTGGACTTGAAATCAGGTGAGGCCTGGGTTCAAATCCTGTCTCTCTAATAAGTTGCTGTGTAACTCTTGCAATTTAAGTTATTTGAACTTGAAATTCCTCATGTTTAAACTGTAGATATTACCTCAAGAATCTACCTTATAGCATTTGTTGCTAGGATCTACTTTATAGTTATCAGGATGCTATGAAATAATGTATGTAAAGCAATCTGAAAAACTTAAGATGCTGGATGTATTCAGTTATTATTGTTATCTGTGTTATTTGGAAGTTTTTCTTACCTTTTTGATGGAATTCAGAAAGTAACAGACCAGGGCCAACTCACTATCTTGCTCTTATTCTTTTCCAGTTGATGTTCTTTGGACTTTTTGTAACTGGATAAAAGTATTCTGAAGCAGGCTCATCTTCTGTAGTCTCACTGAAAGCATCCTTGTTACAGTTCCAGTCCAGGTAAGATCATGGGAAGTGTATGTACCTCATTCCATTTGTTCCCTTGTGGTTCTGAATTCCTTTGCTGGGGTTCACGAAATTGGAATAGATCTCTTCATTATTTACAGTCCACAAGGCATCATCACGAAAGCTATTCTCATCATTTTAGAAAACCATCTCTTTGGGCAACTGGTGTAACTGGCTGAACTGTCCAAGACTTTGCCAACCTGTTCTTCACAAGACTCTATTTTTCTTGAGGATGACAAATACTCTTGGCTTGCCACTTCTTTACTAGCCTGGGGTGGTATAACCAAATTTGCCAAGGGGTCCTGGAGTCAATTCTCCATCAGTCCACCTGTTCACAGGTGAGACCAGGTGGACTTGCTGTACATGTCCAAGGGCACGGTGAAGGGTGTTGAGCAATTCACTGAGTGGAAGGGTGTGAAAATACTGGTGGGCACCCAGTGTACACCCTGTCAGTGTCTTGATTTATCGTAGGATTTTGAGCTGCATACACCATGGAGGTCATCAACCTTTTAGACAATCTCCTTTTAGAGATGAGAAAACCAGATCTCTAGGAGGTTAAATAAATTACCCAAGGTCACACAGATAATGAGAAGTAAATACTAATGAATAGAGATAATGTGTGAATATTGATAATACCCTGTCACTGCCTTGATGAAAACTCTCGTTTATTTCTCTATTGCTTCTAGGTTAAAATATGCCCCATCTCTGCCCTATCTACTCCCCTGAATGGAGCTTTGAAAGCTCTTTACAACTTGACTTTAACCCTGTTTTATGAGTCTTATGTTATATTATTCCATTTTATGTTCTCTATATTACTAGATGTTCCCTGATTTTATTCTGCCATATTCTACTTCCATACTTCTGCACAGGTTGTCCTTCCCCCTTGAAATGCACTTCCTCCCCATCTTTGACTTTTGAAATCTTTCTCTTTTTTTTCCTTTTCTCCATCTGCTACATAGAGTCTAGCTTGTAGCATTGCAGTTCCCTCACACCTGCAGGCTGAACTTGGCCACTGTCTACTACATAAATTCTTCCTAAATCCTCCATCTGAAAGTGATTTCTTCTTCAGTTTCTCCTTCTTCTGTTTTGCCCTATTATTTCATTCAGTCATTCATTCCTTCTATCAGCAAGTATTTATTATAAACATGTACTTTGTGCTAAGCACTATGGTAGATATTGGAGAGAAAGACAGAAATGAAATGAGTCCATGCTCTCAAGTTCCTGTGAATGAGAAGTTAGGAGAAGCTGGACTTTAGCAGAGAGAGGAAGGAAGACTTGACAGTCACCTAAAGCTCAAGTTAGGGAATCTGTGGCTCAGGAACTTGGGAAGATGGGGGTCTTGAGGCCCATTCAGACTGAGTCAGGGGATCTGGAGCTGAAAAGTCTGCCTTCTAGATTCCTAGAGAACTTAGTCTGGATTTCTTTTGACATAATCCCACCATCATCATCATCTTTGTTGCCATCATCATCATCATCACTTTTGTTATCATCATCGTCATCATAGCATTTACACCTACTGTGGGGTGCAGTGGATAGAACATTGGGGTTGGAATTGGGAAGACGCATTTTCATGTGTTCAAATCTGGCCTCTGACACTAGCTGTGTGACCCTGGGCAAGTCACTTAAGTCTGTTTGCCTCAGTTTCCTCATCTGTAAAATGATCTGGACAAGGAAATGGCAAACCACTACAGTATCTTTGCTAAGAAAACCCCCAATGGGTCAAAAACAACAAATATACCTACTATGTGCCAGACACTGTGCTAAGAACTTCTCAAGTGTTATAGCATTTGGTTCTTACAACAACTTTAGGTGGAACATGCTATTATTATCCCTGTCTTATAAATGAGGAAACAGAGGTTCAGTGACTTGCCCAAGTTACACAGTTAGCAAGAATCTGAAACTGAATTTGAACTGTCTTCTTGGCTTCAGACTTAGTGTGTTATCCACTGCACCATCTGTCTTTTACTTCCTCAAGTTGTATGTATGTCACATCATCGAAGATATTGTTAGCCCTTAGAGCAGGGCTTCTCAACTTGGGATCTGTTAACTTTTTTTCCAATATTTTCATAGCTGTTTTTCAATATGATTGGGTTGCTTTGTTGTCCTGTGCATTTTATTTTATGCATTTAGAAATATTATTGTGAGAAAAGGGCATAGGCTTTACCAGATTGCCAGAAGTGTCCAGAATGCACAAAAAGTTAAGGATCTCTCTTCTAACAGACTAGTGACCATGTTATTTTTTATCTGTGTATTGTTGATAGTTAGTCTAGGGCGTTGCCCATAATAGGAAATTAATAATTACTTATTCAATTGAGTTGGCAAGGAACTTAAAGATCACTGTAGTTAAAAGAGCTGGATTCCAGACCAGCTGTATCACTTAGTGCGGAATACACCCTCAGGAAATTTACCTAAGTGCTCTGGCTCATTTTCTTCCCTAGTAAAATGGGGTGATAATAAACACATGATCTGTTTCATGTGGATATTATGTGTGAAATCACATTGTAAAGGAGGGGTAGCTTGGTGGTACAGTGGTTAGAGCACCAGGCCTTGAGTGAAAAAGATTTGTAACTTCTAAGAGTTCAAATCTGCCCTCAGACACTTACTAGCTGTGTGACCCTGGGCAAGTTATTTCACTTGTTTCTTTGCTTTAGTTCCTCATCTGTAAAATGAGCTGGAGAAGGATGTGGCAAACCACTTCATTATTTCTGCCAAGAAAATCCCTAATGAGGGTCACAATTAGTTAGATATGACTGAACCTTTGTAAAGAGCAAAACAATTTTAAAATATCTGATTGTCATTATTTTATCATTATTGTCTAGTGCCATTCTCTCATTTTACAGATGAGAACACTGATACCTAAAAGGGTTAAATGATTCACCTAGGGTAAGACACTGAGTTAGTGGCAGGACTCAGACAAAATTCTGGGTTTCCTGACATTCAGTCCAGGACTCTTTCCATCATGCTGCACTATCTCCCTGTACCTAGGATAACATCAAATGCTCAGAGGAGAACATTTTACCTATAGAAAGTTCCTAAAGCACAGACAATGGGGCTTCTCATCCTAACAGAAAGCCCTCTGGACTTGAGGTCAAGACAGCTTGTATTCTTTTTCATCATAAATTACCATCTGCATGACTCGAAATAGGTTTCTTTGAGCATCATTTTCTCTACCTGAAAAATGGGGGTTCAATGCCTGCTTTGCTTCACTGAGGACCGTGGAATTAAAGAGTTCTATTAACACTGAAGTGATAAAATGAGTGAGCTACATGTGAACTATATGAGTAAATAGTTTCTAGTCCTTTCTTTGAGCTTTTCTGAAGAGATGGGAACATTGGCAGCTACCCATCTGTCAGCCTAGGCTGGTCTGCCCAGGTGTGCCAGGAATCTCTGCAATCTAGTCTGTGGCATCTCTGCCTCCTCCCACCTAGGGTCTGAGTGGGCCTGGAAGATCACGCTCTACCCTTGGGATCCCCATTGACCAGAAAGGCCAAGGAAGAGAGTTAGTAAGATAGCAGAGTAGAGCCAGGCAGGTAGATAGGAGTAGGTCTGGTGACAAGTGCCTGCTACTTTCTATCTGTTTGTCTATAAAAAGAGTGATAGAAACTTTTAACAGAAGAAGCTAATCATATATCTCTGAGATAAGAGAAGGGGTCTGAAGTCTTCCTGTTTTTTGCTCAAGGAAGAGGAACTGAGTGAGATTTTATTTAACTTTAGTCCAAGGTGCTATACTATCTTCCTTGTCACTATCTTCCTCAGACCTGTTGTGGTTGGTGACCCCATCCTTTCTATTCTGCATAAACTGTGCCACTTCCAAGCTAAAAATAATCTTCAATGGCTACTTATTGCCTGTAGGAGAAAATGGAAGGTCCTTAGCCTGGAATTTGTAGTCCTTACTTCAATTGGCTTTTGTTTCCTTCTTGTCCATTTCTTATTTCCCTTTGGGCATTTTGGTCACTTAAATCAAACGTCAGTTTCCACCTTGGTAAAATGAGGACAACAGTAGCTCCGACCTCACAGGGCTGTTGGTAGGATCAAATGAGATAACGTCTATAATCGAAGCATCTGGATGTTCACCCCAACTCTGCTATTAATGTACTGTTTGACTTTGGGCAAGTCACTTCCTTTCTGTAGAACTAGATAAACTCTAAAGTTCCTTCCACCATAAACATCCTTTGTTCCATATTTAAAACTTCTCCAACTCTAACATTAATTTTGGTGTGTTTTTTGAATATTTTATTTCCCCCTTCTTACATGTTAAAGCATTTGAAAACTTTAAAAAAAGTTTTGAGTTCCAAATTCTATCCCTTTCTCTCTCCTTCCTTGAGATGGTAAGCAATCTGATATAAGGTATATATTTGTGTGTGTTTTAAGGTCCCTTTCTTCCTTGTCCTTCTTGAATTCTGGGATTCCGGGTTTATTCTGACCCTGTGACCACCCTATCTTCCTCATATAGTCAGTCCCCAGTACCTGTATCAACCTTGGGATACCCTGGGAGTAAGAGGTGAGAAGTGACAGGATGTGGGATGAGTCATGCTTTCTCTCATATTGTGGGAGAACTAATAGGGAGATCAAGGTGATCATATCAGCACTATGAGAAGCATTCTTCTGCTCTCCTCATTGCCTATACAGCCACCCTGTTTGCTCCTTTCAGTGAAAAGATATCTGTCTGAGACGTAGGGGCCTCTCAGAAGATCTAGTGAATATAAGAGCCTGTGCTCCTTGGAGACTGGGCAATGTGAGTACGTCCTTCTTCTTCTTTCTGGTCTAGGGCTCCCACTGGTCACTAAGGAGGTATCTGAAACTTCTCTGTAATTGCGACAGAGGCTCTAGCATTCCCCTCCCATGCTCCCAGTCTGATTCTCTTGTAAAGGGAGTAGAAAGCTTGAGTCATTTGTTACAACTTCCCTTTCCTATGGTTATAGATGGTTGAAAGGTTGATTGTAAACCACAGCTTCATTTCTTGGGGGACAGTCATAAAGATCATGTCCATGGACCTACTGGCTCAATGGATAGGATAGCCAGCTGATAAGTTGGTAGATTGAAGGAACAAGAATTCAAGAATTGAAGGAGAAGGCACAGATGGATTAGAGATTGTGGGACCCTTCCCTTATCCCTGTGAGGCCATATGTGACACATCCGGACTTTTGGTTCCTAGCTCCTCCGTGGCTTACAAGGTCTGGGTCCCACCTTGGTGAGAGGCAGAGCCATCCCCAACACTCAGGCTGGGATAAGAGCAGCTGCTGCTGCAGAGGAGGCACCTACCTTCTGGGAAGGTTTCATGAATACTATAATCCTTATGTTATCCAAGTATCTATTTGGGTTTCTAGACCCCTCTCCTTCTTGGCAACAGAGCTAGCTTCACTCTCTGGGGATTTATTGAGATCATTTTTTCTAATTTCTAATTCATCTAATAGCATCAGTATATTTCCAGGCTTAGGAAGCCCAGCACTGTGAAATGGTGCCATGAAAGGTCCCCTGCAGTATTTTCTGACACCACGAGGGGGCAGGAAGCACAACCACGCAAGCAGTCATAGGTCCTAGCAGAGCCACCTCCTAAGGAAGTTACACAAGTGGCATTTCTTTTTTTTTCAGCAATGAACTTGACGTGTCTATCAATTAAACTATCCCTTAAATAAAAAAGTGCATAGAACATAAACGTTTAAAAACTCTTTTTACAACTATGCACACTTTTTGCTTTTACATTCAGTCTTTCATAGAGAGCTTTCAGCATTATTAATTTTTTAACTATTAAAGTATTTTCCTTCATCCCTGTCACAGGTAGTTAACACTGATGGATGTGAGACACATTCCTTTTTTTTCTTCCCTCCACCTAAACCAGAAACTTGGAAGAACACAAGGAAAAAATAAAAACAAAAAGGTCTGTTATACATGATAAATTTAAGAAATGTCTTATTTCCGGAACAGAATTTTGTCATCTGTTCAGTTTTTGACACAAATATTCAACTACTGTATTTGCTAAAGAAACTGTTGAAAGCCCAATAAAGGAAACACCACAAGTATATTTTCTTGGTTGACAGACAAAAGTAGAGTACCTCAACAAGTGGCATTTCTTCATCTCGTTTAAGTTCCCTCTGGGGCAACTTCCCAAATACTCTGCCCCTGTAAGTATGGCATCAAAACCCTCCTATTCCCAAATTAATGAAACTTAACTGGCTGCCCCTCACCCCTACCCCTGGATCCTCTCTGTCTCTCTCTATATCTCTATTTTTCTGTCCTTCTCTCTCTCTCTCTCTCTCTCTCTCTCTCTCTCTCTCCCTCCCTCTCTCTCTCTCTTTCTTTCTCTGTCTCCTTTTCTCCTCTCTGTCTCTCATCTCCCTCTCTCTCCTCTCTCGATCTCTCTCCTCTCTGTCTCAGTCTGTCTCTCCCTCTGTCTCTTTTTGTCACTCTCCCTGTCCTTCTCTTTCCCTCTCTCTGTCTCTATTTCTCTTTTGTTTTCTCTCTCTCTGTCTCCCTTTCTCCTCTCTGTCTCTCTCTTTCTCTCTGTCTGTCTGTCTCTTTCTGTCTCTCTGTCTCTGTCTGTCTCTCTCTGTGTCTGTCTATCTCTGTCTCTGTCTCTCTGTCTGTCTCTGTCTCTGTCTCTATCTCTGTCTCTGTCTCTCCTCTGCCTCTTTCTCTCTCTCTGTCTCTCTGTCTCTCTTCCTCTCTCTCCTTCTCTGTCTGTCTCTCTCTCCTCTGCCTCCATGCTTTCCTGTCTCAAGTCCCAGCTTCTATAGGAAGTCTTTCCCTATCCCTCTTAATTCTATCCTGCACACAGCTTATTTGTACCTATTTGCTTGCTGTCTCTCTCATTAGATTAGTCAGCTCTCAGAGGGCAGGCTGTGTCATTTGCCTTTCTTTATATAGGTGTCTGGCACATAGTAAATGTTTAATAGAATCTTATTGACTGACTGGCTGGCATGATAGTTAGAGCACTGGACTTGGGAGTCAGGAAGATGTAAGTCTGAATAGTGCCTCAGACACTTACTGAATGGCAGGTCACTTAACCTCAACAATTTCCTTAACTATAAAATGGGGCTAATAATAGCATCTACTTCACAGGGTTGTTGAGAGGATGACATGGGATGATATTTGTAAAGCACTTTGTAAATATTAAAGTGCTATAGAAATCCTAGCTATTTTATTTATCATTGTTATTTACCATTGTATGACTATGGAAATTGAAGATCAGAGAAGGGAAATGAGACAACCTCGGCCATGTAGTCACAGAGATCATATCTGAATACTTCTCCTTTAACTCCAGGACCAATTCTCTTTCCCCAAGGCCTCCTTTACAGTTGAGGATTGAACCAGAGATGTGTCTTCTCATCAGTTTCTTTGAGGTGATCTCAGTGAAAATGGTGCCACCTTCTAAGGATAGAAACGTCATCCCAGCAGCCCCCTCCTCTGAATGGGACATCCCTCCAATTATCCCAGAGAGGGATAGCCCCTCCCAGGCTGTAGCCCCTCCCTCTGTTAGCTATGCCCCACCATCTGCCCTGGTCCCCTGACAGAGAAAACTCTCAGCAGTCATGTTCATCCCCTCTTGCTCCTGGGTTCTCTTCTCTTTTCTTTCAATACTTTCTAGCTGCGTGACCCTGAGCAACTCTTTTTTTTAAAATCTCTCCTGGCCTCTATTTCCTCACCTGTAAAATCAGAGGGCTAGACTTGATGCTAAGTCCCTTCCAGCACTGTCTCTATTATCCTACGATCTCACTTGAGGATGGCATCAGCTCTCTTGGGGTAGGGGTAAAGGATGGACAAGCACTTATTAAGGACTTATTATGGGTTAGGTATGTGTTGTTGTTCAATCATTTTAGGCATGTCTGATTTTTCATGATCCTGTTGGGGTTTTCTTGGCAAAGACACTGGAGCAGTTTGCCATTTCCTTCTTCAGCTCATTTTTACAGATGAGGAAACTGAGGCAATGAAGGTTAAGTGACATACCCAGAGTCACCCATCTAGTAAGTGTGGGAAGCCAGATTTGAACTCAGGAAGATGAGTCTTCCTAACTTTTGGCCTAGAAATCTATCTACTGTGTCACCTAGCTAAGCGCTTTCCCAATATTATCTCCTTTGGCTCTCACAGAAATCCTGAGAGGCAAGGGCTATTATTATCACCATTTTACAGATAAGGAACTACAGCAGATGGAATTTAAGCAACTTGTTGAGTGTCATGTAGCTAGGAAATATCTGAGACTGTATTTGAACTCAGATCTTCCTGGGCTCCAGCCTCAGCACTCTATCCGTTGACTATACCTAGCTGCTATAGGTTTAATGACCATTTCTATGCCGATGGTTCTGATATCTGTATATGCAGCCCTTGTCTGTCTTCTGAGCTCTAGTCCTCTATTTCTGGCTATTACTGGGCATGTAAACTGGATACACCATAGGCATCTCAAACAACATGTGCCTAGTCCATAGTCAGTAACTAATAATAATTAATAAAATAATTAATGCTTGTTGACTTGACTTGCTGACATATCCAAAACAACTCATTATCTGTCCTCTCAAACGCTTTCCTTTTCTGAACTTCCCTATTACTCTAAGGTCAAAACCCTTCTTTCACTCAGCTTCAAAATTTCATCTTTCACCTCACCTCCTCACTGTTAGCTCACAAGCAGTTTGGCAACAAGTGGCTAAATCTGATTTCTGTTTTTGAAACATTTCTCAGATATGTCTCCTTTCTGTTCACATGGCTACCCCCGCAGGGAAGGTTCTCATCTCTCACCTAGATTACTGTAGTAGCCTTCTGATAGATCGACCTGCCATAATCCTCTCTTCACCCTGATCTATCCACACAGTTACCAAACTGATTCTCCTAAAACACAGATCTGCCCATGTCACATACTCCTCCCCCCATACAATGAATCTAATGGTTCTCTATTTCCCATGAGAAGAAACTTGATGCTCCATGCACCCCATCTGTGGTCTCTTTGCCTTTGTACTGGCTGTCCCTCATGCCTGGAGGGTTCTCTCCCTTCACTTCCACCACTTTGGCATCCTTCAAGATTCAACTCAAATACCACCTTCTATGGGATGCCTTTTCCAATTCTCCATACCACTGGTGACTTTTTCTCCAAGGTTACTTTCCTTTTCCTCTATGTTTTCTGTCTACCTATATATTTTCTTCCCCATTAATATGTAAGCTTCTTGAAGGCAGGAGATATTTTTATGTTTGTTTTTGCCCCCTTTCCTTTGTATCCTTAGTGCTTGGCACTTAGTATCTGGCACATAGTAAGTAGCTGACAAATACTTGTTGATTGCTTTTTTCCCTTCAAAGAACAAAGTCTAGCTCAGCAGAGCTGAGGATCCGGTCGGTGCTTCTTTAGTCCTATTCCCAGGGATAAAAGGAGTGATTCCCACAAGTAGCAGAGATACTGGGAATATAGCTGGGCTGAATAAAAGTAGGAAATATGAGGAGAGTGGTGGTTTCAAGGACATCTATGCATTCCCTATATCTTAATCCTTTTACCATCCTATATCTGCACCCACTTTTTCTGATGGTTCCTTTGGTCTCTCTTGCCCACCATGGGCAGCTTGGACCCTCTGGGGATTTTATTCCAGGAGATGCAGGTCCTATTTCTCTGAGATCTCTCTGGGTCCTCTATGATCAGGAAGCATAGGAGAGGATAGGTGAGATTGGATTTCTGAGGAGATACTTGGACTGGCAATGGAGCTGATAGCCTTCTGGTTAGAGCCAAACACTGAGTCAATTTGCCCTGCTCCAGGATAGGCTGGCTGTACCCAGAAGAGGTGGGCAATTAAAGGCAGCAAGGGTTGGTTTGTATGCCCTGAACTGAGCCAAGATCCTGAGTACATCCATCCCCAGTGCTCTGAGTCCTAGATGCTGATTCCTCCAGAGTTTCTACCTCTACTTCTGACATTCAATTCTTCTGGAAGTGTAAGTTGAATATCCTTAGCAAACCAGAATGTTTATACTCTTTTGCTTGCTTTTGAAGTGGACCTAGACATAGAGAGCTAGACAGTCTTGAACTGTACATTCCCTAGAATTTCTGTGTCTAGACCAAAACTTCCATCTAGGGCATTTCCAGTGTCTAGGAGAGTAGTTCTTATAGCCACTTGGCAGGTATTTGATGATGCACTATATGCTAGTTATTATGTACTCTTTATTTGCTTATAGATTCTATGCTAAGAATAAATGCTACATGGGGAATCCTTCAATATATGTCTTATTTCTGTAGAAAGTGAGTTCAATTCTACTATGTCAATATCACAATGACTAATGGTCACTGAAATACTGAAAGTAGTCAGAAATGTCAAATCAGTGGGGAGGGGGTTCAGAGCTTTTAAAATTAGATATGTCTAAAAAATTCACTTTCTCCATAAACAAAAGTCAAATCCACCCGACCGAGGGGCAGAGCTGCTAGACAAAAGATTTTTTGGCTCTCTGAGAACCATAGAGAATGAGGCAGGTGTCATGCACAGACCACCAGGATGGTGATGGAACATCCCAATCAGTTATTAACAAAGGCACCTGACTGTTATGTGGCAAATGAAGTTCCATTACCTCCTTCATAGATTGGTGTGGGGAAAGTACTTTGTAAGGCTTCAAGTATAACAGAAATGTGAAAAGTCACCAACAGTGGCACTACTGTTGTTGTAGAAAGGCCTCTCATTAATGTAGAATAACTCACAATTGCCCAGGAATGGAAATTCTGCTAAGAGAAAGAATATGTTAAATCAGAAATAGGGACAGTTAGGTTCTGTGCTGGAGAGACTATAACACAAAAGCTAGGTGGTATTTTTTTTTTCTCTGGGAATGTGGGCCTTGTAGTTTGTATGGAATGTGGATTGGAGAAGGTAGGGGAAGAATCAACAGCAGAAAGGCCAAGTAGGAGGTGAGGAGGGCTTGAACTAGTGATGTGACCTGGTCTCCTCTTCCACCAGCAGAGTTAGAGCTGATAGGTCTTGACAATTGGTTGGATATGGGTCGGAATGAGAGAGGGAAGAGTTGGCAAAGATACAGAAGTCACTAACTAGATGACTGGAAGGATGTTGCCTTGGGAGCCTCACAAGACCTCTCCAAAATCCCGTGTGGGGAGGTTGGACCCAAGCCTGGGCACCCCATGAGAAGATGTGCACAGTGGGATGGGCTGAGGACAGATGCAACCAAAAGCTCTGGGGTAGGGTACCCTTGAGCAGTAGTCAGAGTGGATCTCCTAGCCATGAGAACATAAAAATTGCAGGGCCATTACCTCTCCTCTCAAGCCCAAAACTCTTTTTGTACTTGATACAGACCTCGGGGACATGGAGAGTTTGAAGACCATTAATCTATATTATCTCCCAAGCTATGGTTAAAGATAACCTGCAAACCTAAACAACCACAACAAAACTTGGAACACATTCATTTCTTCGTTCTCACTAACAGACATTGTCATGGTTAGAGTCTAATCATTTGTGAACAAGCCCTGACTCATGCCCTAACACAATGAGAGATTATATGTGCTCCATCCCTTTTAGACAGGGCATTGTCCACAGGGACAGATTGACTAGGAAAGGTGTGTGTGTGTGTAGGGTACGTCCAATGAGCCTATTCTCCATTGACTGCTGAGTTCTCCTCTGACTTTCTTGTTATTGACTTGTTTGGGGGGAATGTCTAGGGTTAGGGACTACTATGGTAGAAAATTTTGCAATCAAGATGGAAACCACTCTAATATCTTTGCTAAGAAAACCCCAAATAGGTTCTCCAAGAGCTGTACACGACAGAAAAGACTGAACCACAACAATAAAAACCTTCATAGAAACCAGAGACATTGAGAAGCAGAGATAATGATGGGGAGGATTTGAGGCATGGGGAACAACTAGTACAAAGGCATGGAGATAGGAAATAGGGTGTCATGTGTGGAGAGCAGCAAGCATGCCAATGTAGATGGAATTTAGAGAGTGTGAAGGGGAGTAAAGTATAAAGAAATTGGAAAGGTGTGAAAAGGCCAGGTTATAAAGAGCTTTAAATGCAAAACAGAGTGTAGTTTTAAGGGAAAACTGGTGATGGTGAATTCTGGTTTGGACATGTTGGGTTTGAGATTCCTATGAAAGACATCTAGTTTGAGATGTCGAAAAGGTAGTTGGTGATGCAATGTGAAGAGAGAGAGAGAGAGAGAGAGAGAGAGAGAGAGAGAGAGAGAGAGAGAGAGAGAGAGAGAGAGACAGAGAGAGAGAGATAGAGAGAGACAGAGAGAGACAGAGATACAGCAGAGAAAGAGCAGAGAGAGACAGGGACAATCTGCAGGGGACCATGAAGGGTTATGGGATCAAGGATGCATATGGAGGGCGTTGGCCTTGGCAAGGAAAAAGAATCTCCTTTTGTCTCCAACTGGAATGGAGGAGATAGTCAAGGAAAATGTTTGAGTGGTGTGTGGTGAGAAAGAGGGCAGAGTCGGGAGCTCTAGGCTAGTGCCCTTAATTCTTTGCTGTACTATATGCCTACATCATGATTTGAGAGGTAAGGAGACAGTGATTTTCAAATTCATGAATGAGCAAAGATGGCAAAATATGGTAGTGATCGTTGTTTGAAGGTTTTTGAAAAGAAAGGCACATTAATACATTACTGGTGGTACTTCTAATTGAGCCATCTCAATTAAGGGACGATTTAGGCAGATTTAGAGTGGGGATAAGGTATATCCATCACATACCATTGTGCATCTCAATTGGAGACTAAGAAAGCATAATAAGGCAATTTTTAAGTGGAAAAGATGAGATAAGGTATCAATTTTGGGGGAAAGATGAATTTTTTTTATTTTAACAAAATAATTATTAGGGTCAAGATAAACGCATTTGCCAACATTTAAATAAATAGATGTTTGCATCACAGCATCACATATATACAAAATATGAAACACATAATATTCACTTAAAATACCATTTGAAATAAAGAAAAATAATAGGCTGGAACAATTAATGGAAGATGTGAAGATGAAAACTTGACATATGAAATTAACACACACACACACACACGTGTGTGTGTGTGTGTACCATAAAGAATAAAGTGGCCAAGTAATATGAACAATTATTAAAAGAACCACAATGAAGTGTTTTAAAATATTAACAAACATAGGAAAAATTGCTCCAAATCACTAACAATAAATTAAATGAAAATTAAAACAACTGTGATGTTTCATTCATGCTCAACAAATTGGCAAAAATGACAAAAGATGGCAAGTATTGATTGGAGAGGGCATGCATTGTTGGTGGAGCTTTATGTTGGACCAACTGTTCGGAAAACAATTTGGAATGATCTTAAGAAGGTGACAATAATGTACACACCCATTAAACCAGATACCCCACTGCTAGGCATGTATTCCAAGGGAGTCCAGACCAAAATATTTATTGAAAGCAGTTTCTTGTAGACGTGAAGAAATGAAAACAAAATAATACTCAAGTAAATTGTTGTACATAAACGTTATGATATATCTGCAGTGTGAAAAGCAAAGGATGTGAACTACACAATGAGACATGGAAAGACTTATTGAATTAATCAGATATACATACTCACTACACCAATATAAACAGAAAAAGACTAACAATGGATTGAAAGTGAATGCTGTATAATTTCAGTACTGAAACGTGGCCTTGAAGAGATGATATGAGAAAGCACCTCCCCTCATTCTTTGCAGCGGTGGGGGGACTGTAGGTATGGAATACTACACATACTGTGAGCTTTGGTTTATGCATTGGCTAGCTCTGCAGAACCAGTTTTTTTCCCCTCTTTTTTCTTCTTTGTTTTAAAAGATGGGTGTCTTGGTGGGTGTGATGACAGAAATCATATTGGGAAATAAAACTGATGTAAGAATGAAAGATGAGGAGATATGGCTATTCTGAGAAATCCATAGATACCTATGTAAAATGGTTGTTTGGGTTCTGCAATTGGATAGTTCTCTCTTGCTGATGGGAAAGAAAACAGTTGTAGAAACTTAAAAAATTAGGGCTTAGTAGTTCCTTCCCTTTTTCCCTGGAGTGTGTATCAATGCTGGGAGGCCAAGCCCAGCCTGATGCCTGCCACACTCTTCCTGAGGCACAGCTCTTGGATCAGAGGCTCCCAGAGGAGAACTTGGGGTTAGCTGTCCTTTGCAAAGAGCAGAGGGCCCCTGGGAGCTGCAGAATATTTTTTAGGGGAGGGTGTGGGGTGGAGAATGCTTTGTTTCTTGGGTTTCCAATCCTAGGTCAGCACTCTGGATAAAGGAAGGATGAAGTTGAAGCTAAGTAGCTGGAGCTGAGGAATGTGGGACAAAGAGGACAGCCTCTGAAACAGGAGAAAATAGAGAACAGAGATAAAACAGATTCTCCTTTAACACACTCTGACCTCCCCTCCCTGTTCCCCACCCATTGTGCCTCTCTACCCCAGTCTGCCTTTTCCATCTTCCATCTCTCCAGTAACATGTCTCTGTTGAGAGCCAGGAGCCATTGTGAGGATTCCAGGAGAGTGTCAGGAAATCTAGGAGACCTTGGACAAAGTATGGCTTACTGGGGTCCTCTCCAGCCACTGCTTTGAGGTTGAAATGCCTGAACCACAATAGTGAGGCACAGTTTGCTGCTTCTTTGCACTGGTGGTCACAAAGTTCTGGGACCTTTCTCCCTCAGTTCCCAGTTGATCAGTTACAGGCCAAACCCCCCATCTTACCTTTTATTTTTTGTTTTTTGAGGGCATAGAGACAGGATATGCCAAACAGCAATAGCACCTTCAGTCCCAGGAGGAAAATTACAAAGATTTGGCCAGAAACTTCTTTCTCTGAAGGTTAAAGTGACAAAAGGAACTGTCATGTAGAGGTGGGTAGGGCATGTGAGCAGCTGATTGCAAATGATTTTTAGATATCTGCTTTCCCACTTTGGGATCCCTTGTGTCCAGTCCAGTCCCTGGATTCTCAGACAATCTGCTTTTCTGGCAGTCTCCTAGTGTTACTCTCAGGTCAAAAATCAATAATTAATCAGTCAATAAACATTTATTAAGCACTTGCTGTGGTCCATTCACTGTGCTAAATGCTAAGGTTCAAGGTTTGGGCCAGGATTACAGGGAATGATTGCCCTCATTCCATTACTTATGTGACCCTTCAGGGTTACACCCTGTTCTAAGAAAGAGATGAGGGTGACAGTTTTTAATGTTATTCAAATCCAGAGATCAAAAGAAGATCCCACTTTCATTACTTAGTACCAGGACTACTTTGGCAAGTTCACTCATGTTCACTTGGCCTCACTTGATTCATCTTTGTAGCATCTAGGGACACCTTCCAGTTCACATAGAGCCTCTCATGACAAGCTATGTGATGAACCTTAATATATTTACTTTTAATTAAATCAAAAAGTAAAATTAATTATAATTAATCAAAAAGTAAAAAAGGCATTTAATGAAATAGTATAGTGTAGGGTGACGTAAGTAATGGGACAAAGGCTGTCATTCCCTGTTATATTTGTCTAAGCCCTGGACCTTAGCACTTATCCCCTCTAGCATTTGCCCTTTCCCTTTTCTGTCATGTTAGCCAGTTTGACAGATGTGAGATGGTACCTCTGAGTTGTTTCAATTTGCATTTCTCTAATCAATAGTGCCTTAGAGTGTTTTTCATGTGATTATTGATAGCTTTAATTTTTTCTTCTGAAAATTTCCTGTTTATATCCTTTGACCATTTATCAACTGAGGAATGGCTTGTATTTTTCTAAATTTGGCTCAGTTCCCTTTATATTTGAGAAATGAAGCCTTTACCCAAGAAATCTGCTAAAAATCCTCACTCCCCCAGTTTCCTGCTTTCTTTCCAATTTTGGCTGTTTTGGTTATCTTTGTGCATTTGATTTAATTTCATGCAGTTACAATTATCCTGTTTACCTATTATGATCCTCTCTATCTCTTGTTTGGTCATGAATTCATCTCATCCATAGATTTCACAGGTAGTGTATTCCTTGCTCCCCTAGTTTGTTTATAGTATCTTCCTTTATGTCCAAATCATGTACCAATTTTGACCGTATCTCTGTGTATGGTACAAATACTCTTCTATGGCTAGTTCCTGCCAGACGGCTTTCCAGTCTTTTGGTCTAGCAGTTTTTGTCTAATGGTGAGTTCCTGCCCCAGAAGTTTGGATGTTTGGGTTTATGAAATACTAAATTACTATGGTTATTTCTGCATTTTGTGTACCTAATCTGTTCCACTGATAAACCGCTCTATTTCTTTACCAGTACCACATTGTTCGATGCTTTCTGCCTTATTATATAGTTTGAAATCTGATACAGCTATGCCTCCTTCCTTCCCATTTTTTCATCTTTCTTGATTTTTTGTTCTTCCAGATAAATTTTGTTATTATTTTTCTAGCTCTATAAAATAACTCTTTAGTAGTTTGATTGGTATATCACTGAATACGTAAATTAATTTAGGTAGAATTGTTATTTTAATTATATTGACTCAGCCCACCCATGAGCAAAATGTTTCTTCCATTGTTCAGATACTTTATTTGTGTGCAGATTGTTTCTTAGTTCTGTTCATTTTGTATATGGTTATTAACACCTAAGCAGAGAGGATGTTACCTTTATGAATTATTTTGAGGCTGGGGGGTCATGAGAACTGGATCAAACAACAGATCTGAAAGAGCTTTGTAAATCAAAAAGCCCTTATACCCATTTGAAGGATGATACTAAGAACAATTCCATCACCATCCCTGGTCAGGTAAGCCATATTGGGTCTGAATGGACCCACAAGGTTGACCCTATTCTGATTCTTCCCAAATTGAGCAGCATAGAGCTAGACTCTCCTAATGAAAGCAAAGATGTACTCACCTGATTCTTTTTTGTCTATAGTCCCAGAAAAGGATGTGGATTCAATTGTTTTACTGGCATTGATTGGAGGCTGGGAATCATGCAGCACCAGACAAGTCATCTCCTGGTCTTCCTTTTGAGCAGACACATTTACCAGGAGTGGGGTGTTGAGGCTATAGGTACCATCTTTGTTCTCTGTGAGTTTAGATATAATCACTTTCACAATCTCTTTGCCATTCTCTAGCCAGAAGACAATCACATTTTTGGGGTAGAACTTCATAACATGACAGGTGATGATGGTGTAGTTGGCAAATAGTTGAGAAGAAACGTCCACTGCAGGTTTAACTAGAAGAAAAAGCAAAGCTCTTGAATTAACTAAGTGAACACCTGTCTGTGTCCAACCCTTTGGACCATCATAGAGCCATAGGGATGGGAGCAGGAACAAAGAAGGGCTGGATCTCTGCCCTAGTCTTAGGTGTCCTTGGGCATAACTAGAGAATCCCTGACATCAGGGATTTTCCCATTAGATTTCAAGTTCCTTGCGGGTAGAGAGTGTTTTTTTTTCCTGAATCCCTAACACCTGAACTGAGTGTCCTGCACACAGTTTGTGGCAAATGTTTGTTGACTTGAATTGGCTGAAAACCACTAAGAATGGAGTCTATCCCTCTCCATTGATAATGTTTAATATAAAATTTTGGAATAATCTCTTTGTTCTCTCTGAAAGAAACTCAGAGAATGCTTCTTCCTATGTCAGCAAAAGCTAGCCAAGGCTGACTCTACACTCCTTAAGGAGACCTTTAACCTAAGACACTGTATCTTGAATAATGAGACTTTCCTTTGTATCTTATTATCTATAGACATATACTATGTTATGGCATATTAATATTAAAAAAAATAGACATCTTAGGTCGTAATTTCTATTGAACATTGTTTACCCTTTCCTATGTTAGTTATCTGTTTAGGGGAGGAAACCTGCCACTTACTGGTGGTGGGATTTCTTTCCTTATCACCGAGACATATGCTTACCCAGCCTGGAATCTCAAGGCCTGACTAACGTTGCTTTGTTAATTGTCCTGTCTTACTGAATTTATGATTTATTCAACTAGGAGAGTTCTTTTCTCACGGCAAAATGTATATAAGCTAGAAGATTTCTGCACTGGGTAGCCAGAACATTTCTGGCTCCATAATGCATTATGTTACTGTTGTCTTTAATAGGGAATTGATTAATTAATTAATTAAATCATAAAATGTATTTAGCCTGTTGCCTTTTCTTGGTAAGTTTTCAGGTCAACACCATCAATTGCCCATTGCTTCTCAGATCTCAAACTTTATTCAGTGGGGCTGCTTTCATTGAATGTATGGATAGTAACGTGTTCCTTACAGTGGGATTCACGGACTGGATTTTCAGGGATGTGGGAGACAGTTTCCTGTCACAGCTCCTGTGGTCTGCTTTCCCCAACAAAAGCACAGGATATATAGATTTGTAGCTATGGGGAATTTCTTCTTCCAGGGATGAAGAGAGCAGGAAAGAACCCCTTTTTATAGGATTATACCAGGCTGTTTAGGACTTAAGGAAAACAGATACAACTTATGTTCCTAGGAAGCTGATCTACTTATGATGTATATCAAAGCCAGGGAGAACATGAACCAGTCTGTGCCTCTTTCTTCTTGTCTTCAGGATATTCTATGCCACATGTGAGGTCCAACCAGAAGTTGATCATCTCTGTCAAGGCTGTAGACTGACTGCAATAGTTCTTAAACCTAGGGGATTACACTGTGTTTTACGCTCAGGAAAGGAACCCTTTGTTCGTGCATAAACTGAGGGCAAGCAGATCCTCAAAGACACTTGAAGACACCAGTGATGGAAAAGCTATATAAGAAAACAAGTGCTCAGAACTTAGACCAATTATCAGTCACTGTCACTCTTTCTGTGTGCAGAAACTTGTCTCTTTGGGGGAAGCAGTAAAGTATGACCAGGTAGTCCTTAGAGGCATTTGTAACTTGAGATGAGTCTAGTCTCTCATAGATGTTAACTCTTGCCACACACTTCCTTTAGTCACTCAATCAATCAACAAGCTTTTATTAAGCACCCATTATGTGCCAGGCAATGTGTTAGATGCTTTGGCTATAAATCCAGCCTTCTAGAAGTTTACCTTCTACAAGGGGAATATGATTAATTGACGGATAAGTAAATATGGTATGCCTGCAAAATAAATACAATGATGGGCGGCTGCACAGAGGGGGAAGATGGAATGTATGGAGAACACCAAATAGCCCAGCATGGCTGGAACAAAAAAAAAAAAATGCAAGAGGAAGTTTAATATGCAACCCACTGGGAAAGTTAGGTTGGAACCAGATTGGGAAAGACTTTAAAATGCTAATTAGAGGAGTTTCTATTTCATCCTGAAGGCAATCAGGAGCCACTGAAGTTTCTTGTGCCACATGGCTAGACCTGCACGATAGAAATATCACTTTCATGGCTCTTTGGAGGATAGATTAGAAAAGGGGAAAGAATAGAAAGAGGAAAGCCAATTATAAGAGGCTGCTGACAAAGGCTAGGTAAGAGGTGATGAGTTGGATTAGAGTAGTTATGGTAAAACAAGAGAGAATAATTAAGTCAATAAACACTTATTAAGTGCCTATTGTGTGCTAGGCACTATGCTAAACACCGGAGGAGAGAAGAGGACAAAAGCAAGAGTTTGGAGGTGCAACTGACAACTTTTAGCATAATGGAGGACATATAGCCCTGCATACAGAGGCAAGTGAAAGCAAGAGCCCCAGATGACTGTAGTTTGCTGATCTAGGTGCTTAGAAGAGTGATGATTTTCTCAAAAGGAAAATAGAAGTTAGGAGGAGGTGTAGGACCAGGAAGATTTTTAATGAAAAGTAATAATGAGTTCTGTTTTAGACATGTTGAACTTGAGTTAACTAAGGGCCATTGAGGGAGAGATGTTAAATAGGCAATTGGAGATTCAGGACTAGAGCCCTGGAGAGAGATGAAGGCTGCATATGTAGGTTTTGGAGGATTTATATAGAGATGGTAGTTAAATTCAGAAGAGGAGAAGAACACTAAGAGAGGAATAGACATAGAAGAGGATAGCCCTAAGGTACACCCATGCAGAGATGGCTGTACGTGAAGGAACTTGTAAAGGAGAAGAAGAAGGAAAAGAGGCCCAAAAACTCAGGAAGAAGAGTGTCTAGAAGGGTATAGCTGACAATTGAAATACTGCAGAGAGGTCAAAAAAGGTTGAGGACTGAGAAAAGACCATCAGATCTAGCTATAAAAAGATCATTGGTGACCTTGGAGAGAGAAGTTTCAGGTGAGGTTAGAACAGGGAAAGAGTGACTAGAAAAGCTAATAATTGGAATTATACTACTGAGAGGTGAGAAGTGAGAGGTAAGAGAGAAATTGAAAGCAGGGAGATAGCATCTTTTCCTGGGTTTGGCTATGAAAGTGTACAGAGACTGTGAAAGAAAGAAGAGATATGCGATAATAGCTTGAGGGGATGGTAAAGTCAAATGAAAATTTTTTTTTTTACTTTTTTAAGAATAGAAGAGATTTGAGCAGATTTGAAGACAGGAGGGAAGAACCATTGCCTTGGTTGATATGTGTGTGTGTGTGTGTGTGTGTGTGTGTGTGTGTGTGTATTTCCATTGGAAACTCTGTGCATCCAATGGAGTCTCAGGCTCCCTAATCCTATTTTCTTACCCTTGAGGCTTATGATTCTAATATTCTCTTAATATAATAGCTATTTGTGTGAGCAAGAGGCATGTAGTTGTTGAAGTAGAAAGAGCACTGGACCTGGAGAGAGGAAGACTTGAGTTCAAATCTGGTTGCAGATACTTACTATGTAACCCTGGGCAAGTCTCATTTCCTCCAAATGTAAAATTGGAATAATTGCAATACCTACTTCACAGGCTTGTTCTGAGATCATATTTGTAAAATGTTTAGTACTGTTCTTGGCACATAGTAAGAACTTTATGAAAACCTTTTCTTCTTTCCCCTTATTCTCACCAGCCATCACAATGCCAGGTAGATAGAACTCAGCCATGCCTAGAA
This sequence comes from Notamacropus eugenii, assembly GCF_028372415.1. Lineage (NCBI taxonomy): Eukaryota > Metazoa > Chordata > Mammalia > Diprotodontia > Macropodidae > Notamacropus > Notamacropus eugenii. Next base: position 433,449,622 of record NC_092872.1, read on the forward strand.
TTCCTCTATCCATTTCCTTGTCAGCCACAATACAAACAAGCAGGTGAATCCTCTATGCCAATCCCCTTGTCTTTCTACCTGAATCAATAAATCCATAAGCCTTTATTAATCACCCACTCTGTGCCAGGCACTGTGCTAAATGCTGGGGATACAAAAAGAGGCAAAAGATACCTTTGTCCTCAAAGAATTTACCATAGAAAGGTGGCAGCAACAAACAAGCACACATGTAGAAAGCAAGCTGTATACAAAATAATTAGGAAATAATTAGCAGAAGGAGGGCAATAGAATTAAGAGGAAGGCTTCCTGGAGGAGGTGGGATTTTACCTGGGACTTAAAGAAAGCCAGGATGATCAGTCATCGGAGCAGAGGAAGGACAGAATTTCAGGCATGAAGGACAGCTAGTGTTGACACCTTAAGCAATTGAACTCGGTGCCCTGTGGCTCCATGGTATGTTTCAAACCGAATTATCCCTCCCATTCTAGCTATGCTTCCCCTATATGTGTTGTATCCCCTGTTGGAGGAGGTTTAGGACCTCCTTAGAGGGCAGGGACTGTCTTTGCTTTTACTCCTTCCTCAGCTTGGCATATGCACTTGGCACATAATAAATAAATTTTTCTTCATTATTCTAATCCACCTTTAACAATGGCTCACATTTCTCTAGAGCTTTATATATATACATATAATCAATATATAATCTTTTTCACAATCACTTTGGGATATTTTTGCTGTTATTTAGTCATTTCAGTTGTGTCTAACTCTCCGTGAACCCATTTTGGGGTTTTCTTGGCAAAGATACTGGAGCCAATCACCATTTCCTTCTCCAGCTCATTTTACAGCTGAGGAAACAGAGGCAAACAGGATTAAGTGACTTGCCCAGGATCACACAGCTAGTAAGTATCTGGGGCCAGATTTGAATTCATGAAGATGAGTCTTCCTGACGCTAAGCCCAGTGTTCTATCCACTGTGCCACTTAGCTGACCGCTTTGAGAGACAGGTAAGACAAATATTATTATGACCCATTTTGCAGATGTGAAAATAGTCTCAAAAAAGTTAATTGTCCTACCCTGTGTCAAATAGTTGGCAAATGGCAGGCGTTGATCCAAGTATTCTGACTCCTTCACTGTGCCATACAGTGTCTTCCTCTATCCTGGCATTCTGAAGCCAGATGCCTTGGTGGCATATGTCTCACTCTGGTGCCAATTAGAACCCCAGTATCAACTGCTGAATTGGGAAGCAAGTTTAGGGTATCATGGTAGGTTACCAGTTGGGGATCAGACCCAAACTTACAAGATGAGTGACCCCCAAGGAAGTCAATTTCAGTGTTTAAACTTGTCATTTCCTCCTGTGTAAAGTGGGGATCGTTAACACTTGCACTTAGACCATGAGAGGAAAGTTCCAAGAGCTCTCAGTGGATTAGGAACTATCTTTATCACTACTGTTTAAAGGATTGTCTTAAGAGGCAGGCTCACAGATGCTGTGAGCAAGGGTTAAGGCTGTATGGGAAGCCAGTTCCCAAGACTTCAGAAGCTTATATTTGGGCTTTATAGTTCATGGGTAAGGGTCAGTCTTCTTGGGTTAACTCTGAAACCAGTTGGTGAATGAGCAGTTAAAGACCTATTCTGTACCTGACACCATGCTAAGAACTAGGCATACAAGGAAAGGCAGAAGATAGTCCTTTCTCTCAAGGAACTTGTGGTCTAATGAGTGTCAGGCCTATGCCCTAGAACCAATTGGGGAATGTAGGGTAGGAAGCAGGGAATGTGCCCAGCACGTGGGTTCACCTACCTCGGATGACGTCTGACAAATTCTTTATTACTCGAAGAGGAAATTGTAATGTGACGTGATTCACTTCACAGATGATCTGGGAGTTGATATCACTAGCTTCTAGTTTCACCAGCACAGCGCTGCTGATGTTGTAGGAGACACTGTTGCCCTCAGGGAAAATTTTGGTCCAGTGGGCATGGATCGCATTCCCATTTTTAAACCATTTCAGGGTGATGCTTTTCGGAGAGAAGCCTCTTGAGTTACAGGAGAAATTCCTCGTGTTCTCAGAGTTTATTCTCTCCTGGGGGCCAGACACCACAGGCACGGAAGGTTTGGCTGGACATAGAAACAATAAACACAATGAAATAAAAGTTCGAAGTAAACGTTAATAAAAATGCTAAGCAAATAGGAAAGAATATTATGAATGCCTAGTCTCTTAGTTCCTTCTTTAAATTACTTTAAATTTAAATTAAGTAAAGTAATTAAGTTACTTTAAATTCCCGGCTTCATCTTAATGTTCTATGCCTTTCAAAAATAAAGGTTTTTAAAACCTATAAATATGGTGCATATGGGTGGCACAGTGAATAGAGCACCAGCCCTAGAGTTAGCTGGATCTGAGTTAAAATCCAGCCTCAGACACTTATTAGCTGTGTGACTGTGGGCCAGTCATGTAACCTTGTTTGCCTTCAACCCCGCCCCTTAACCCCCAAAGAAACCAAACCTATAAACACAGTAGAAAATTGTAAGAATGTGAATCTATCAATTCTATAAACTTCACTTCTATAAAGTACTTCTTTATTGTGAGTGTTGGGGTAAGGAAAATATCCTTAGGTTTGCTCAATCTTAAGAAGGAATTTCCAAAAACTAAAAACTGTGGAAAAAACATACTTTTGGAGTCAGAAGGTGTGGGTTCAAATTTGCTGACAGGTGTTTACTACTCATATCATTTTGTACATGTCACTCAACCTCCTCTGTCCCTTTATAGATGAGTTTCCTTGTCTATAAAATGAAGGGCTTGAACTAAAAAGCTTCTAAGATTTCGGCCAGATGTAGACCCACAATTTTGGGATCTTATGTGTCTCCTCTCAATGAACTTCTTGGAAAAGCTGTCTATACCCGTTGATACAACTGCTGTATACTATGTGTACCCCAAAGAGATCAAAGAAAGAGGGGAAAAGACTGCAAGTATTTATTACAATTCTTTTTGTGATATCAAAGAACTGGAGAATAAGAGGCTATACATCAATTGGAGTGAATGGACAAATTATAATATATGGTATAATTTTATTGTGCTGCAAGAAATGATGAAGGGTCAGTTGGGGAATGACTGAACAAGTTGTGGTACATGATTGTGATGGAATATTATTGTGTTGTAAGAAATGATGAGAAAGATGGTTTTAGAAAGACCTGGGAAGACTTCTTATGTGAACTCATGGAAAGTAAAGTAAGGAAAACCAGGAGAACTTCACACATGGTTATAGCAATATTGTACAGATAGCCAGCTGTGAAAGCCTTAGACAGTGATTCAAGTCAGTTCCAAAGGACCCATGCTGAAAAATACTATCCACCTCCAGAAAGAGAAATGACAAACTCCAAGTATAGATTGGAGCGTACCTTGTCTCTTTCTTTGTTTTTCTTATTTTTTTCTTGCGTGTTTTTTCTTTTGCAACATAAATAATATGGGAATATGTTTTGCATAACATCACATGTATCATTAATATCCTATTGTTTTCCTTCTGATGGGGTGGCAAAGGAGAAGTAAGGAGGGAGAGAATTTGGAACTGAAAATTTTAAAAAGTGATTATTAAAATTTTTACATGTAATTAAGGATATTTGATGAAGCAAAAGAAAATATTTAAAAAGAAATGATGAAGGGAGAGGGAACTGGGAAAGGAATAAGCACTGATATAACACTTTTGTGCCAGATACTATGCTAAACACTTTTTACAAATATTATCTCATTTGATGATCACAACAACCCTTTGAGGTAAGTGCTAATATTACCCTCATTGTACGGATGAAAAAACTGAGGCAAAAAGAGGTTCAGTGACTTGCCCATGTTCACAAAGCTAGTAAGTATATGAAGTTGTATGATTTTAGAGAAGCCTGGGAAGATGTGTTTGAAATAATTCAGAGTGAAAGGAGCAGAACTAGGGGAATGATTTTCAAAATAACACCATAACAAATAATTCTGAAACTCTTAAGAACTCTGAAAAATTCAGTGATCAACCACAATTCTAGAGGACCAATGAAGAAGCATGCTACCCATCTTCTGACAGAGAGCCAATGAATTCACGATGTAGAATGAGATATGTATTTTTGGTCAACGTCATTAGGGGAATTTTTGTGGAATGTTTTTGCTTGATGTTGCATAATTTTTGCAAGTGTTTCCTCCTCTACTCCCATGAGCTTGGGAAGTTTGAAGTTCAAGGTAGAGAAAAAATGCTTATTAATTGAAAAAAGTAAAATAAAATAAAAATCACAGAAAAGAAAAAAGTCTGCCTGTATTTGGTGCTTATCATTCCTCGTCATCCATGATGGTCTAAACCTGTAGGACCTCAGGGTTTGAAGAAACCTCTAAGATGATTCATGCCAAACTCACACATAAGCAAGAATCTCCCCTACAACTTCATCACAAGTGACTATTCAGCCACTCTTGATAATCTTTAGTGATGGGAAACTCATGACCTGCTAAGACAGCCTATGACTCTTTTAGACATCTCTGGATAGGATGTTTTACTTAAAATGAGTTGAAATCTGCTTCAGAAATTTCCATGCATTGTTCCCAACTCAGAACCCCAAAACTAGTTCGAAAAACAGCAACACTGAAAAAGCCTGAAATTTGAGATGGTCCCTCTCCACTCACAAGTGAGTAGAACCCAACTTTAACCTAAATTTCAAAGTCAATAAAAATGTACAAAAATTAGCAAACAGCAAGAAGAAGAGCTTGACTGTAAAAATCTACTATAGAGGCAGAGAAGACCAAGACATACACTCTGATGAAAACGATATGAAAACAGCTACTGAAAAGTGTCAAAGAAAATTTCTAATTGGACCCAAGCCCAGCAAGAATTCCTGAAAGACTTAAAGAAAGAGATAAGAATGGTAGTGGAAAAATTGAGAAAGAAAGGAGAGACATATAACAACATTTTGAAAAGAGAGTCAATTGCTTGGTGAAAGAGGAACAAAATTAACAAAGAAAAAAACCCCATAAAATAGGCTAAATAAAAAAGGTACAATCACCTCACTGAAGAAAATATTCCTTAAAAATTAGAATTGGGAAAGAGGAAGCAAATAACCCCATGAGATGTCAAGAAACAATAAAAACAAAGTGGAAAGAATAGAAGAAAATATAAAATATCTCATTGGAAAATAAATCAAGGAATTTGGAAAAGAGATCAAGAGATAATTTAAGAATTATCCAACTACCTGAAAGCCATGATGAAAGAAAGAGCCTAGACATCATATTTTAAGAAATTATAAAAGAAAACTGCCTTGATATCTCAGATCTAGGGGGTAAAATGGAAAGCAAAAGAATCCATTAATCACCTTCTGAAAGAGATCTTGAAATGAAAAGTCCGAGGAATATTGTAGCCAAATTCCAGAGCTACCAGGTCAAAGAGAAAATACTTCAAACAGCCAGAAAGAAACAATTCAAATGTTGTGAAGCCACAGTCAGGATCACACCAAATTGAGCAGCTTTCATGTTAAAGGAGTGGAGCCTTGGAGTATGATACTGCAGACGTCAGAGGAGCTAGGATTACAGTCAAGTATTGCCTACCCAGAAAAACTGAGTATAATCCTTCTGGGATAAATGGATATTTAATTTAATTGTGGGAGAGAACCAGTTTTTAAATATTTACCAGCACATCCCTGAGTGCATTACTCCTTTTCTATGCACACCCAGATCATGCTTTTCAATTTATGAGTCCTAGGTCTTTTCAGCTCTGTTAGAAAGACTTAGAAGATTTTTCCTGATTGCTAAGGTTCAGACCTTATTCAAAGATGGAAAGAAACAGGCTTCCCAAGTGCCACATTTTGGAATAGAAGTCAACAGGAACTATGAGCACACACTCTTACGTAGCTCACCAGGAAAGGCAAAGCCAAGCATGATTTGAAGACTAGGTTTTTATTGGCCAGTCCCCCCATTACATGTTAATATTTCAGAGTAACCTTTGTGAAGCATAGGAAAGGGAGAGAAATAGAACATTAGGCTTAGACACTGCCTTGTTTGAAATACTTATTTTGAAAACCTGTGGATCTAAAGGAATCTGAGTCACTTAACTTTTGCTATAAAGTGTGAAGAATTAACCTTTCCACTAACATCTATGCTAATATTTACACTATAACTTCCCCTTTCTCCTGTGAAGGGTTCTGATTCAAATTCTTTGTTAATACTTGAACCCTGTCTTTGGACAAGAGTTCCTTTTCCTAAGAAATAATCATAGTTCACCTCTGACACAAAGTTCTTCCTCACTATAGCTTTCTGTAAGGTAGCTAGTATAAGGATTATCACTGTTAAACAAATGGGGAAACTGAGGATGAGAAAGGTAAAATGATTTACCCTAGCCTAGACCATATACCCTTGGTAATTGAGAGACCCAGACCTTGAACACAGATCTTTCAGATTCTAACTCTTTACTACCTGTCTAACCCGGGAAAAGTAATTTCAATTGCTGCAAAATAAGGAATTTGGACTAGATGATATCTAAATTTCTATGGAATTCTAAGTCTTCTGATGCTCCTCCTTTTCCTCCTAATCCTCATCTTCTTCTTCCCCCCACCCCACCATAGTAGGGAGCGGGATGGTCCCTGACTGTGATTCACTTACCTCAGATAATATCTGACAACTCTTTTTCTATTCAGAGGATTTTGTAGTGACTGTGAAGAACCTCCCAGATGACCTCAGAGTGAACATCACAGGCTGTGAGCAGCACCTGTACAGTGCTGGTGAGCTTTTAGGAAGCACCATTGTCTTCAAGGAAAAGATGGTCCATTGGGCAGGGGAAGTCATTCCCATTTGAAACATTCCAGGGTAATGTCTTCTGGAAGGAGCCCGTTGAGTTATGGGAGAAATTGATTGCTGGTTGATGCTTGCTCTCTCCTGGGAGCCAGAGCCCAAATGGGCAGAGGGTTTGGTGGGAAACAGAATTTCATGATACATAACTCTCTGACCTTAGACCAAATGTAGTGACAGCTATAAAAGCATTTCATTTTTCAATCTTGAAGTGCCACATGAATGAAAACTGTGGAATTGCCACAGAATAAGCCACAGCACAGATTCTTAACCCCATCTCATTGCTCCTACCTGGCCATATGCTGATACCCTCCCTACGTCAGGAAAATGTTTTAACAATTAAAATGATTTTAGAAAGTTCATTTTATAGTCCTGATCTACCAGGTTCTTCAGCTTTAGAGAACTGCTACAGAAGAGAGAGATTCAGATACTGTCTCAGAGTGCAACATTTGGTATTGCTTTTTAAGTTGCAATTTCTGGGACTGTGTTTTGGAGGCTTCTGCAAGAGAGAAAAATCTAGAAATTACATAAATTTCAGTTACTTTTTGTACTTCTGTATCTAGAAAAAGAGAAGAAAGCAGCATGCATGCTTTAAAAGGCTAATAGAGAAACCAGCGGGAACCCAGGCTTTGAGTCATTGCTGGTGTAAAGTGGTACAAATGCCACCAGCCTTTTCAATCTCTTCTGAAGTCCTTGTCACTTTAATAAATATAAGGAGCATTACAGGTGGCTGCTGGAAGCTGTTTCCTTATCACAATTTTACCCAATTCATTTTCTTTTTCTCTTTAAGGAAGCAGAGACCTTGAATAACTTGTTCCAGCCAGGGTCACTCTCTTGTCCTTGATACTATCTTCTCTCTAGGTTGTCTTGACACCATTCCCTCTTGGTTCTCCTCCTACCTATCTGACCACACCTTCTCCTTTCCTTTGCTAGATCCTTCTCCATATCATTCCCTTTAACTGTAGGTTCCACAGGGTTCTGTGCTGGGCCCTCTTCTCTTCTCCCTCTATATTGCTTCATTTGGTGATCTCATCAGCTCTCATGGATTTAATTACTATGTCTATGCCAATGTCACTCAAATCTACCTCTCTTGTGCCAACCTCTCTGTTAATCTTGAATCTCACACCTCCTACTGCTTTTCAGACGTCTTGAATTGAATGTCCAGTAGACATCTTTAACTCAACGTGTCCACAACTGAACTCATTATTTTCCTCCAAAGCCTTCTCCAACTTCAAACATTTCAATTACTATAGAGGATGGCTCTATCTTCCTGGTCTCTCTGGCTCAAAATGTATGTATCATTATTGACTCCTTGTTGTCTGTCATACAGCACATCCAGTCTGTTGCCAAGGCCTGTCAATTTCACCTTTCCAATATCTTTCCAAGATGCTGACTTCTTTTCTCTAGCAGTGACACCATTCTGGTTCAGCCCCCTATTATCTTATGCCTGGAGAATTGCAAACTTGTTGATGGGTTGGTCTGCTTCAAATCTCCTCCCTTTCCAGTTCATTGTCCAGTTAGCCATTAAAATAATTTTGCTAAAGAGTAGGTCTGTTCACATCAGCCCCTTACTCAATGAACTCCAGTGGCACCCTACAGCCACAAGACTCAAATACAAAATCCTCTGGTTGGCATTCAAAGCCCCTTATAAAGTAGCCCCCTCCTACCATGATGGTCTTCTGACACTTTACTTCCCAGCAAGTGCTCTTTGAGTGAAGGACACTGGCCTTCTTGCTGCCCAAACAAAATATTCCATCTCTAGGCATTAGCCATTTTCTCTGCTTATACTCCACACGTGGAATGTATTCCTTCCTCTTCTTTACCTATTTGTTTCATTTAAGTCTATTCAAAAATCTCATTTTTAAATAGTAAGTCTTTCCCAACCTTTCTTAACTTTAGTGCCTTCCCAGTCTTAATTATCTCCCATTTATTCTATATATGTTTCTGTATTTGTTTCCTTTTTGTCTCCCTCATTAGTTGTGAGCACTTTCAAAGAGACAATTTCTTTGCCTCTTTTCCCTCTCATTTATCCCAGTACCTGACAAATAGTAGGCACTTAATATTTATTGATTGAAATCCTAATGTGACCCTTTCTGTGTGACCCCTGGGCAAGCTACTGGGTCTGGTACTGGACAATTTTTAATCAGTAGATGTATGGATGACATGCTTATCAACTCAGGCACTGACACAAAGTAGGGAGAGACAGCTAAATGAATGGATTACAGTCAGGATGTACAAAGATGTTTAGAGGTTTGAGTTTAATTGCAAAGTAGGAGCTGGTGGTCCTGTTTTCATTTGCAGTGGCTGAGTCAGATCTGGTTTACCATTCTGAATCCTTGGTGTTATATCTTAGGAAAGGCATTGGTAAACTAGACAGTATCCAGAGGAGGGTGACCACAAGGAAGAAGGGTCAGCAAAAGCCGCCACAAAGGCAAGAATGATTATTAGTCTGGAGAAGAGAAGACTTGGTGGTGGGGTTTGGGTGAGATGGAACAGAATATCTGTCTTCTAAACTTTGAAGAGTTATCATGTGGAAGATGGCAGGTAGATTTAGTCTAAGTCAGTCAGAGGGCAGAACTAGGACTAATTGCAGAGACAGGTTTGAGCTCAGTGTAACAAAAAGCTTCCCAAAGAGTAGAGCTGTCCAAGGTAGAAAGGACAAGCTCCTGAGGTTGTCCTTCAGTTGTGGTTTTCAAGGAGCAGCTGGGTAGCCTCTTGTACAGGGATACAGGTTAGAATAGATTTTGAGTCAGGTGTATACTAGTTATTCACTAAGGTTCTTATTATAAGACTCTGAGGGTTTTGAGTTCTTACCCTTTACAGCCCAAAGGGAGGTCTGACAAAACTCATAAGGAGGCTAAATGGTGCAATAAAGAAAGTCCTGGTCTGGAAATATGAGTAACAGTAATAATCCTAGTAAGAGCAATAATGGCAATTGCATTTATATAATTCTTTAAAGTTTGCAAAGTGTTTTACACCTATTGTCTCACTGATCCCTACAAGAACCCTCTAAAATGGGTTCTATTATGATCCCCATTTTCCAGATAAAGCATCCTGAGATTGAGGGGTTAAGTGACTTGTCTGCGGCAGGTTTTAAACTTCTTGACTTCAAGTCTAGTAGTCTAACAATTATGGGCTTAGTTAACCTCTAATTTTGGCTCTGTTCCTTAGACTTGCTGTGTGACTTTGGACATGTCACTTTCCCTCTCTGGGTCTCATTTTCCTTCTCTATAAACTAAAGAATTGAGCTCTATGGTCTCTGTAATATCTATCTGTGACTAGGCTGGGATGATAAGAGCTTTCACACTTGAAAGATAGTTAGACGGTGTTGACACTTGTAGGACTTGGCAGTGGAGAAACAAGGGAGTTTTACAAACTGTATGATGTAGTAGACAGAAAATTGGTTTCCATCAAGAAGTCCTGGGTTCAAGTTCTTCTTATGACAAAGAGAAGACAGAAAGAAACATCTGAAAATATCACTGCTAGATTGAGCTCCCCTACTGGCAAGAAGAGGACAATGAGCTGAAGTGGCTTGGAGGGAGATTTGATTTTATGTTGTAAGAAGTGAGTGCAGTATCATCCAATGCGTCCTTTTCTTACAGGGGTGATAGGAGGAAGGCCAAGAAAGACTACAGATTATCCTAGTGCCCGGATTCTTCTCTGCTTGTCCAGCCCCTTTGTCGTTCATCCCAAGGGCAGGAAAAACTGAAATATGTATTTCTTCTCAGGACCCCAGAAGCATCTGTCCAGTTGTGCCCCTTACTATCTGTGATCCCTTGGGCAAGCCATTTTCCAGCCTTAACCCTCAGTTTAATCTTTTATAAAAAAACCTCCACAATAACTGGAATAGATGATTTCTAAGGTTCCTTCCAGCTCTAACATTCAGTGCATGTAGTAAGAGTTTAATCTGTTCAGATAGGCTACAATCAGTCTTCTAAAGGTACTTCTTCCCTGTGATATGCTATGATTCTAAAGGCTGTACATTCCTATGACATGAGGATGGAGCAGAAGGCCAACCCAGAAACCTGAGGGAAGGAGAGCCTGCAGCATTGTTCAATGGGACATTATCCCAGGGGGTGGCAGTGGCAGGATCATGTTAGTCCTAAAACTTTTCTAGGGAGGGAGGGAGGCCATAGGTCAGCCATCCTTTATTCCCCTCCCAGCTCTAACTTTGATTCTTTGAATTTTGACACCCGTGTGGGTACCTTCCCTGACATATACTTTTCATTTCCCTTTTCTATGTTGATTTCCCCAGTTGGCATGTAAACTTCTTGAAGACTTGGCCTGTCTTCCTTTTCCTTGTATTTGTTTGTATCCTCAGGGTTTACGCCTGTGCCTAGTACTGATAAAGTGAAAAATAAATGTTTGTTAACTGCCAGGTGTGGTGACACGTCTACAATCCCTGTGACTGGTAGAGGCTGAGGCTGGTGGATCTCTTGAGTTCTGGGGGTTTGAACTACAGTAGTGCAGAGCTGACCAAGTGACCACACTGAGCTGTAAAAATTTGGTGACCCCTGAGCAGCAGGGGACACCACCAGGCTGGTCAAAATCAACCAGGTTGGAAAAGAGAAATAGGTGTGAGCTTCTATGTTGATCCTTTGGCATTGGGCCCATGACTATGAGTGGGCACTACACTTCTAGCCTGATATAGGGAGGCACAGTTTCAAAAATAAGTGGAAGAAACCAAAGAAAAAACTCTAAACTTGTTGAATTGGGCTTACAGTTCATCTCTTAATCTCTCTTGACCTCAGTTCCCTTGTCTGTAAAATGTGGATGATGATCGTATTATCACAGTATTATTTTGAGGATGAGCTGAAATGACCTCTGCAAAGTGATTTGCAAACATTTAAACTATATTCAATCAATAAACAATTATTAATCGCATAGTATATGACAGGCTGGAGATAGAAAAAGATTCAAAAGATAGTCCCTACCCTCAAGGATATTATAATGTAATAGAGGAGGCAACATACAAACAAATTTACGCAGAGCAAGCCAGATACAGGATAAATAGTAAATAATTAAGAGAAGGAAAACCCTGGAATTAGAGGGGTTAGAGAAGGCTTCCTCCAGAATATGGGATGTTAGTTGGGAGATACAGGTGGCCAGGGAGGTCAGTTGTTGGAGGATTGGAGGAGAGAGCATACCAGGCAAGGGAAATAACTAAAGAAAATGCCAGGGACTAGAATCTGAAGTCTTTGTGTGTGTGTGTGTGTGTGTGTGTGTGTGTGTTTATGTGTGTGTGTGTAACATCACAACGCCACCAGATTACAGAGCACATGCAGGGGGAAAATGTATAAGAAGACTGGAGAGGGCTTAGTGATGAATGGCTTTGAATGACATACATAGCATTTTGTATTTGTTCCTGGTGTGAAAAGGAAGCTACAGGCGTTTGTTGAGGTGCCTGTGAAGAGGAAGTTTGGGATGACTAGACCTGAGTTTTGGGAAAATCACTTTAGTGGCTTAATGGAGAATAGTTTGGTGTGGGGAGAGACTCAGCATCAGTGATTGCAGTAATCCAGGTGTGAGGCGATGAGGACCTGCAGTAGGGCGGTGCCAGTGTCAGAGGAGAGAAGGGGCATATTAGAAGGATGTTGCAAAGGTGGAACTGACAGAGCTGGACAACAGTTTGGATTGGGGGTTGGCAATGAGAGACAGTGCAGAGTCCAGGATGACTACCAGGCTGTGAGTCTGAGGGATGGGAGGATGCTGTTGTCCTCTACAATAATCGGGAAGGTAGGAGGGGGAGGGTTTAAGGGGAAGATAATCAGTTCTGTTTTGGACAGAGGAAGTTTAAGATCTCTATTGGACATCTAGTTGAAGATGCCTGAAAGTGCTGCTGTCTATCATTATTAGAAAGGTGAAGGCCTTCAAGGGCTCTGCTGGCCTTTACCTTTACTCCTCTGCCTTCTGTTCCCACCGCACCCTCTTGTACCTTCTCCCTCACCACCACTCAATCATTAACAATCCTTCCTTTTGCATGGCTTTCTCTTTTTCATGTTCTATGTCATCTAGCACACAGGGAAGTCTGACTGTCCAGCAAAGACTACAGTCCTTGACAAACTCCACGATTCTTTGTCCTGTTTCTTTCAGGTTTCCTAACTTCAGGCCAGGAGGAGTTGGCATCCTGCTTATTCCTCTCTGTCTTTCATATCTGTGCTCTGTCATCATGGCTAAGCAGCCTTTCTACTTTGGAAGATTCTAGTCAAATGTTCATATCACAGTGTCCACAACCCTATTCATGAGACCTACTGACCTCTAAATAATTTACTCTTTTCTGAAAGAGTTCAGAACCAGTCACAACCATTCTCTCCAACACAAGCCAGCCTTTATTCTTTGGGAATTTAACATACTTATTATTGTCCCCTCCAACATCATCACCAATCAGTGCATTAACAGTCAAAATGTCTCTGAGCTATGTTTCCTTTTTCCCTTCATTTTTTCTACCTAGACTGCCACACGGACGGTCTTACTTTAGATCCTGAAACGATCCATAACTATGCCACCATTAAGATTTCATACTGTTTCTCTGATTATAGTGCCCTGAGTTTGGAGGAGGAATTGCCAAAGCAAAAACAGTGTTATGGAGTAGTAAACATCATTGTTCCCCACACTAGGAGACCAGTTTCTTGGGGTGGGATTTAGTGACCAGTGAAAGTTAAGTAGAGTGAAAGGTGAAAACCTAGGGAGGAAAAGGCTAAGGTCCCTAGGATGGATCCAAAATGGGCCAGTACCTTTGAAGTTGGATTATAGTCAAGGAGGCCTAAGGCCCAGGCCTGGATATTTCATACATTCCTGAGTTTGGTGTAGCTTGTACTGAAGTTTGAATCTTCCTTGTCCTACTGTGGTGGTAATAGGTGTGTGTCATGGTGTTGTCATGAAAGAAGTCAGACTAACACTATCTCCAGACCAAGCAAAGACATGCATTTGAGGTAAGTCACCCCATGTGCTCTTCTCCTAAAGGCAGGCGACAGCCCAGGCAGAGTGAATGTGATTGTTTTATAGGGCAAGGATGCCTAAGTTTGGCTGATGAAAATAGGGCAGCAAGCCAGGAACATGGGAAAGACAAAAGGGGGCAGTGTGTGTGTGATTTCCCAGGGGCATCATGGTCCCCCTCCAAGGTAGGGGAGATTGTGATGCTAACTAAATGTTAATGAACCGAGCTAACTATATTTTAATGAACCAAGGGAAAGGTGAATGAGAATTGGTTATGTGTAGACATCATTTGGGAGAAGACCCTTTTGTGGTTTTATGGCTAACGTCCTGTGTAAGGATTACAAGGAAATTGCATGTTTTATCACTCAAAGCAGAAAGGCTTCCAGTGATCCCATCAGTACTTTCCTTCCTCAACCTCAAGAAAAGACAACTAAAAAAAAAAGAAGAAGAAGAGAGAGAGCTCTCTGGGCAGAGTGCTGCTCTTGCGATTCCTCGAACAAGTAAATAACTTAGAGGGCTCTGTACTCACCCTTCACAGACAACATGGTGCCCCCACCAGATTTAAGCTCTGTGTCAGGATTCCCCCTTAAGAACTTCACACAGTAATAGGTGCCACTGTCCTCTGGAGTGATGTGACTGATGCTGATGGAGAAGTCTGTGTTCCTGCTAAGTGAGGCTGCTTTCTTTATCCGGGGGTAACTTCCTCCTTTGAAATTGAAAATTTCCTGTCTCTGGGGCCCTTTTCCCTTGAACCATAACACTGGTCCTGGTGGTGGAATGCCAGGTGTTATGCAGTTCAGGGTGACTGTCTCTCCCTCAGACACAGACACGGGATCCTTAGGCTGTAGCACCTGGAACTTCTCCTGGCCTCGGGATCCTATAAAGAAATATAAGTTTTAACATTGTTTTCCTGTCCTGACCCTCCCAGGATTTTGGCCTGGGTGTCTGTGTCTAGTTTGGGTAATGTGTGAGGCATCCAGATTCTGGGTCTGGGAAGGAGAACTGAGAGGGAGTCAGGAAGAAGGCCTGTATTTCTGGAGCTGGAGATGGTGTCAGGCAAAGACATGTGAGCTCAGGTCAAGCACCACCTCCCATGTCCTCTTGCCTCCTCCAACACCCATCCCACTCCTTGTTAATGCCAAAAGGCTTTGTATTGTTGGGCATATTTTGTTTCCTTTTCCAGTGTTTGTCTTATTTCCTCCATGTCAGTGGGAGCACCTTGAGGGGAAGGGCTCTTGTTTTCTTTTTCTGTGAGGTATACAGTCAGCACTTAATAAAGGCATGCTTGATGCTCTCCTCTGACCAGCAAGCACTGGACTTGACATGAAGTAAGACCTGGCTTCAAATCCTGTCTACAGTAATCATGGTGGAACACTTGGGATTCACTCTCCTTCTTCCTCAGGAAAATGAAGTTAAGAAGACTTCAAGGAATTACCTCAAAATTTAATGTGTGGATCAAATGAAAAAAATCCCTGTAGCTCTAAAAGTGCTATTTACATGGGCAGCTCTAATTATTCTTCTTCCTGTGTTTATGATTATTTGAGAATTCCTCTCATTTCAGGGAGAGACCAGCAATAAGTCACTCTCCTATTTTGGTCTTCTCTTTTACATTCTAGGAAATATTGCCCAGGTGGCTAAAATAACTACTTCTCATGGTTGAATTAAAGTATTCAAATGGAAACTATTTTTAGTAGACTGACTGATAGCGTCCTCAATTAAAGCATCTTGAAATAAACAGAGTACCTGAGATGGGATACATCTCAAACTGCCTCATACAATTTTGATCCATTTTTTGAGGTCTGTGATTATTTGTATCACTTTGGAATAATATATTAGTACCTCTGTACACAATTCACAAGATATTTACTCCAAAAGATTTTCTTATCATTTTAGAAAAATCATCTTTTGATGACTGATGACATAAACTGTTCTTATTTTGAGGATTGCAAGGTACTCTCAACCTAGGGCTGATTAACTAGAGTTATATGGTAAAGAGGTAGCAGGCAAAGGAGAAGTGAAGACAGAAATCTTTGAGACCATGGTTACTAGGAAACTGCTAAGAGGAGTGGGACCCAGAAGTCAAGGAAAAAGAGGAAAGAAAATGGTGTATGAAATGGATTGGCAAAATCTCATTCATTTAGTGAATGAGGAGTTATGAAATGCTAGAAGTTACTAGAGAGAGGGGAGATGGGAACCTGGGACTCAGGGATGGTCATTTAGCTTGAGCCAAGTCGTTTACAATTGGAACGCCTTCCTTTTACATCCCTGGAACACTTGACCTGGATGCCTTCTGCCCCAATCACATTCTACTTTTTGTTATATTATTTTTTCTGCCTCATATCCCTCCCCCAACACACTGTTAACTTTTTAGCACAGAGGGACCAAGTTGATTTTCATCTTTGCATCCCTGGTACCTACCCCAGGACTTTACATATAATAGATAGCTTAGAAATACTCAGGTAATTGAATTGGAAAAATCCAAAATAATCAGGTCACAGGGCCCAGGTTCAAGTTCCAGCTTTACTACTTCAGGGATATATGACTTTGAGCAAGTCCTTGAACATCTCTGAGTCTTCATTTTCTGACTGGTTCAATGGAAATGATCACATTTACAATATTTCATAGTTATTTTGTGTCAAAATATTGTAAATTACAAAGCCCTATAGACATGCCAAATACAGATTATATATTATTATTATTTAACTCTGTCCTTTCATTTTTGTTACAGAGAGGTTCAATGATTCACCCAAACAAACAAGGCAATCAATGGCAGAAGGAGAGTTAAATTTTATGCATTCTGACTCTCTCTACAGCTCTTGCACTATACTACACGTCCTCTCTATACCTCTATTGATGCAGAACATTTAAAGGTTTCCAAATCACCTGTGGAACATTACAAAAGGACTAACAATAGGGAAATCTCTTCCCTTCAGAATGACCAGTAGACTTGGGTCCAGAAGGTTGAGATTTGAATGACAGCTATGTCATTTCCCATCTATATTACCATAAACACAACTTTCCTGAGTCTCATTTTCCCTGAGAAGTGGAGACAATACTACTTGGGTTTTCTGTCTCACTGTGTTCTTGAGAAGAAACCATGGTATAAAGGGTAACATTGTACAGAAAGAGAAGCCACATGTCACCTATCTGAACAAATCTTTTCCAGTCCTTTTCAGCACTTGACTGGCCCTGCAGGTCCTTGCGGTGACACCATTCCCAGACAACCACCCTGCCAATCCACAATGATCTGTCCAGATGTGTCATGAACTTCTTTCATTCTTCCCTCTTGTTCCCTGTGGTACTCCACTCACCAGAGAGGCCAAGGAGCAGAATCAGCAGTAGAGAAGGCAGAGAGGAACCAAGTAGGTAGAGGAGGCTGGACATTTCAATGGGTGTTTGGTGCTTCCTCTCTGGATGTGACTCCTTGTTGACTTGGATTCATAGAATAGACAGTGATCTTCTTCAGGGAGAAAGAGGAGTCCAACACATCTGCCTCTGTTCCTTGGGTAAATAGCTGGGGTTAAAGGGAACCTCTTCTTGGCTGAGAAATGGGAAATGGGAGAGATTTCAGGTCAACTTCCTTCCATCTCTTTGTGTCATGTGAATGGTAATAATAGTCCCTTTTTTATGTAATCAGATATATCACTCCATGTTTAAAATCATGCAGTGGCTCCCTGTGATCTAGAGAGAGGACATTTACTCCTTGACTTGACCTTTAAAGCCATCTACAGTCTGACTCTAATCTGGTTTTCCTACATTACAACATACTGCTCCTTTGTGCATTCAATATGACAGAAAAATACAGACCTTCTCCAGTTCATAAGCATATGCAAACATCTCTTACCTCTCTGTACATGCATATGTCACATATTCCTCCTGATTCCTGACTTTGAAAATGTTTCCTTCTCCTAAGGTTCAATTCAGGAGGTGCTTTCCCTATGAAACATTGCTGAACATTGTCCCCTTCTCTCCTCCTTATCTAAAGGTGATTCTCATAAATTTTTCTTAAAGTTTTACCTGAATCTCTTGTTTGTCTCTATCACACTCTTCTCCTGGGCGGACAAGGAGTCTCACTAGTTTCATCTTTGTATGCTCAGAATGTATTTCACAAAGTAGGCAAATGAAGCTATGTGTTAAATTAAATTGAGTTGAAAACTACCATCTGGTCTGTAGCAAGGTTCATTACCTCCAGTTAAAAGGCAAAGAGGTAATGGGTGGTAGGAAAAAGAGGGTATAGACACCAGCCTAAGCTGGCTCCTCTCTCCATCCCTTTGAGAGGGCTGTGACCCAGGAATCTAGGATACACTGTGGAGAGGGAATGAAAGGATCATGAGTAAGGGATGAGAAAATAGGAGTCACTGAATAAAGATTGTTAAGAAAATTGAGGCTAAGAAAGAGGTAAATGGGGCCAAAAGCTCAGAGATTTAGGATAACAAAGATGAGAACTTCATTCAGCTTGATTCCATGCAGGAAACTGGAAAGCCTTCCAGGATCCCTTTCTCTTATGCCTGTAAGTGCTTTTTTCACATCCTACTACGTGGGGCTAAGTTTCTTGAGAGAAGGGATTGTGTCATCTTTCTCCTTTGAAGGAGTTCTGTTGAGCTCAAGACAAGTAGGTGAGGGTTGGGTTGAGGTTGGGAGTCTTCATTGCTGAGAAGGGAAATTGGACATAGGAGGAAAGGGTTATTTCCCAGGGTAGTGTCCCCACGATATTTTTGAGTAGTGGCCACAGAAATAATAGTAGAGAGAAGTCTGATGTTTCATCACTTGGTTACATAGTAGGGTTTAGGGATTGGAGAGTGAAGGAGGCTCCTTTGTCTAAGCTTAGTTGCTCACTGATTAATTCAGGGAAAGTAAAAATTGAGAATCTAGGGATCTCAGTGCTCTGAGAACTCACCAAAAATATCTACTCTTGGTATAGTACCTACAGATAAGAGTTTGGTGAAAGTTAGACACCAAAGCAGGATGAGGAGACTGGAAAAGGGCTCACCAGAGGTGCTCATCCTCCCTAAACACCCCATAAACCTCTCTTCTGAGGCTTCAAGGCATGTACAGCACCATGTCCCAGTAAAACCATCTCAGCAGATGAGACAAACTTAATTGAGAGTAGCCAATGGGCCTCATACCTGTTGGTGAGTAAGGAGAATGTTTAACATGGTGAAGCATGTGAAGACTTCCCCTAGATGGAATAGGTAGATGCAACATCAAATAGGGCATGTTTCCAGTGGAAAGCAATCCCTCTCTTCTTGGATGCTTGAGAATATGAGGGAAATTATATCTGTTTCATAATTTGTTCTTACTGTGGACTTAGCTGTTATGTTGTAACTAATTACTATTGATTTTAATTTCATGTGACATCTGGTGTGGCATCAATGGGAGCTGCAGGGTTGGAGGCTCTTGAGCTGTGGCTTTGAATAGATGACTACTCCTGCATTCCCACAGACATGAATATGTGAGTCATGAAGAGGGTGATCCTGGTGACACCATAGATCATTGTGCTGCAGACACATTTGAGGAAGGAGAAAGCAATAATCACTCTAGGTTCAGGGAAGGCAGAGTGGAGAGCCTGAGTTGAGAACGTGAAGCCTAGAATGCTTCCTCACAAGAGGGATAGCCTGTGTTAATGGAGGAGGGAACTATAATGTTAAGTTTAGAAAATAGCTACCAATCCAGTTTGAATCTGTCAAAAGCCTGAAGCAGAGTAATGGGAAAAAAGCATTCAAAGGTAAATTGAAACTATGCTGTTAGAATTGTGGTGGCATAGTAGACAGAGCAGGGGCTTAGACTCAAGACCTGAGTTCAGTTCCGTATTCAGACACTTAGTAGCCGTGTGACCCTGGGCAGGTCACCTAAACTCTGTTTTCCTCAACTTCCTGAATTGTAAAATGAGGATAATAATAGCACCTAGCATCCATGGTTGTTGTGTGGATCAAATGAGATGATATTTGCAAGTGCTTAGCACATAACAGGTTCTATGGAAATGTTATAGAAATTTATAGACAGTTCTTTACCCTGAAGGGTCTGAAATGTCAGGTTATAGAGATTGTGTTTTATCCTAGAGACAATGGGAAGGCTTTGATGAGTCTAAAGGTGGGGATGGAGCAGGACATAGTCAGAAGTAGATGTTAGGAACATTATTGTGATAGCTGCATGAAAGGTGGACTTGAGATGGAAGGACCTAGTGGCAGAAAGACCAACTGGAGACTATTGGAATAGGTAAACTGAAGAAAAAATGAAAACTAGGATTGGGAACATGACAGCAGAGAGAAGGGAACAGTTTATGATACGTGTTGAAGCACTGGAATTACCAACTTGGTGACTGATAGGACAGTTGACGGAAAGGCAAGAACAGTCAGTGATGACTCTGGGAGTATGAACCTGGGTAATTAGAAGGATGATTGTGCTCTCTGAATCTCATCAGACTCTTTTCAAGACTTAAGGAAGCAGTTTGTGCTCAGGCTTAGGGACCCAATGAGGCAATCTATATAGTAAAGAGAAGTCAGGATAGTAACTGGAGCCCTAGAATGGGAGAGATCTTGTGCAGTTGCCAGAGGAGAACTCCTGGACTCAGAGAACACAGAAGTTGAGAGGCTTTATATTACTTCTCCATCTACTGTGTAAGCCTCTCTTTTAAATCCAGTATTTATCCTCTAGTAGAGGATACTTAGGAAACCAGTTCTACTTAATTTAATGAACAATTAAGTGCTATGGCAGTAATGCTATCTACCATGGGTGTAGTTAGGTTAGTTTTTTCTTAGATGATTTGATATTGTCTTCAGACTAAATTAGTTCAGATTATTAAGCCTAGAGATGTTGTCCCAGTCTCCCAGCCCAAGAGGACACAGGAGTGGGTGTCCCTCTGGCATGACCATTCCACCAGTATGGTGGCATAAGGTGGCTTGACCTGAATGTACTAGATAGATTAAGCACCCTGCTACCCTGTGTCTTTCTACCATGTGGATGAGAGTACATTATTGTAATTGGATGCCTAGCCTGACAGGTTGCAGCTTTCAAACTGGTCAAAATGGAGAACCTTTTTCTTTCATACCTGTTCTTTCCTGATGGGTTCAAAAGGTGAAGCATATAGTTTGCTCACAATACCTACACCATAAACAGAAATCATAAGGGGAAAGGAAGACTTCTTTCCGTGCTCTCTTTTACTTTTTTACTTGGGGAAACAGGCTGAGAAAGGTGAAATGATTAACCCTAGATCATATGACTTTGGTAAGGGAGATTTCTAGAACTCGAACCCAGATGTTATTTCAAAATTTCATTTTATGCAAAATAAGCAAGTTGGGCTAGATTACCCCTTGATTGCTATGAAATTCTAAGTCTTCTGATCTTCCTCCTCCTCCTCCTCTTCTTCCTCTTCGTCCTCATTGCCATTCTTGTCCAGTGAGGGATGGTCTCTGACCATGACTCACTGACCTCTGATAACATCAGAAAACCACCTTTTTCTAGGGAAAGGAGTCTGTAATGGCACTGATGAACTTGACAGATAACCTCAGAGTGAATATTACTGGCTGTGAGCAGCACTTGCACGTTGTTCCTGAGGTTCTAGGAAACATTGTCTCCCTCAGGGTAAACATGGGACCACAGAGCAGGGAACACAGTCCCATTTTTAAACTACTTCAGGGCAGTCTTTGGGGAATAAGCCAGTTGAATTACAGGAGAAATTAATTGTCTGGTTGATGCTTGCTCTCTCCTGGGGACCAGACACCAAAGGGGTAGAGGGTTTGCTGGAAACAGAGTCTCATGATAAATTACTCTCTGTCATTGGATCAACTGGTATGAAAGCATTTTTTTTTCAGTCTTATTTAAAGTGCTTCATGAAAGAAAACTGGACTTGTCCTTATCTTATTATCATGTCATTATCATATCTGCAATTGAACAAGCCGCAGCCCAGTTTCTTAACCCCATCTGATTTATCATGCCTGGGTCTATGCTGATATCCTCCTAGTGTCAGGAAATATTAATAAAATAGAAACTCTTTTAGAAAGTATATTTGTAGTCCTGGACTACCACACTTTTCAGCCTCATGGAACTATTACAGAGATTAGAGACGCAGAAACTATCTTAGAGTTCCCCAATTGATATTGTTTTGGAAGCTTATGTTTCTGGAGGCTTTTGTGTGAGAGAGAAAGCCAGAAATTACATACATTTCATTTACATATTTTACTTCTCTATCTAGAAAAAAGAAGAAAGAAACATTAGAATTTAAAAGTTCCAATAATGAAATCAGAGGGCATCCATGCCATGAGTCGTTGCTGGTGGAAAGTGGAACAAATGTCACCACTCTTGTCAGTCTCTTCTGAAGCTCTTGAGACTTTAATAAAACTGGGGTACGTAATGGTGAGAGAGTATTGAAAGCAGTTACTTTATCACAATTTCACTCAATTGATTTTATTTTTCTGTTAAGGAAGGACGTACTTTGAAATCTTTGCAGTCAGGGTTAAGGGAAAATTTGTGGTGAGTATGATAGATAAAAAGAGTTAAGATGGGTTTCTGACTATGAGTCAGATGGGTATTGAAATGAGGAAGCTGAAAGAGACAATAGAGAACAGTTATGGAGAGAACAAATAATTCTGCCCTCAGAATCCAAACTGAACATGTTTAATCCATATTCCCCATGATGTTTGAAGGCAGCTCTCCTCTGTCCCTCTATGTCTGCTCTTGTCCTTACTAAAATTAACGTTTGTCCCTTATATGGCAAGGATTCCAGCATCCTCCTTACCCTTCTCCAAATCCAGCTTGCCTCCTGCCTTCAAAGCTAGACCCCAGTTTGTCCATGTAATCTCGGAATATGGTTCCTGAAATCTTAGTGCACTGTAGATTGAGTTGGGAATTGTGGCTAGAGCAATTCTGGAAAGAAGTAGAAACTAGCAATAGAACTCTGTCCTGAAAGTAATTAACTGGGAATATCCTTTGACCCAGTCACACCACTGACTACCTGGTCTAAATCATCAAAGAGATCAAAGAAAAAGGAAAAGAATCTCTCTCTATATAAAAGTATAGCTGTACTTTTTGTTGTAGAAAAGAACTGGAAACTAAGAGGGCAACCATCAGTGAGGGATTGATTGAAGAACTTATGGTACATGAATGTAAGAGAGTATTATTGTGTTGTAAGAAATGCTGAAATGGATGTTTCCAGAGAAACTTGGAATGCCCCTATGAACTGATGCAGAATTCGAAAACTTCAGGCTCCCACACCAGACCATTGCCCAAGGGAAAGCCATAGAGATACAGAGATACAGATCTGTGAGACCAGAGATTCTTCCTTTTCTTCATTCCTTTTGGTTTCCTCATAAATCCCTCCCTATTCCCAGCAGAATGAGAAGAATGCTTTATGCAGTAAGGACCACATAATCCAAACAAACAACTTTGAAAGCTGTAAATGCTCTGATCAGTTCCTTAAGTTATCATGACTCGAGGGGACTCAGTGAAACATGTTATCCATCTCATGTAACAGGGATGATGGAGAGTAAGACATATATTTTTGGACCATGCCAATAAGGAAATTATTTTGGCTTGACATTGCATTTTTGTTATAAATATTTTCTTCCTTCCTCCTCCTAATTATGTTAGGGGTGAGTGGCAAGAGATAGCGTAGTTTTTTTTACTTAAAAATTAGTTCTATTTGACAAATATAGAATGTGGTGCCAAGGATTGAAATTCATGTTATCAATAGTAGTCTGACCAGAACAGAGAGCTCTAGGAATGGTTTTTAGTTGTTCTGGAAATGATGCTTCTATTAATATAGCCCAAGATCATGTTACATGTGCCACATTATTCTGGGCTTTTTTTGTTTGTTAAAGACTCTTCCTGTAGTAGGAATCATCTTTGTTTAGAGAGCATGAGTCAAGTTGGCAAGATTTTGATCACTGTCTTTAATTCAAGAGATTCTAAGATCTCTAGAGATAATTCCAGTTGTGATGATTTTTAAAACTACAGGGTTCCCAGATCAGGCCCTTGCACAAGGAAAAGTCACAGAGACACAGAGAGGCAGAGTTCCTCTTAGATCAGAGATTCTTCATTTTCTTTTCTTATTCCTTTCTGTTGACTCAGAAATCCTACCAAGTACCTATTCCAAGACTGGAGGTAGTAATAAAGTCTCAGGCATCTAATACTTTAATGAATGAGCAGAATATTTATAAGAAAGCAGAAAAAATTTAAAAATATTGTAAAGAGGCAAAGTTGATCTAAAAAGATATCAGAAATGATGGGAAGGGACCCATACCTGGAATATGGCATGGGAATGGTACATCTTACTGAACTAACTGGAATATGGCATGGGAATGGTACATCTTACTGAACTAACTGGAATATGGCATGGGAATGGTACATCTTACTGAACAACAGACCCTGTGAAAGTAGAAGTGGTTTTATTTTTCTATCCTTGTGCCCCCAGTCTTTAGATTAATGACTGGAATAAAGTAGGGACTCAATAAATGTCTAATGATTTATTGTTCAGCAAGAAACAGAATTAACAATAAGTATTAGGCTATGATTCAGTTGATGGCACAACTAGAAATAAACCTTGAAAACTCAGCAAGTTCCAAAATGAGGCATTTCTTTAGAAACTTATGTTTCTAATGTTTTTCAATTTAAATGACATTTCCATTGAGTATTTGGGTCTTGATATGATTTGATTGGATCAATTTATTTTCGTAAATAAACTTCCCTTTGGCCTAGGCCTTAGGAAATTGAGTAAATTAAGCAGTTCATAGAATTGGAGGAATGACAGAGAGCTGAGAACAGACATAGGTACTGAAGTATAAAATGTGTCTCTCATGGAGTGTGGAAATGTAACTTGCACTACAAGAAAATAGAGGGGAAGGAGATAAGAGAAGGGAGAGGTATGACAGAAAGGAGGGCAGATTGGGGGAAGCGGTAATCAGAATGCATGCTGTCTTGGGGTGGGAGGAGGAGGAAGATGGGGAGAAAATTTGGAACTCAAAATCTTGTGGAAGTGAATGTTGAAAACTACAAAATAAATAAATTTTTAAAAATGTGTCTCTCCAAACAGTTGATCAGGAGCATAATAATCATTATGATAAAAACAGTAATAACAACAGCTAATCATAAATATAATATTCTGTTCAGTAGTTTACATCATGTCCAACTCCAAATGACCACATTTGGGTTTTTCTTGGGAAAGATGCTGGAGTGGTTTGTCATTTCCCTCTCAGGCTCATTTAAGATGAGGAAGTGATGATGAGGAGGAGGAACTTTATGATACTTTATGATTGTTTCATTCAATAGTGGCATTTCATTTTCTTTTATTCCAAGCAGCCAAGCTCAGCCTGGTATCTGCCATACCCTTGCCCTCTAGCCCAGGCAGCTAGGTTCAGAGGAACTGAAGGGAATTGGTTTGGGACCAGCTGTTATGGACCAGTAGCATGAGTGTGGAGACTCTTTTTTATCCTAGGCCAGGAGCCTGGCTGGAAGCAGGAGGAACTTGTGACTGAGGAGCTGGAGCAGAGGAGCTCTTGAAGGAGACGTTGGTCCCTGAGGCTATGGGAGAAAATAGAAAGCAGAGATTAGACAGGACCCAACTCTAGTGATCTTCACCTTCCATGCCCCAACTATCTGACTGATTTTCACCATTCTCTCCATCCCCAAACTTTCCACTAGAATTTCTCTGCTGAAAAATTAGGACTCAAGGTGAGGATCCTAAGACACTGTTCAGTAATGCAGGATGTTATGGATAGATTACGTTCTAGTGCTTTCCCATCTCTTTATTCCTCAGTACCAAAATAGCTCAAGCGTGGTGAAGACATCAGGTGTACTGCCCTTTCAGCCCAAAGGTGACTGGAACCCAGGACCATCTTCTTTGAACCTTGACCCTGCTCCCCACTAATCAGAAACATCATCTCACCCATTCTCTTCCACTTTCTGTGGACAAAGAATATGGAGACATTGAGCAGCAGAAGAACTTTGAATCCCAGGAGAAAAATCAGAAAGAGTTGTGCAGAAACAGCTAAGCCTAGAAGTGAAAGGGACAAAGGGAATGGACAGCTGAGAGCTTGGCAGAGGGAATATGTGAGCCATTTAATAGTAGAAAGACTTGGGTTGAAGTGGACGTTATTCCCTGCCTCCCCCTCCCTCCCGGAGCCCCTGGGTTGAGAAGTGTCTGTTGAGTTTCTAGGCAGGGTTGGGCGCAGCCACTTACTCTTGTGCCCCCCTTGCCTAGCAGCCACCCCCCTTTGCCTAGACAGTCACTTTCTGTTGTCTCCCCTTGCCTAGGCAGCCACTTTCTGTTGTGCCCCCTTGCCTAGTAGCCACTTTTTGTTGTGCCCCCTTGCCTAGGAAGCCACTTTTTATTGTGCTCCCTTGCCTAGCAGCAACTTGGGCCCCTGTAAAAACTGTTCTGTGAGATATGTTTGCTGTTAAAACCGTAAGGCTGTACCGGGAAGTGCCGAGATGCTTAAAAGGCACACACACCTTAGTTCGGGGCTGCCTCCTCTGGGTTTTTCCATGAGACAGCTTCCAGCCCAGCTAATAAAGACGCTCACAAAATTCCCAATTGACTCCTGCCTGTGCTTTTTCCTGGTCCGTCCATTTCAGGGTAACAACTGTCCCCCATGAGGCTAAGTATTTCTAATCCAGTCCATGGTTTCTAAGATCTTCTGTTTCCTGTGGGTTCTATTCACTACTTGGTGTTCCCCAGATTTTTTTCTAGTGTCTGACCTAAGGCAGAAACTGCAGAGCAGTTTGGTTTTGCTTCCATGTTCTGCCATCAGATAAAGTCCTGAGCTGACATCGTAATTCTTTCCTGTAAAAGAAATTTTGCCTTCTGCCATCTCTTAACTTAAAGACTTTACAAAGAGAGGGTAGTATTCCTCAAACCTGATAACTGGTCATGTAAAAATGGGGAAAAAACCCTATAAGTTCTTGACTTTTTCCTTTCATCAGAGTCTCAGTTCTCAGAGCTTTGGCTGTGACAGGTTTTCTCCAGTCATTTCATCCCTCCTCAGTGGATGAGAAGCCTGACCAATTTTGAGCTAGGATCCAAAAATTTTTATCTCATGAGAGATTGTAAAATAATCTCTTCATTCTGGAAAGTTACAGTAAATCAACAAGTTTTAGTATACCTCCTCTTATTGTTTAGTAAGGAAGTCCCTTCTCACTGATATGTCTGTGGCATCTCTCAGAACCCTCTTTGAGAGAATACGTATGGATAGGCACAGAGGGAAAGAGCATGTGTATTCAGAGTGTATGTGGAGAGAACCACATTGTGGAATAAGGGAATAGGGAAGCTAGGTGCTCTCTGTTTTTACTTATCTGGACTATTACTTTCTTGTTAGCCATTCTTGGTCTGTTCTTGGTATTGAAGAGGTCACTGTCCTTGGCAGAGAGACCAGGAGCAAAATGAGAATGAGATCATTTTACTGCTTTCTCTTTTATCCATCATCATTGTCCCATCTTTGCAAGGTAAGGATTCCCAGTATCTTTGATCCTCTTCTTTCCCAATATAGATAAAAACCAAATCTTCACTTCCATTGTCCTTAACTTTTCTTAACAACCTCAATTCCTTTTGAGGTTTTACATTCCCAGCATTATTTGTTGTAAAGGATAATGCCATAATTTCCCATTTATTCTCTGCTACTTGGCCTTATTTTCATCTTTTATACCTGCATTTCAAAAATCTAAGTTAGTAGGTGGGTTCTTTGCTTTTTGTACAAGTAAGCACCCAGTCATACACTTAGTGGGGCGGGGGGGGTGGGGGTGGAAGGGTGTGGTGTTATCACAGGTTCTTAGATCTGCATTCTGAAAAGGAAAAGCAACTTTTGAGCAGTTAACAATTACTTTAATTAGTTCAACCAAATGCTTCCAGACAGATCTTTTTAATTTTAAATTTCCAAAGTTACCAAGCTTCCTATCCAACAAAGAGGAAAAAATATAGAGATATAAAAACTAACAGACAGAGCTTTATTGCCTGAATCCAAGCAATATTGCTCTACACTTTACATACATCCCTGTATCGAGAGAACCTTTACATCTAAGCAGTTAGTGGGGTCTGAAGATATGGCCACTCAGAGTCTTGACCAGGTAATCACAAGATCCTTCTCATAAGCAAATCCCTAAAGTAAAATACTAACCTCCCAGTATATATAACAAAGACATGGCTCCTGATGGACTCAGAGTCAGCAGGCATGAAACCCACATGACTGAACCATTAGGGCTGAAAGGGGACTGAACCCTCAGGTGTTCACAGTGTAACCTGAGCCTGGAAAACAACTCCAAACAAACATATCCCACCCTGCTTGCTGCCACATTTTTCCATAACAGGATCTTTAAATCACTCATATGTCTTCTTTCTTTGGAATTATTTCCCTTTGTGACTTCAGAACGTCATTCCTGATTGTTCATCAACCCTCCATAGTTCAATTCCCCTATAGAATTTGAATCCATGGAATCAGAGCTATCCTTGTTCATTCTTTGAAGTTGACTCTCTTAAAAATCTTTTATGATATCAGATTATGACTATTTTTCTTTCTCCATCACATCATTTGTATAAGCAAATAATCTTTTCCCCAGAATTTTCCCATCTCTAGCCAAAAATTTCATCCCAAGGGGGACAATCTCATGTACAATAAAGTATCCTGTTCTCAGTTTCTCAGTTTTAGAGGGATGAAATTATTTTTGGCAACTCATACTATTATAAACAGCTGTGTCCTTTCCAGAGGGAGAGCTTTAGCACTTCTGTGGATAATTGAAGTCCCTGATCACTGCTGAATCATGTTTCTGTGTCAGGATTGCAATGTTTCCTGAAGTACTCAGCTATTTCCTCCTTCTATACATATGATCTGTAGTGTTCACAGATAAGAAAATAACTTCTCTAGTTCACATGTTTTTTTAATCCAACTACTTTCTACCATACTCTTCTTGTTTCATAGGTCTTAGATTTCCACAAGCATATATACCTCTTAATAAATAATAGTTCTAAGTCACTCCTTATTCCAGTCTTATTCACTTTCAATAGCATGTAAATACTGAGAACCTTTTCCTGTGATGTATTTTACTATGTAATTACAGCGGTGTATGGGTAAATGTTTAACTACAAGCTCTCTGGGAAGGAAAAAACAAACCAACAAACTATATGAAGAACACTCTGTTAAGGCTGTTCATTAACATTTTCTCTATTGTTTTTAAAGTCCAGACAATGGACAAAGCAAGAAATTAAGCCCTAATTTATAGTGTTTGTTGAATTCCCAGGTGTAAGTGCTCACCCTTAATATTTAACAATTGTCTCTCACAAGCTGGTCCAACAAACTTCAAGCTGGAACATACTTCAGGTTTTAACCATCAGATCTTTGTGATACCTATGGAGTTATATTTCACCCCTTGCATTAGAACCTTGAGTTAAGCCTCCCTGCTGAATAAACTCTCTGCATTCGTGTCTAAACACTTGACACCTTAGAATTCACCCTTGGCTCCTTTCTTGTTTTTCTCCACTGTGAATGAGGTATCTCAGTTAGAATTCAATGGAGTCTAGTCTATGAAAATTGAGTAGACATTCACAAGATGGGAGAAGCACCATAATGTGAGAGAATGAATGAGATGTTGAATCAGGAAAGACAAGGAGGTGAATTCTCCAAGACTGCATAGTAGAGGCAAATATGAGAAGTCAGATATTATACCAGGATTATTTAGACTGTAGGGACTGTGACTTGACCTGAGAAGTGAGGGGTCTTTGTAACTTTTACACAGACATGTTAACAAGTGGTGAGGTTTCCCTCAATGTGTGTGACTGAGTGACTACTACTGGTCCATGTCACTAATGAGAAGATGTCATTTTCTTGGAACAATGCCTCTTCACATGCCTAACATGATACTGGAGGTCCTAGGTCACATGAATTATTGTCTACTGCTCAATGATTAAACCCTACTGTCCCACTGGGAATAAAAAACAGGATACTAAGTCTCTCCCTCTCACTAAGTCTCTCCCTCTCACCTATTTCTTCAGTGATCCTAAGCAAATCTTTTCCCCCTTGGCCTCAGTTTCCCTATTTGTAAAGTGATAAGGTCTGACAATGATCCCCACATTCCCTTCCAGTTCTTATAGTCTGTGTTCTAATGTCTCTTGGGGCTTAAAGAAGTTTTTTTGGTCTCTTCATCTATTCCCATGCCATTAGGTGTTGTAAGATCTTTTGACTAGTAGACATCATGTTGAATGAGTCATTTTTAAGGGGACAAGACACACAGTAGACGGCTGTAACCTAAGGTTCTAAAAATATTAGTTCTGTGGAAGTGATTCCTGGGGTAAGTGTAGGGCAATCAGGATAGTGCAGTGGAGGGAATGTGGAACTTGGAGTCAGGAAGACTCATTTCCCTGAGTTCAAATCTGATTCCAGACACTCATTAGCTGTGTGACCCTGAGCAATTCAATTAATCCCGGTTGTCTCAGTTCCTCATCTAAAAAAGAAGTGTAGAAAGAAATGCAAAGCGCTCTGGGTATCTTTATCAAGAAAATTTGAAATAGGTTCACAAGAAGTCAGACATTGAAATGACTGACCACCACCAACAATGAGAACTACCCTTATAAATTCTCTTCATCATAAGATGTGATAATGTTGAGACTATTTCAATGTTGGTTTTAGTTTCTATGATGTAAGCAGTATCAAAATTGTGGAGGAAAGAATTATTGTGGCCTTTGTCAATGACCCAGTGAAATTCTGGATCTTTCCTAAGAAACACTGTGAAGTAAGTGGAAAAGCCTTAGAGTAGAAGTCAAAGGAGAGCCAGACCTGGTGGCACATATCTGTTATTCCAGTTACCTGAGAGGCTGAAGGTAGCAGATCCCTGGAAATTGGAAGTTCTGAGCTCCAAGGGGTTAACTGGGCTAATACAATTGGGGATCCAAAAAACATTTTGCATCAAGGCTGTGAACCCCAAGAGTAGGGGACAGCCAGGCTACCTAAGGAGAGGTGACTGTTCCAGGTCAGGAAGAGCAGGTTGAAGCTCTGCTGCCTATCAGTAGTGGGGTTCTGGCCTTGACTGGCCCCTGCACTTGTAGCTTGCTAACATGGCATGAAGCAGTCTTTAAAAAAGCATGCAAGACTGGAATCTAACTTGGGCTTTTCTATTGACCAGTTGTATGAACATGAGGGAGTCATTTTACTTTTTTAAGTAAGATGGGCTCATAATACCTGCCTAACTTAAAAATCCCAGCGATGAGGTAAGGAGCACAAGAAATTCTGTGTATATAAGACCCTCATATAATAAAAAGCTCCATCCTCATTTGTGGAGGAGGATTATGGCCATTATCATGTCCAGTCAGGTGAGCTGCTCTTTGTTTAAATGAAAGCTGACCTCTGAACCATCTCTGTACAAGAGGCAAATAGAAGTTCAAATTTGTGATTGGGACCAGAGATAAACTCACCTGAGTCTGTTTGAGCCCCATGCATGGGAGAAGATGAAGCTCTCAGTGTCTCATTGCAAGGAGGCTGGGAATCATGGGACACCTGACAGGTGAAAACAGTATCTTCTTTGTGCACAGACTTGGGGACCATGAGGGAGCAATCAAGGCTATAGGTACCATCCTTATTCTCAGTGGGTGCAGTTGGCTTCTTTTCTCCGACAATGATGCCATTCACCAGCCAGGTGACATTTAAGTGGTTGGGGTAGAACTTCATCACATAGCAGGTGGCTGCCATCCAGCCTGAGGGGAATGACAGACTGGAAACACCAATTTCTGGTGGAACTAGAAGAATGTAAGGAAAAATTAGCATAGCAACAACCATGATCCAATTCTCTCACTGATGATAGTGGCAGAAGGGAGGGAATAGGAAGCAATATCTTCACAGAAGTCACAATAATGACTTCTTCTTGAGAGCAGGTGTTCATAGGTCCCTTCATTTGGAAAAATTCCTAATATAAGTGACAGTGGCTAATTTTGCTCCTCTGAAAGATCTTTGCAGACAGGAACCATTTTATTTCTGTGTGGTGGCCCCTGCATTGAAGTTGAGTGCCTTGCATACAGTGGTGCACTTAGTTTTGTTGGTGGTAGTGTTTGTTAGGGGTAGAGGAAATCTGTAACTATAATTGACTAACATAGTGGAGGTGTTTAACCAACATTTTTGACTTGTAGTTGACTACAAACCACTGAGCCTGAACCCTATTCTCTCTTAATTGCCTCTTTGTGCCCTGGATCTTAGATCTCACATAGGAGGTTGTGGGAGAAGGGTCCTTTTCTTAGACTGGAGGAGGGACGATGAGGTGTAGTGGACATAGTCAGAAAGAATTGAATTCAAGCTCTGTCTTTTACATATACTGGCTATGAATTAATCCTGATCCTGGAGGAAGTCACTTAACCTCTCAATGCCCCAAGCAAATATCTTAAACTCTGAGTTCGAGAGTTTCCCATTGCAAAAATATTTTCAGGAAACCCTGTTTCCCAGTTAAGGCTCAACAAGCAGGCTGTGTCCTGAAGCTGGCATAACAATAATCCTTTGTATTCAGGATGATATCATCGTCTGGCAAAATGTACTGTTTTCAGCATTACGAGGTGTTCATTGATGGATTTAGCTTCCCTAATTACCAGGGCCATTCATACTATGTTCATAGTCCCTGTTCCTTGTCACTGACAGGTACTGTACTACTGTTCTTGTTACAAATCTCTGGTTCTACACCTGGCATGGTAGTCATGACCCTGAAAACTTGAGACCTTGACTTCCCATGGAACCCAAGAACACCTCTCTAGTCCCAAGAAATGCCATCCTTGAGAACTGTCTCAAGATCTAAGAATGGTTTTGTTGTAGCCTACTCCTTTCATTTACTTAAGTGGCCCCCTTGAGCCCTCCTTCTTAGGAAGAGGGCTTACATATGCATACATCATTTTCCTGACTCTGAACTTAATTAAACTTCTTTTTGTGTCCTGACTCTCCTGTCTCTAGCCTGTTCTGTTTGCTAGACTCTACTCATCCACTGGTTGGAGGCCAGTTCTGGTCCAGTTGACATTAACTGGTGTCAGAAGTGGCATCTGATATGGAATGGGGTCAAATGGATTTTCTGGTACAAGTAGGGGTGTACTAGGTGCCAGTGGAGATTTATTTTTCTGAACTCTTAGTCCCCTGGTCTGTAGAGTCCACTGACCTTTCCTACTAAAATCATCTGCCCCACCCTTGATTGAGCTTGGTTTTTCATTGTGAGGAATAATGTCCTAAGCTGCTTTTTCTTGCATAAGTTTCTTCTTCTCAGGCCCATTTTGCACACTGATTGGCAAACTTTTTGCATGCTTATGATTTTTTATTTCATTTTGTTTTGTTTTTATTTGATGCAGTTATCAAATTTTATTTGGGTAAGGATGGCTTGCACATTTGGTTGTGTGCATCTGGAACTGGTTGAAAATCAGCATTTTTACTGATTGGTGGTGGGGTACAACTTTTTCTCTGCCTGCCTTGTGGTTTAAACTCTTCTCTTCTAATTGTATGGCTGACTTTTCACTACACACTCTTGTTTTTTTTCCATTTCTATCTGACTTTTTAAAAATTAATTTATTTCTTTTCAGTTTTCAACAATCACTTCCATAAGTCTTAAATTTTCTCCCCCTCCCTCCCCCCTCTGTCCCCAAGACATCATGCAATCTTATACCTACATCCTTATTAACCACATTTCACATTAGTCATGTTGCATAGAAGAATTAAAATGAATGGGAGAAACCATGAGAAAAAACAAAACAAAACATAACACAAGACAAAATAGTCTGCCTCATTCTTTGTAATCTGTGTTCTGATACTAATGTTCTTTCCCTGGATATGGATGGCATTTTGCCTCAAGTCCTTTGGGAATGTTTTAGGTCCTTGCTTTGCTGTGAAGGGCTAATTCTATCAGAAACAGTCCTCAAACACTGTGACTGTTACTGTGTATAATGTTCTGCTGGTTCTGCTCATTTCACTCAATATCGATTCATATACACCTTTCCAGGTTTTTCTAAGTCCAATTGTTCATCATTTCTTATGATACAATAGTATTCCATTACATTCATGTACCAAAACTTGTTCAGCCATTCCTCAACTAATGCCGTC
Source organism: Notamacropus eugenii (assembly GCF_028372415.1). NCBI lineage: Eukaryota > Metazoa > Chordata > Mammalia > Diprotodontia > Macropodidae > Notamacropus > Notamacropus eugenii. The sequence continues at coordinate 433,483,369 of NC_092872.1, forward strand.
CCCTTGATTTCCAATTCTTGGCCACCACAAAAAGAGCTGCTATAAATATTTTTGTATATGTGGGATCTTTTCCCATTTTTATGATCTCTTTGGGATACAGTCCTAGAAGAGATATTGCTGGGTCAACGGGTATGCACATTTTTGTAGCCCTTTGGGCATAGTTCAAAATTGCTCTCCAGAATGGTTGGATCAGCTTACATCTCCACCAACAATGAATTAGTGGTCCAACTATCCCACATTTTCTCCAACATTTATCATCTTCCTGTTTTATCATGTTAGAGAATCTGATAGGTGTGATGTGGTACCTCAGAACTGTTTTGATTTGCATCTCCCTAATCTATAGTGATTTAGATCATTTTTTCATATGACTATAGATAGTTTAATTTCTTCCTCTGAAAATTACCTGTTCACATCCTTTGACTGTTTATCAGTTGGAGAATGACATGTGTTCTTGTAAATTTGACTCAGTTCTTTAGAAATATACTTTAGAAATGAAGTCTTTATCACAGACACCAGCTGCAAAAATTCTTTCCTAGTTTTTTGCTTCCTTCCTAATCTTATTTGTGTTGGCTTTGTTTGTGCAAAACCTTTTCAGTTTCATGTAATCAAAATTATCCATTTCATACTTCATAATGTTCTCTATCTCTAGTTTGGTCATAAATTTCTCCATTCTCCATAAATCTCACAAATATACTATTCTTTGTCTCCTAATTTGTTTATAGTTATCACCCTTTATACCCATATCCATTTGGACTTTTTTCTTGTCAGTTTGAATCTGTCATACCTGTGTCTTTGTAAAATGCAGAATGTCAGTGTCACATCCCATGTCCCTCTTTTAACCCCTCTCACCTCAAATCAGATTAAGAAAAGAGAATGCTGGAAAATTCCAGGGAAACTTGAATTCCAGTCTGCCCAAACTGGCATTGGGGGGTGGTAGCAGCTGCAGTGCGGGCCAACACACCCTGCTCCAGCAACTTTCCAACCTCAGCACCTGCAGCTCTGGTGACGTAGGGTGATCAAGCCCCATAACCTGAATTCCCTGAACCCTACCACCAGGAACTACCACCAATGGGAAGGTTCTTGCACCAGCCACCTGAGCCCTTAGGTAGTGCCCTCTGTCACACATCCCAGAGCTCAGTCAGTCAAAGGTCTCCAGCACAGAATCAGCTTTAGGCAAGTCTCCCCCTGCTGCTGCCTGGGAGAATCTGGGTGCCCCTGGCAGTAACTAGCATGGCAGTATGAGGAAGGGAAGCAAACACTTTCCCTGACATGTCCCCCTTCATATATTTCCTTTAACTCTCAGAAAAGTCATATTCATTTGAGCTGATGGAACTTCCCCCTCATGGGAAAAAGAGAAAAGGAGAGAACTACATTTCCTGAGATTGCACCAGACAATATAGGATTCAACTAATGTAGATTCAGTTCATTCTCAGTCACATTTCTGAAAATAACATTGGGTGTCGCAAATACCTCACAATCCACCCGACAGGGTTTCTCCACATGAAAATTTTTGCTGCCAATAGTCAAACATGGGCTGAGTCAGCTGACTTTAATAGCACAGTGGTCATCTGGATAAACCAAACCTGATTGGCAGTGCCAGAAAGAACATGGTAAGTGTGGGCACCACCAGTTTCCTAGTGTCTTTTCTGCACCCACAATCCAATACCTTTTTTGTTTTATTTGACATCCATCTTAGTCACTGTAGATGTAAACATCATCATGTCTAGGAATGCCTAATGACAACCACCAGACCTCATGCCATCTTGCACCATGACTTGTGTTCAATGGGACATGTTCTGATAGGCCTGAGAGCCCTTACTGTGCTTGTAAGCTGATGGCTATTACAGAGTGACTACAACTGAGGACATTTGTCAGGGGACTTGACAAATTGGTTGAAGGACAGCACACTTTGGGAAATATGGTGATGGACCACCAGCTGGCCTTAGCCAGTCAGGGAGGAGTTTGTGATTTGCAAACTCCCCCTGTTGAGTGTGGTTTGATGCCTCAGGAAAAATAGCCTTCATCACACACCCTATAATAAATGAAATCTAGACTATTGATACCATCATCACAGATGTTAAGAATATCTTGCCAGAGACTATGAAGGTTTTCACTAATCTTTTCTCCTGGATTTTTCCTGGCACATGGTCAGGATTCCTGGGAAAAACCTTTGAGGTTATTTTTGACAATTATATTTTGTTTTGTTTCCCCTGTCATCATCTTCTCCTTTCTAATCATTATACATAGGAAGTTTATAAGGAGCCAGTATAAAGGGGCAATAGTAGGAAATTAGATTGCAATGGGGAAGCTTGGAAGTTATGTACAAATCATCCCCAAGATCAAAGAAGCATAATTTATAAATTGTATCATACTTTAACCAAAACTCACATCCTGAGTCAGCTGAATCAGAGAAACCATCTAGGTGCTGCTGTTGGGTCTTTGGGTCCTATGACATGTAAATACCAGGCAAGTTCCAGACCTCTCTACATTAAGGCCAGCAGAACATCAAGAAGTGCTAATAATTTTGAGATAATGGGAGCAACTTAACTTAAAACTTTACTGACAACTTTGATATGTTTGGGTATGCCCACCAATTAACCACCAGGTAGCACAGATAAGTTAATCTACTCCTCAAAAATTCTATTAAAATGATCGCTCAAATACCAGTTTCTCAATGACTCTTCCATCTCCTTGAGGTCCATGATGCTTAGTGTTCCCAGCTCTAATCCCTGGTTACTTGAGTGATGATCTATGTCTCTCCCCGTCTCTATCCTCTTCTCCAATGCTGCCTACCTCACTGTCTTCATTATCCCATCCCCTGCTCCCACACCATCTGCCTCTGTATCACTTTTGTTGTTTGTCTCTCTATTTTCTGCAGTTTTTTCCCCTATATCCTTTGTGGTTTTTTATAGTGTTTGCCATTCTGTTTCCTGCTATCATAGTGATTTTTCCCAGCAAGTACCCAAAGAAGTAGGTACCTACCTCCATTTCATATTTCAAAATGAATTCACTTCTTTCCTCCTATTACTTCTCGTTTTCTTCTTTCTCCTCCTCTTCCTTCTCCTTGCTCCCCAACAGTCTCAGAGAAGAGACACTGTTAATCCAGGGACTTCAACACCAGATATTTCAGGGAGTTGAGTCATAAGTTCCCTGACCTTAGTCAGAAGACCTGGGTTCATAGTCATTTTCAATATATTTGTGTGACGTAATAGCTGTGGGACCTGCAGATAAACCCATCTCTTTGAGCCCCAGCTTCTTTATCTGTAGAAGAGGAATGATCATTCACACTCTAGCCTTCATGGGCCAGTTGTGAAACAACGCTGTTAGGCTCAGGGAAACTGGCAGTTCTTATTCTTAGCATTTACAGGTTGAGTCTGGGAAAGAAGCTCAGGAATGCTGGGAGAACAAGACATGACTATAATGTTGCCTGAACTTCTGGATTTGAGGGAGCTCCCAGAGGAACTTCAAAAGATTCTGTTTGGACTTCATTGACAGTTGGGTGGCTTAGCAAATCATTTGTTGGTCTTGGAGTCAGGAAGCCCTGAGTTCAAATCTGGTCTCAGTCACTAGTTCTATGACCCTAGGCAAGTTTCTTAAGTTCTGCCTCAGTTTCCTCAGCTGTAAAATGGTGGTTATTATTCCACCATGTTCCAGGGCTTTGTGAGGATCAAATGAGTTAATATTTGTAAAACACTTGGACCACTGCCTGGCATACGTCAGGCATATAGTACATGCTTGTTGTTTCCTAGACCAGGGTGAAGGTTCTAAGGTATTCCTCACCTCAGAGAAAGCTGGGGAAAAATAGGCCAAATTGGCAGAGGAGATAGGGAAGTGCTGGGCCATGGCTCACTCACCTCGAATGATGTCTGACAACTTCTTTTTGCCAAGCAGAGGAGTCTGTAATGTGTGGTGATGAACTTTACAGATGACCTCAGAGTGAATGTCACTGGCTGTGAGCAGCACCTGTACAGTGCTGGTGACATTGTAGGAAACACTTTCTCCCTCGGGGAAAACACGGGTCCAGAGAGCAGGGAGCTCAGCTCCATTTTTAAACCATTGCAGGGTGATGTCTTTGGGGGAGAAGCCAGTCGAAGTACAGAAGATATTCACCATCTGGTTGATGCTTGCTCTCTCCTGGGGGCCGGACACCAAAGGAATAGAAGGCTTGCCTGGAAAAAACAGACAATTGAATAGAATAAATGCCTCTGTGTCATCCCATCAAATGAAATAATTGATGCAAACCATTTCTGTCAGTCTCAAAGATCTCTATGGCATCAGCTAGGTTTTGCAGTGGAGAGAGCCCAAACCTGGAGTCAGGGAGACCTGAATTCAACCAGCATCAGATAATTACTGGCTGTGTGACCCTGGATGAGTTACTTTAATTCTTAGTTTCTTCACCTGCAAAATGCAGGTAGTAACAGCAGCTGCCTCCCAAGTTTGTTGCGTGAGACACAAGAGAATATATCTCTAATATTCTTAGCCACGTTCCTGCCATATGGTAAGCAATAGAAAAATGTTAGCTTTTATGAGTGTCTGTCTTGAATCTAATATGCACCATGCTTGATGGGTGCTTTATTGGAACTGATGAGTCCTTTATCCACTTGTTCAGAGACCAGAAAGAGTCCATATGCTGATAATCCCAAGGGAAGCCTGAGTGGAGGCAAAATGAACCAAATTCTTAGGTTCCCTTGGGGAAATTCTGGGTTGAATCAAAGAATGGTTTTGGGATAATGCTTGAAGGATAAATCAGTCCATCTAAATTCAGAGCATGGGTTTCCAAGTTATGGGACAGAAATACACATAAACACACACACATATATGTATATGAATCTTGCACTTGAAGACAAAAAAGAACATTTCCATGTATGCAGCACACCATGAAAAAAAGATGTATAAGGAATAAAAGGTCAGGAGAAGTGATTTGGTGAATGTGTGTCCTGCACTCCTTTCATACTTCCACCAGTCTAGTGCAGAACCTCGTGAACTCACACCTTGTCTATTGCAATAACCTGCTGCTTTCTGTCTGTTTCAATTTTCTCCCTATTCCAAACACTAATTTTTTCAACAACCAGATTGATTTTCCTTCAGGGTAGGTCTGACTATATCATTGCCCTCCTTAATGGACTTTAATGGCTTCTTATAAGCTCTAGAGTCAAGTACAAAATTCATTGTCCTTGAGTGTAAGTATTTACTTTTATGTTTTTTATTATGTATCTCTAGCATTTCTTACTGTGCCTGGCACATAGTAGGCACTTAATGAATGTTTGTTGATTGACTGATTGACAGAGAATCTTAAATTAATTCCTAATGTGACTCAATCAGTGAGAATCTAGGCAAGTTACTGAGTCTGGAACTGTCTAACATTGTGATCAATAGATGTTTTAGGCGACATGCTCATCAGCTGAGGCACTGACACAAAGCTGGGAGGGACAGGAAATTCAGTAGATGACAATCAGATGTCTGCAAAGATGTCTACAAGTTAGAAGGATATGTCACATCTAGAAGTAGGAGGTAGTGGGTCTATTTTTTTGCTTCATTGGCCATATCGCATCTAGTTTACTACATTCAGTTCCTGGCGCTACATGATAGGAAAGGATAAGGTAGAAAGTCTCCAGAAAAGGGTGTCCATTAGGATGCTTAGTCTGTAAAACATGTGAAGGAGCTCGGAATGATTAGTCTGAAGAAGAGAAGATTTGGTGGTGGGGTTTGGGTGGGATGGTATAGAATATCTGTTTTTCAATCCTCAAATAACTGTCATACTGAAGAAGGAGTAGACTTAAACTGCTTCTCCCCAGGACAGAAATACGAGTAATTGCAGGGGCAGGTTTGAGCTCTGCTTAAGAAAAAGCTTTCCAGTGAGTAGAGCTGTCCAAGGTGCAAAGGACAGGCTCCTGAGGTTCTTCTTCAGTTGAAGTGTTCGAGGAAAAACTGTGTGGTCTGTTGTATAGGAAGACAGGTTAGAATAGATTCTGAACTAAATTTATACTAGATATCTACTAAGGTTCTTTACTACTCTCTTTACTCTGAGGTTTTTTGAGTTCTTACCCTTTAGATCTCAAAGGGAGGCCTGACAAAACTAAGAGTGAAGCTAAATGGTGCAATCAAAAGAGTCCTGGGTTGGAAATCTGAGTAAGAGTAAAGATAACAATAGCATTCTTATAATTCTTTAAGGTTTGCAAAGTGGTTTACATATATTATCTCACTGATCCCTACAAGAAGCCATTGAAGCAGGTGCTATTATTATGCCCATTTTTCAGATAAAGCATGGTGAGGCTGAGAGGTTGTGACTTGTCTGAGGCAGGATTTATACTCAGGACTTCTTGACTTCAAGTCTAGTAGTCTAACTATTATGGGCTTAGCTAACGTCAAGTTCTGGTTCTCCTCCTGAGACATGCTGTGTGACTTTGGACAAGTCACATTCCCTCTCTGGGTCTCAATTTTCTCCCATATAAACTAAAGAATTTAGATTCTGTGGTCTCTAGCTTTGACTAGGCTGGGGTGATCAGAGGTTTTACACTTGGAACACTTGTAGGATTTGGCAGTGGAGAAACAAGGGAACTTTGCAAACTGTATGATGTAGTAGACAGAATTGGCCTCCGTCAAGAAGTCCTGGGTTCAAGTTCTGTTTATGACAAAGAGAAGACAGAAGGAAAAATCAGAAATTGTGACTGATACTTGAGCTCTTCTACTGATAAGAGGAGGACAATGAGCTGATGTGGCTTGGTGGGAGATTTGATTTTATATTGGAAGAAGTGAGTGGTGAGAGCAGGAAGGTCAAGAAGGACTACAGATCATCCTACTGCCTGGATTCTTTTCTGTTTATCCAGCCCTTTGTCATTCATCACTAGGGGAGGAGAAACTGAATTCTAGACCTATGCTCAGGATACCAGAAGAATCTGCCCAGATGTGCTACTCACTGTCTATGATCCCTTGGGTAAGCCATTTTTCCAAGCTTGGGCCTCAGTTTCCTTCTTTATAAAACCCCACAAGAAGTGGAGCAGATGATTTCTAAGGTCCCTTGTAGCTCTAACACTCTGCATGTGTACTAAGAGTTCAGTCTATTCAAATAGACTACCATCTGTCTTCAAAGGGTACTTCTCCCCTGTGATATGCTAAAATTCTATTGATTCCTTATTCCCATTAGATCAAGATGGATCAGAAGGCCAGCCCAGAAAACTCAGGGAAGGAGAGCCTGCAGCATTGTCCAAAGGGATGGTGTCCCAGCAGGTGGTAGCAGCAGAATCATATTAGTCCTAGAACTTTCCTAGGAAGGGAGGGAGGCCACAGGTGAGCCATTCCTTATTCCTCTCCCAGCTCTAACTTTGATTCTTTGACCTTTGACACCCATGTGGGTACCTTCCCTGACACACACTTTTCATTTCCCTTTTCTGTGTTGATTTCCCCAGTTGGCAAGTAAATTTCCTGAGGACCTGCCTGTCTTTCTTTTGCTTGTATTTGTACCCTTAGGGATTAGGCCTGTGTTTGGTACTGATAAAGTGCAAAATAAATGTTTGTTAACTGCCAGGTGTGGTGGCACATGTCTATAATCCCTGTGACTGGGAGAGGCTGAGGAGGGTGGATCTCTTGAGTTCTGGGGGTTTGAACTACAGCAGTGCAAAGCTGATCTGTTAACCACACTGAGTCTGGTAAAAATTTGGTGAGCCCTTAGCAGCAGAGGAGACCACCTAGTTGGTCAAAATGGGCCAGCTTGGAAAAGAAGAATAGGTCTTAGCTCTTATGTTGATCATTTGGCATCTGGATGATGGCTATGAGTGGACACTCCACTTCTAGCCTGAGATAGGGAGGCACAGTTTCAAAAATAAGTGACATAAAACAAATGAAAACTTCAAACTTGTTGAATTGTCCTTAGGGTAAATCTCTTGATCTCTCTTGGCCTCAGTTTCCTTGTCTGTAAAATGGGGGTGATGATACCTACCTCAGAATTTATTTTGAGGATGAACTGAGATGACCTTTGCAAAGTGATTTGCAAAACTTTGAACTACATTCAATCAATACACAATTATTACTCAGATAGTATATGCCAGGCTGAGGATACAAAAAGATTCAAAAGAGAGTTCCTACCCTCAGGGATATTATAAACTAATGGAGAAGACCACATGCAAATAAATATACAGAGACCAAGTCAGATACAGAACAAATAGTAAAATAAGAAGAGAAGGGAAGCACTGGAATTAAAGAGTTTAGAGGAGGCTTCCTCCAGAATGTGAGATATTAGTTAGGACATAAGGGTAGCCAGGGAGGACTGATGGAGTGGAGGAGAGAGAGCATTCCAGGCAAGGGAAGTAGCTAAAGTAAATGCCAAGGACTGAAATCTGGAGTAATTTTTTTGTGGAACGCTTGGAGGCTTGTGCCACCAGATTGAAGAAGACATGCAGGAGAAAAAGGTGTAAGAAGACTGGAGAGGTAGGAATGGGCTTGGTGATGAATGACTTTGAATGACAGACACAGTATTTTGTATTTGTTGCTGATGTGAATGCAAAGCTACGGGAGTTTGTTGAGTGTTCTGAGAAGAGGAGGAGGTGAGATGATTAGATCTGAGTTTTGGGAAAATCACTTTGGTGGCTGAATGGAGAATAGTTCGGTGTGGGGAGAGACTCAGCAGCAGTGATTGCAGTAATCCACGTGTGAGGTGATGAGGACCTGGAGTAAGGTGGTGCCAGTGTCAGAGGAGAGAAGGGGCATATTAGAAGGATGCTGCAAAGGTGGAACTGACTGGACAACAGTTTGGATTGGGGGTTGGCACTGAGAGACAGTGCAGAGTCCAAGATGACTCCTAAGTTGTGAGCCTGAGGGGATGGGAGGATCCTGCTGTCCTCTACAATAGGGAAGGTAGGAGGGGGAGGGTTTAAGGGGAAGATAGTTAGTTCTGTTTTGGACAGAGTAAGTTTAAGGTCTCTACTGGACATCAGGTTGGACATGCCTGAAAGCGCTGCTCTCTATCATTATTAGGAAGATGAAGGCCTTCATGGGATCTGCTGGCCTTTACCTTTTCTCCTCTGCCCTCTGTTCCCACTGCACCCTCTTGCAGCTGCTCCTTCACCATCACTCAATCACTGGCAAACTTTCCTTTACCATGGCCTTCTCTTTCTCATGTTCTACATCATCTAGCACACAGGAAAGTCTGTCTTTCCAGCAAAGACCACAGCCCTAGACAAACTCCATGACAGTTTGATCTGTTTCTTTCAGGTTCCCTGACACTCAGGCCAGGAGCAGGTGGCATCCTGCTTGTTCTTCACTGCCTTTCAGATCTATTCTCTGTCATCATGGCTCAGCAGTCTGTCTTCTTTTGAAGATTCTAGTCAAATGTTCATATCATACTGTCCACAACCCTATTGATGTGATCTACTGACCTCTAAAATCATTTCCTCCTTTCTGAAGGAATTCAGGACCAGGGTCACAACCATTCTCTCCAACCCAACCCATACCTTCATACTTGGGGACTTTAATATACATATTAATGTTCCCTTCAATATGATCACCCATCAGTGCATCAACATTCAAAATTTCTATGAGCTATGTTTCCTTTCCTTTTACCCTTCATTTTTTCTCCCCAGACTCCCACATGGATGGTCATACTTTAGACCCTGAAACCATTCATAACTGTGCCACCATCAAGATTTCAGACTGTTTCTCTGATTATAGTGTCCTGAGTTTGGAGGAGGAATTGCCAAAGCAAAAACAGTATTATGGAGTAGAAAACATCACTGTTCCCCACACCAGGAGGCCAGTGCCTTGGGCTGGGATTTAGTGACCAGTGAAAGTTAAGTAGAGTGAAAGGTGAAAACCGTGGGGAAAAAGCTAAGGTCCCTAGGATGGATCCAAAAGGGGCCAGTACCTTTGAAGTTGGATTATAGTCAAGGAGGCCTAAGGCCCAGGCCTGGATATTTCATACATTCCTGGGTTTGGTGTAGCTGTATCCTACTGTTAAGGTAATGACTGTGTGTCATGGTGTTGCCATGAAAGAATTCAGACTATCACTATCTCCAGACTGAGCTAAGGCATGAATTTGGAGTGAGTCACCCAGGGAGCTCTTCTCCTTAAGGGAGACAATAGTCTGGACAGGGTGAAAGTGATTCCTTCATAGAGCAAGGATGCCTAGAATTGACTGATTAAAAAAAGGCAGCAAGCCAGGATCATGGGAAACACAAAAGGGGTCAGTGTGTATGTGATTTCCCAGGGGCATCATGGTCCCTCTCTAAGGTAGGGTACTTTGTTATGATAACTATATGTTAATGAACCGAGCTTCAGGGAAAGGTGAGTGAGAGTTGGTTATGTGTAGGCATCATTTGGGAAAAGTCCCTTCTGTGGTTTTATGGCTAACCTCCTGTGTAAGGATTACAAGGGGACTACATTTTTATCACTCAGAGCAGAAAGGCATCCACTGATCCCATCAGTACTTTCCTTCCTCAACCTCAACAAAAGACAACTAAAAAAAGAGAGAGAGAGGCCTCTCTGGGCAGAGTCCTGGGCTTGCGATTCCTCGAACAAGTAAACGAGTGAGAGAGCTCTGTACTTACCCTTCACAGACAACATGGTGCCTCCACCAGATTTAAGCTCTGTGTCAGGATTCCCTCTTAAGAACTTCACACAGTAATAGGTGCCACTGTCCTGTGGAGCTAGGTGACTGATGCTGATGGAGAAATCTGTGTTGCTGCTACTTTGGGCTGCTTTCCTTATCCGGGGGTAGCTTCCTCCTTTGAAATTGAAAATTTCTTGTCTCTGGGGCCCTTTCCCCTTGAACCATATCACTGGTCCTGGTGGTGGAATGCCAGGCACTGTGCAGTTCAGGATGGCTGTCTCTCCCTCAATCACAGATACGGGATCCTTAGGCTGCAGCACCTGGAGCTCCTCCTGGCCTCGGGATCCTATAAAGAAATATAAGTTTTAACATTGTTTCTCCTGTCCTGACCCTCCCAGGATTTTGCCCTGAGTGTCTGTGTCTAGTTTGGGTAATATGTGAGACATCCAGATTCTGGGTCTGGGAAGGAGAACTGAGAGGGAGTCAGGGAGAAGGCCTGTAATTCTGGAGCTAGAGATGGTGTCAGGCAAAGACATGTGAGCTCAGGTCAAGCACCACCTCCCATGTGGGGCCTGTCCTCTTCCCTCCTCCAGCACCCATCCCACTCCCTGTTAATGTCAAAAGGCTTTGTATTGTTGGGCATATTTTGTTTCCTTTTCCAGTGTTTGTCTTGTTTCCTCCATGTCAGTGGGAGCACCTTGAGGGGAAGGGCTCTTGTTTTCTTTGTCTGTGAGGTACACAGTCAGCACACAATAAAGGCATGCTTGATGCTCTTGTCTGACCAGCAAGCAGTGGACTTGACATGAAGTAAGACCTGGCTTCAAATCCAGTCTACTCCAATCATGGTATAACACTTGGGATTCACTCTCTTTCTTCCTCAGGAAAATGAAGTTAAGAAGACTTCAAGGAACTACCTCAAGATTTAACGTGCAGATCAAATGAAATAAATCCACGTAGCTCTAAAAGTGGTATTCAAATGGGAAGTTCTAATTATTCTTCTTCCTGTGTTTATGATTATTTGAAAATTCCTCTCATTTCAGGTAGAGACCAGCAATAAGTCACTCTCCTATTTTGTTCCTCTCTTTCACATTCTAGGAAATATTGCTCCGGTAGTTAAAACAACTACTTCTCATGGTTGAATTAACGTATTCAAATGGAAACTATTTTTAGTAGACTGACTGAAAACAGCCTTAGTTGGAGCATCCTGGAACAAACCTGTACCTGAGACAGTATACATCTCAAGCTGCCTCATAGTTTTGATCCATTTTATGAAGTCTCTGATTTGTATCCCACTGGAATAGTATATTAGTACCTCTCTGTACAACTCACAAGACATTTACCACAAAAGATTTTCTCATCTTTTTAGAAAAATCATCTTTTGATGACTGGTAACATAAACTGTCCTTATTTCTACTGACATGCTCACAAGGTTCTAGTAGTGTTGGGGCTGGATAATGTTGAGGGGACATATCTCTCCCCCACCAGCATGAGATGATTCGTCCAGATATTACAGGGGACCCTGGGTCCACTCGACACACCTTACCACCCTGGTCATAGGAGTATCATGTTCACTACCTGCAAATGTCTAGGAGGAGAGTCATAGAAGCCTTGTCCTGTCATTTCCATCCTTTCTAACCCTTTGTGGCTCCATTTGGGGTTTTCATGGCAAAGATGCTAGAGTGGTTTGCCATTCTCTTCTCTAGTGAATCCATTTTGTCAGGACCTCAGAGGCTAAGTGACTTGCCTAGGGTCATACAGCTAGGCAGTATCTGAGGCTGGATTTGAACTCAAGTCTTCCTGACTCCAGGCCCAGAGCTCTATCCACTCAGTCATGAGCTCTCTCTTTCAGGGAGGCTGGAGAAGGTCCAAATGGCTGGGAGTGAGCACAATGATGAACACCCAATGTACACTCGTTTTCTCTCCTTGGCTATTATAGAATTTTGAGCTATAAGGAAATGTAGCAATCATTTAGGTCAATCCTCTCCTTCCCCATTACACATGAAGGAACTGAGGCCTAGAGAAGTGCCATAACTTACCGAAGGTCATATGATGTAGGTCATGAAGAGAATATGGATACATTATGACATTTCTCTGATCAAACTATTATGTGAGTCCCTGTTTACTCAAGCATAAAATATGCCCCCCCATCTACCGTATGCAGTTGTTCATGGTCTGTTTCCAATTACTATTCCCTGAGGTCATATTATTAGACTTCATGCTTTCCATGTAATATCTCTTTCTTGATCTATTCCTGACATCCTTCATTCCATGTATATTCTATCACAGACTGTTCCAATGGCTGAAACGTATTTTTTCTTTTCCTCAACCTGCTAAAGTTCTCCTTTTCTTCCATGGGTCAACACAGTTACCACGTCTTTCATAAACTCTTCCTAAATCCTTCTCCTAAAAATGATCTCTCTCTCCTCAGATTTTCCTGAATCTCTTTCTTTGAATCTCTCCTTTCATTCATTCATTCATTCATTCATTCATTCATTCATTCATTCACCTAACATTTATTGAGCACTGACTATGCTGGGGATAGAAAAATTAAAATAGAAATAGTCCTTATCTCTCAAGGAGCTTATTCTACTATATTTCACCTGAGGTATACATGTAGGCGGGTGATACTTCCTTTCTAGTAGAATATAAGCTTTTTTCAAGTAAGGGCGGTATCAGTTGTCATCTTTTAAAACCCAGGATAGATCATAGTGTCTGCACATATTATTAATAAAAATAATAACCACAACAGTAATAATAGCCAATGTTTACATACCACTTTAAGATTTGCAAAACATTTTATGTAGCTTAAGTCACTTGATCTTCACAGCAACACTGAGGGGTAGGTACTATTTTTGCTGATGCAGAAATTGGGACACAGAGAGGTTAACCAACTTGCCCAGGATCACACAGCCAGTAAGTGACTATGGCAGCATTTTAACTTGGGTCTTCCTGATCCCCATTTCTGCATTTCATCCACCATAGCAGGCATCTAACATGTTTACTGAGATGACTTAACTTGAGGATTCCAAGGTACTCTCAGCCTAGGGCTGATTAACTAGAGTTATATGGTAAAGAGATAGCAGGCAAAGGAGAAGTAAAGACAGAAAGCTTTGAGACCATGGTTACTAGGAACCTGCTAAGAGGCATGGGACCCAGAAGTCAAGGAAAAAGAAAAACCAAAATGGTGTATGAAATGGAATGGCAGAATCTCATTCATTTAGTGAATGAGAAGTTTTGAAATGCTAGAAGTTATGAGAGAGGGGAGATGGGGACCTGGGACTCAGGGATGGTCATTCAGCCTGAGCTGAGTCATTCACAATTGGAACACCTTCCTTTTACTTCCCTAGAGCACTTGACCTGGATGCCCTCTGCCCCAGTCACATTCTACTTTCAGTTCTATTATTTTGTCTGTCTCAAATCCCTCCCCAACACACTGGTAACTTTCTAGCATGGAGGGACCAAGTTGTTTTACATCTTTGCATCCCTGGGTCCTAGTCCGGTACTGTACATATAATAGATAGCTGAGAAATACTCAGATAATCGAATTGGAAAGATCCAAAAAAATCAGTTCACAGGGCCCAGGTTCAAGTTCCACCTTTACTACTTCAGGGATATATATGACTTTGGGCAAGTTCTTTAACATCTCTGAGTCTTCATTTTCTGACTGGTTAAATGGAAATGATCACATTTGTAATATTTCATAGTTATTTTGCATCAAAATATTGTGAATTATAGCCCTTTAGAGGTACCAAATACTGATAATATTATTATGTAATGCTATGCTCTCATTTTTGGTCCAGAGAGGTTCAGTGATTCACCGAAACAAACAAGGCAGCTAGTGGAAGAAGCAGAGCTAAATTTTATGCTGTCTGACACTCACTCTACTCTTGCACTATACTACACTTCCTCTCTATACCTGTATTGATGCAGAATATTTAAAGGTTTCCAAATCACCTATGGAAAGTTCCAGAAGGATGAACAATGGGGGAATCTCTCCCCATCATAATGATCACTAGATTTGGATCAAGAAGACTGAGATTTGAATGACAACTATGTCATTTCCCATCTATGTACCCATAAACACAACTTTCCTGAGTCTCATTTTCCCTGAGAAATGGAGACAATACTACTTGGACTTTTTATCTCACTCTGCTCCTGAGAGGAAACCATGGTATAAAGAGTAACACTGTAGAGAAAGAGAAGTCACATGTCAACTACGTGAACAAATCTTTTCCAGTCCTTTTCAGCCCTTGACTGGTCCTGCAGGTCCTTGGGGTGACACCGTTCCCAGACAACCACCCTACCACTCCATAATGATCTATCCAGATGTGTCATGAACTTCTTTCATTCTTCCCTCTTCTGCCCTGGGGTGCCCCACTCACCACAGAGGCCAAGGAGCAGAATCAGCAGTAGAGAAGGCAGAGAGGAACCAAGTAGGTAGAGGAGGCTGGACATTTCAATGGGTCTTTGGTGCTTCCTCTCTGGATGTGACTCCTTGTTGACTTGATTCATGGAATAGGCAGCGATCTTCTTCAGGAAGAAATAGGAGTCCACCACATCTGCCTCTGTTCCTTGGGTAAACAGCTGGGGTTAAAGGGAACCTCTTCTTGGCTGAGAAATGGGAAGTGGGAGGGATTTCAGTTCAACTTCCTTCAGTCTCTTTGTATCATGTCTTGCTTGGAATGGTAATAATAGTCCCTTTTTTATGTTATCAGATATATCACTGCATTTTTAAAATCATGCAGTGCTTTCCTATTGTCTGGAGAGAGGACATTTACTCCTTGACTTGACATTTTAACCCATCTACAGTCTGGCTCCAATGTGGTTTTCCTACGTTACATCACATTGCTCCTTTGTACATTCTATATCCCAGAAAAAATCTAGACTTTCCCTGGTTTATAAGTTCACGCAAGCATCTCATACTTCTGTGAACATGCACATGTCACACATTCCTCCTCATCCTTGACTTTGGAAATGCTTCCTTCTTTTAAGGTTAAATT
The DNA here is from genome assembly GCF_028372415.1 of Notamacropus eugenii. Lineage (NCBI taxonomy): Eukaryota > Metazoa > Chordata > Mammalia > Diprotodontia > Macropodidae > Notamacropus > Notamacropus eugenii. The sequence continues at coordinate 433,498,909 of NC_092872.1, forward strand.
CAGGAGGTTCTTTCCCTATGAAATATTGCTGGACACTGTTCCATTGTCTCCTTCTTATCTAAAGGTGATTCTCATAAATTTTTCTTAAAGTTCTACCTGAATCTCTTGTTTTCCTTTATCACACTCTTCTTCTGTGACTCTCTGTCAGGACAAGATGTCTCACTATTTCCATCTTTGTATGTTCAGAATGTATTACGTAAAGTAGGCAAATAGAAGTATTTGTTAAATTAAATTGAGTTGAAAACTACCCATCTGGTCTATACCAAGATTCATTACCTCCAGTTCAATGGCAAAGAAGTAATGGGTGGTGGGAAAAAAAGGGTGTAGACATCTTAGGGTGACTCCTCTCACCATTCCTATAAGAGGGCTGTGACCCATAAATCTAGGATACACTGTGGAGAGGGAAGAAAAGGGTCATGAATAAGAGTTGAGAAAATAGGAGTCACTGAACAAAGATTGTTAAGAAAACTGAGGTTAAGAAAGAGGTGAATGAGGACAAGAGCTCAGAGATTTAGGATAACAGATGAGAAGTTCATTCAGCTTGATTCCATGCAGAAAACTGGAAAGCCTTCCAGGATTCCTTTTTCTTATCCCTAGAAGTGCTCTTTTCACATGCTACTATTTGGTGTTAAGCTTCTTGAGAGAAGGGATTGTGCCATCTTTCTCCTTTGAAGGAGTTCTGTTGAGCTCAAGACAAGTAGCTGAGGGTTGAGGTGAGGTTGGGAGTGTGCATTGCTGAGAGGAAAGCTGGACATAGGAGGAAAAGTTAATTGCCCAGGGTGGTGTCCCCACAATACCTTTGAGTAGTGGCCACTGAAGTAATAGTAGAGAGAAGTCTGATGTTTCATCCCTTGATTACCCGGCAGGGTTTAAGGATGGGAGTGTGAAGGAGACTCCTTTGTCTAAACTTGGTTGCTTGCTGATTATTTCAGGGAAAGTAAGAGCTGAGAATCCAGGGATCCCAGTGCTCAGAGAACTCGCCGAGAATATCTGCTCCTGGTATAGTAGCTACAGGTAAGAGTTTGGGGAAAGTTAGACACCAAAAGAGGATGAGCAGAAGGGAAAAGGGCTCACCAGAGGTGTTCATCCTCCCTAACCACCCCATGAACCTCTCTTAAAAGGTTCAAGACATGTATAGCACCCACCCACCAGTAAAACCATCTCAACAGATGGGCTAAATTTGGTTGCCAATGGGCCTCATACCTGTTGCTGAATAAGGGGAATGTTTAACATTGTAAAGCATGTGAAGAGTTCCCCTAGATGGAACAGGTAGATACAACATCAAACAAGGCATGTTTCTAGTGGAAAGCAATCCCTCTGTTCTTGGATGCTTGAGAATATGTGGGAAATTATGCTTGTTTCATAATTTGTTCTTGGTGTGGACTTAGGTATAATGTTGTAACTAACTGCTATTGATTTTAATTTCATGTGGCATCTGGTATGGCATCAATGGGAGCTGCAGGATTGGGAGTGTGGGGGCTCTTGAGATATGGCTTTGAATAGATGATTGCAGATGACTACAGTCCCACAGACATGGAAGTGTGAGTCTTGAGGAAGGTGATCCTGGTGACACCATAGATCATAGTGCTCCAGGCACATTTGAGGTAGGAGAAAGCCATAATCACTCTAGATTCAGGGAATGAAGGATGGAGAACCCGAGTTGAGAATGTGAAGTCTAGAATGCTTCCTCACAAGAGAGATAGTCTGTGTTAATGAAGGAGGGAAATATAATGTTAAGGTTAGGGAATAGCTCCCAGTCCAGTTTGAATCTTTCAGAAGCCTGAAGGAGAGTAATGGGCAAAAAGGGTTCAAAGGTAAATTGAAACTATGCTATTAGAAGCTTAATGGCACAGTAGACAGAGCTCTGGGCTTAGACTCAACACCTCAACACCTCAATTCTGTATTCAGCCACTTGCTAGCTGTATGACCCTGGGTAGGTTACTTAAAATCTGTTTGCCTCAATTTCCCGAATTGTACAATGAGAATAATAACAGCACCTAGCACCTATGGTTATTGTGTGGATCAAATGAGATGATATTTGCAAGTACCTGCCACATAGTATGTACTAAAAAATGTTATAAAAATTTATAGAAAATTATTTACACTGAAGCATCTGAAATATCAGGTCATAGAGATTGTGTTTTATCCTAGAGACAATGGGAAGGCTTTGATGAGTCTAAAGGTGGGGATGGATCAGGCCATGGTCAGACCTAGATGTTAGTAACATTGTTATAGCTGCATGAAAGGTGGAATTGAGAGGAAGGACCTGGTGGCAGAAAGACCAGCTGGAAGTATTAGAATAGCGAAACTGAAGGAAAACTGAAAACTAGGACTGGGATCATTGTGGGTGTTTGTGTGTTCATCCTTCATTGTTGAAGAAGACCATGCCACCAGAGAAATGATGACATGACTTGCATTTGACTTTGTTTTTGAGTGAAGGGGGGCTGTGCAGGTCACCAGCTTCACTCCTTCTTCAGAGCCATCTGAATCCAGATGACCAGATATTCATCAGGTAATCCAGTGACCATATATTCATCAAGATGACTGGAGATGACCCAGAATGAGGCAATTGGGGTTAAGTGACTTTCCCAAGGTCACACAGCTGGTGAGCATCAAGTGTCTGAGGTGAGATTTGAACTCAGGTCCTTCTGATGCCTGTAGTGGATCAAGAAGGTTGAGATTTGAATGACAACTATGTCAGCCTGCAGTGGCTGCAATGGGTCCAAATGGATGGGAGCGAGCACAATGATGAACACCCAATGTACACTCATTTTCTGTCCTTGGCTATTATAGAATTTTGAGCTGTAAAGAAATGTAGCAATCATTTAGGTCAATCCTCTCCTTCCCCATTACACATGAAGGAACTGAGGCCTAGAGAAGTGCCATAACTTACCGAAGGTCATATGATGTAAGTCATGGGTACATAAATGGGAAATGACATAGTTCTATCCACTGCACCACCTAGCTCCACCTAGGACTGGGATCATGACAGCGAAGAGAAAAGGACAGTTTATGACATGCATTGCAGCATTGGAATGACCAATGTTGTGACTGATAGGAGGGTTGATGGAAAGGCAAGAACAGTCAGTGACGACTCTGGGAGTATGATCCTGGGTAATTAGAAGGATGATTGTGCCCTCTGAATCTCACCAGACTCTTCTCAAGACTTAAGAGAGCAGCTTGTGCTAAAGCTTAGGGACCCAATGAGACAATATGGTAAAGAGAAATCAGGATAGATAGTGCCTAGAGCTCTTGAATGGGGGAGACCTTGTACAGTAGCCAGAGGGCAACTCTTGGACTCAGAGAACACAGAAGTTGAGAGGCTTTATATTACTTCTCCATCTACTATGTAGGCTTCTCTTTTAAATTCAGTATTTATTCTCCAGTAGACAATACTTAGGAAACTAGTTCTACTTAGTTTAATGAATAGTTTTAGGTGCTATGGCAGTAATGCTATCTACCATGGGTAGTTTTAATTAGTTTTTTCTTGGATGGTTTGATATTGTCTTCAGACTAAATTAGTTCAGATTATTAAGCCTTGATATGTTGTCTCAGTTTCCTGGTACCTTAAACACAAAAGCTCAGCCCAAGAGTACACAGGAGGGGGCCTCCCTCTGGCATGACCATTACGCCAGTATGGTAGCTTGACTTGAATGTACCTAGAGAGCTTAAGCACCCTGCTACCCTGTGTCTTTCTAGTATGTGAATGAGAGTACTTTATTGTAATTGGATGCCTAGCCTGCACAGGTTGTAGCTTTAAAACTGATCAAAATGGAGAACCTTTTTCTTTCATGCCTGCTCTTTACTGATGGGTTCAAAAGGTGAAGAATATAGTTTGCTTACAATACCTACATCATAAACAGAAATCATAAGGGGGAAGGAAGTCTTCCTTCCCATGCTGAGGCTAAGAAAAGTGAAATGACTAACCCTAGATGATATGACTTTGGTAAGTGAGATTTCCAGAACTTGAACCCAGGTGTTATTTCAAATCCTAGCTCTTTACACTGGAAAAATAATTTCACTTTATGCAAACTAACAAGTTGGGCTAGATTACCTCTAAATTGCTATCAAATTCTAAGAGTTCTGATCTTCCTCCGTGTCTTCCTTCTTCTCCTCCTTCTTCTTCTCCTCCTCCTCCTTTTCCACCTCCTCCTCCTCTTCCTCCTCATTGCCACTATTGTCCTTTGAGGGATGGTCTTTGACCATGACTCACTGACCTCTGATAACATCAGAAAACCACCTTTTTCTAGGCAAAGAAGTCTGTAATGGCACTGATGAACTTGACAGATAACCTCAGAGTGAATATTACTGGCTGTCAGCAGCACTTGCACAGTGTTCCTGAGGTTCTAGGAAACATTGTCTCTCTTAGGGAAAACATGGGACCAGAGAGCAGGGAGCTCAGTCGCATTTTTAAACTACTTCAGGGCAGTCTCTGGGGAAGAAGCCAGTTGAATTACAGGAGAAATTAATTGTCTGTTTGATGCTTGTTTTCTCCAGGGGACCAGACACCAAAGGGGCAAAGAGTTTGCTGGAAACAGAGTCTTATGATAAATAACTCTCTGTCATTGGATCAACTGGTTTGAAAGCATTTTTTTTCAGTCTTAAACTACTTCATGAAAGAAAACTGGAATTGTCCTTATCATCTCAATATCATGTCATTATCATATCTGGGCAGCTAGGTGGTGCAGTGGATAGAGCATCAGTGCAGGAGTCAGGAGGACCTGAGTTCAAATCTCACCTCAGATACCTGACACTCACCAGCTGTGTGACCTCGGGCAAGTCATTTTACCCCAATTGCCTCATTCTGGGTCATCTCCAGTCATCTTGATGAATATATGGTCACTGGATTCAGATGGCTCTGGAGGAGAAGTGAGGCTGGTGTCCTGCACAGCCCTTCCTCACTTAAAAACAAAGTCAACTGCAAGTCATGTCATCATTTCTCTGATGGCATGGTCTTCTTTGGCAATGAAGGACAAACAGACATTATCATATCTGCAATTGAGCAAGTCACAGCCCAGTTTCTTAACCCTATCCGATTTCTCATGCCTGAGCCTATGTTGATATCATCCTAGTGTCAGGAAATACTAAGAAAATAGAAACTCTTTTAGAAGTGTATTTGTAGTCTTGGTCTACCAGGTTTTTCAGTCTCACAGAACTGCTACAAAGATAAGAGACTCAGAAACTATCTTAGAGTTCACCAATTGGTATTGTTTTGGAAGCTTATGTTTCTGGAGGCTTCTGGGTGAGAGAGAAATCCAGAAATTACATACATTTCATTTACATATAGTACTTCTCCATCTAGAAAAAAGAAGAAGGACTTACAAGAATTTAAAAGTTCCAATAACGAAACCAGAGGGCATACAGGCCATGAGTCATTGCTGGCGGAAAGTGGAACAAATGTCACCACTCTTGTCAGTCTTTTCTGAAGCTCTTGAGATTTTAATAAAACTGAGGTACATAATGGTGAGAGAGTATTGAAAGCAGTTTCTTTATCACAATTTCCTTCAATTGATTTTTTTCTATTAAGGAAGGAAATACTTTGAAATCCTTGCAGTCAGGGTTAGGGGATAGTTTGTGGTGAGTATGATAGATAAGAAAAGTTAAAAATGGGTTTCTGACTATAAGTCATATGGGTGTTGAAATGAGGGAGTTGAAGGAGACAATAGAGAACAGAAGTATGGAGAGAACAAATAATTCTGCCCTCAGAATCCAAACTGAACATGTTTAATCCATATTCCCCATGATGTTTGAAGGCAGCTCTCCTCTGTCCCTCTATGTCTGCTCTTGTCCTTACCAAAATTAACCCTTGTCCCTTATATGGCAAGGATTCCAGCATCCTCCTTACCTTTCTCTAAATCCAGCTTGTCTCCTGCCTTCAAATCTAGACCCCAGTGTGTCCATGTAATCTTGGAATATGGTGCCTGAAATCTTAGTGCACTGTAGATTGAGTTGGGAATTGTGGCTAGAGCAATTCTGGAAAGAAATAGAAACTAGCAATAGAACTCTGTCCTGAAAGTAATTAACTGGGAATATCCTTTGACCCAGTCACACCACTGACTACCTGGTCTAAATCGTCAAAGAGATCAAAGAAAACGGAAAAGAATCTCTATATGTACAAAACTCTAGCAGTTCTTTTTGTTGTAGAAAAGAACTGGAAACTGAGGGGGTAACCATCAGTGAGAGATTGACTGAAGAACTTATGGTACATGAATGTAAGAGAGTATTATTGTGTTGTAAGAAATGCTGAAATGGATGTTTCCAGAGAAACTTGGAATGCCCCTATGAATTGATGCAGAATTTGAAAACTTCAGGCTCTCAGACTGGACCATTGCCCAAGGGAAAGCCATAGAGATACAGAGATACAGATCTGTTACACCAGAGACTCTTCCTTTTCTTTCTTCATTCCTTTAGACTTACTCATAAATCCCTCCCTATTCCCAGCAGAATGAGAAGAATGCTTTATGCAGTAAGGACCACATAATCCAAACAAACAACTTTGAAAGCTTTAAATGCTCTGATCAGTTCCTTAAGTGATCATGATTCCAGGGGACTCAGTGGAACATGTTATTCATCTCATGTCACAGGGATGATGGAGATTAAGACATATATTTTTGGACAATACCAATAAGGGAATTATTTTGGCTTGACGTTGCATTTTTGTCATAAATATTTTCTTCCTTCCCTCTCTTTATTATGTTAGGGGTGAGTGGCAAGAGATAGCATATTTTTTTTTACTTAAAAATTAGTTCAATTTGAAAAATATAGAATGTGGTGCCAAAGATTGAAATTCATGTAACAAAAGTAGTCTGACCAGAACAGAGGGCTCTAGCAATGCTTTTTTGCTTGGTTTGGACATGATGCTTCTATTAATATAGCCCAAGATCATGTTACATGTGCCACATTATTGTGGGTTTTTTTGTTTGTTGAAGACTCTTCCCATTGTAAGAATCATCTTTGATTAGAGAACATGAGTCAAGTTGGTAAGATTCTGCTCACTGTCTTTAATCCAAGAGATTCTAAGATCTCTAGAGATAATTCCAGTTGTGATGATTTTTAAAACAATGGGGTCCCCAGATCAGGCCCTTGCACAAGGACAATCCAAAGAGACACAGAGAGGCAGAGTTCCTCTTAGATCAGAGATTCTTCATTTTCTTTTCTTATTCCTTTCTGTTGACTCAGAAATCCTACCAAGTACCTATTCCAAGACTGGAGGTAGTAGTAAAGTCTCAGGCATCTAATGCTTTAATGAGTGAACAGAATATTTATAACAAAGCAGAAAAAATTTTAAAAAATTGTAAAGAGGCAAATTTGATCTTAAAAGATATCAGAAATGATGGGAAGGGACCCATAACTGGAATATTGCATGGCAATGGTACATCTTACTGAACAACAGACCCTTTGAAAGTAGAAGTGGTCTTATTTTTCTATCCTTGTGCCCCTAGTCTTTAGAATAATAACTGGAATAAAGTAGGGACTCAGTAAATGCCTAATGATTTATTGATCAGCAATAAACAGAATCAATACTAAGTATTAGGTTATTATTCAGTTGATGGTACAACTAGAAATAAATCTTGATAACTTAGCAAGTTCTAAAATGAGGCATTTCTTTAGAAACTTGTGTTTCTAATGTTCTTCAATTTAAATGGCATTTTCATTGAGTATTTGGGTCTTGATGTGATTTGATTGGATCAATTTATTTTCGTAAATAAACTTCCCTTTGGACTAGGCCCTAGGAAATTGAGTAAATAAAGCAGTTCATAGAACTGGAGAAATGACAGAGAGCTGAGAACAGAGATAGGTACTGAGGTATAAAATGTGTCTCTCATGGGGTGTGGAAATATAACCTACACTACAAGAAAATAGAGGGGAAGGAGATAAGAGAAGGGAGAGGTATGACAGAAAGGAGGGCAGATTGGGGGAAGCGGTAATCAGAATGCATGCTGTCTTGGGGTGGGAGGAGGAGGAAGATGGGGAGAAAATTTGGAACTCAAAATCTTGTGGAAGTGAATGTTGAAAACAACAAAATAAATAAATTTTTAAAAATGTGTCTCTCCAAACAGTTGATCAGGAACATAATAATCATTATGATAAAAACAGTAATAACAACAGCTAATTATAAATATTATATTATGTTCAGTAGTTTACATCATGCTCAACTGCAGATGACCACATCTGGTATTTTCTTGGGAAAGATACTGGAGTAGTTTATTATTTCCCTCTCAGGCTCATTTAAGGTGCGGAACTGATGACGAAGAGGAACTTTATGATACCTTATGACTGTCTCATTCAAAAGTGGTATTTCATTTTCTTTTACTCCAAGACTGAATTTTGATTCAGTGCCAATGTTACTGTGGAGATACTCACAGGAGATGGAAGTAAACCAAGAATGTGATTGTGAGAACCTCTTTTTTAGTATTGATATTACAGGTCTTTGGGAGATGATCAAAGGCACTTGGGATGCACTGTGACAAAAATCTAAGGTGAACAACTTAATGTAGAGGCACATAGTGGCCAGATTATATACTCTAGTCTGTTCTAGATTACTTAATTAATTAGCTTAAAAGTATAGTATTGAGCAGCTTTTCTACAGGCTTACAGAAACCATGACATGAACTTGACGAGGGCCATTATTGCTATAATATATCAAGTGACTCCTTGGATGTCCCAAGAATGCCTGCAAATCTTGTTCCACTGTCAAATGATGGAGATGATGAGAAAGAGCAAAGAGAACAAGAGTAAGAAGAATAAGAAAAAGATGACAATGACAAGAACCAGGAAAAAATGGAAAAAAAGGTAAGGGAAGAAGAACAAGAATGACAGCAGGAAAAACAAGGGTGAGAAGTAAGAACAAGCAGAAGAACAGGAATGAAAATTAGATGAACAAGCACCAGAATCACGCAGAGAAGAAGGAGGATGAGGAGTCAAGATGAGAAAGAGGAAGAAGAAGAGGAAGGACAACAATGATGATGGCAGAAAAGAGAAGGAAGAAGGGAGTCTCAGGTCACCCCATGGGAACAACACTAACTAATCTTACTGTTTATAACCTATGTACTTCTTTCTTTACCTACTGGGAAAGAACAGAGATAAAAACTTCAAGAAACAGAGTCTGTGCCCTGTTGTGCCCTGAAGCTTGGGTCAATCCAGAGCGGCCAAGCTCAGCCTGGTATCTGCCATACCCTTGCCCTCCTGTTCAAGTCACTAGCCTCAGAGGAAATCAAGGGAATTGGGACAAGGTGTTATGGGCCAGTAGCATGGGGGAGGAAACTGTATTCCATCCTGGGCCAGTACCCTGACTGGAAGCAGGAGAAAGTTGAGAATGAGGAACTGGAGCAGAGGAGCTCTTGAAGAAGAGGTTGTCCCCTGAGGCTGTGGGAGAAAATAGTAGAGAGCAGTGTTTAGTTAGGACTAATCTTTAATGATCCTCACTTTACAATCCCCCCACTATCTGACTCTGATTTTCCCCTGCTCTCTTCATGCCCAATCTCTCCACTAGAATTTCTCTCCTGAAAATTTAGGAGACATTGTGAGGATCCTAGGAGGCTGTTCAGTGATGCAGGAGCCTGTAGATAAAATGTCCTAATGGTTTTCCATCTCTTCCTACCTCAGTTCCAAAAAACCCCAAGAATGGTGGAGAGGTCATATGTACTGTCCTGTCAGTCCAACAGTGACTGGGACTTGGGATCACCTTCTTTGAACCTTGACCTTGTTGCTCACTAATCAGAAACATCATCTCAACTGTTGTCTTCCACTTTCTGTGGACAAAGAACATGGAAACAATGAGCAACAATAGAACTTTGAGTCCCAGGAAGAAAATCACAAAGAGCTGTGCAGAAACTGCTGAGCCTAAAGGTCAAAGGGACAAAGGGAAACATCAACTGAGAGCTTGGCAGAGGGAATATGTGAGCCATTGATGGTAGGTAGACCTTGGGTATCAACTTTCCCCCTATGAGGCTAAGTATGTCCAATCCAGTCTATGGTTTCTAAGATCTTCTGTTTCCTGTGAGTATTAATGACTGCTTGGAGTTCCCCAGGATTATTTCTAGGGCCAAACCTATGGCAGAAACTACAAAGAAAAGATTGGTTTTGCTTCCATGTTTTGACAACAGATAAGGTCCTGAGCTGACATAATAACTCTTTCTCATAAAAAGAAGTTTGCCCTCCGCCATTTCTCAACTTAAAGACTTTACAGACAGGACAGTTTTCCTCAAATCTGATAACTGGTCATGGAAATTTAGGAAAAAAATCCCTTATAAGCTTGACTTTTTCCTCCCACCTGAGTCTTTAGCTGTGATAGATTTTTTCCTACGCTTTCATGCATCCTCCAGTGGATGAATACAGTGATCAGTTTCTAATATCCCCAAATTTTTATTTCATAAGATAATAGTATATAATATTATAGATAAAATATAATATATGATATAATAAATAATAATAATATAAAGTAATTTCCTCATTCTGGTAAATTACAATATATTGACAAGGCTTTAATGTGCCTCCTTTTATTATTTAATAAGCAAGTCCCCTCTCACAGATGTATCTATGGAATCTCTCTGAGCACTTGCAGTATCTTAATTGCTCAAATCAGGAGGCACTCCTTTTTTTTTAAAATATATTTTATTTTTTCCCTGGTTACGTGCTACAATGATTTTTTAACATTTTTTAGTAACATTTTGAGTTCCAAATTCTCTCCCTCTCTCCTTCCCTCCTCTCCCTTAACCCTGAGATGCTAAGCAATCATATATAGGTTATACAAGTACAATGTTGTCAAACATTTCCATATCAGTCATTTTGTGCAAGCAAATTTGAATGAAATAAAAAGGACGAAACAGAGAAAGTGAAAAATACCATGCTTCGGTCAATATTCAAACCAAAATCAGTCCCTTCTTTTGGAGTCAGATAATATACTTATTCATTAGTCCTTTGTGATTATCTGGATTCATTGTATTTCTGAGAATAACCGAGTCATTCATAGTTTTTCATTGTTCAATATTCCTCTCACTGTGTACAATGTTCTCCTAGTTCTGCTCACTTCACTTTGCATCAGTTCATGTAAGTATCTGCAGGTTTTTTCTGAAATCATCCTGCTTGTCGTTTCTTATAGTACCATAATATTCCACCACATTCATATATCACAGCTTGTGTAGCCATTCTCTAATTGATGGGAATCCTTTTAATCACAAATTCTTTGTCACCATAAAAAGAACTGCTATTGTACAAATGGGACCTTTGACTGTTCACATCAATAAAATAGAAAAAGAACAAATCAGTGAATTGAGTATACAAGTAAAAAAAGTAGGAAAGGAACAAATTATAAATCTCCAAGTAAATACCAGATTGGAGAATACTTAGAGAATACATGTGGATAGGCACAGAGGAAAAGAGCATGTGTATTCAGAGGGCACATGGAGGGTACCAGCTTGTGGAACAATGGAATAGAGAAGCTGGGTGATATCTTTTCTTACTTTTCTTGGCAATTATTTCCCTGCTAGCTATTGTTGATCTGTTCTTGCCAGTCAAGAGGTCATTCTCCTTGGCAGAGAGAATAGGAACAAAGTAGGAATCAGATAATTCTACTGCTTTCTCTTTTATCCATCAGCATTTTTCTGTCTTTGCTAAGCAGGGATCCCCTGACATCCTTGATCCTTTTCTTTCCCAACATAGATAAAAAACCAAACCTTCATTTATATTGACCTTAGTTTTTCTTAGCAGCCTCAACTCCTTTTGAGTTTTGATATTCCCAACACTGTTCTTACAGAAATCATGCCATGCTTTTCCATTCATCCTCTTCTATCCAGAATTATTTCCATCTTTCTTGTCGGGTATTCAAAAAATTTGGCATCAACGTGTGAACCCCAAGAACAGAGGACAACCAGATTGTTAAGGAGGGTGACTGTCCCAGGTTAGAAAAAACATTTCAAAGCTCTACTGCCTATCAGTAGCAGGTTCCTGGCCTTGAGTAGTCCCTGAAAATCTAGCCTACATAAGACAGCATGAATCAATCTTTTTTTTTTTTTTTTTTAAAGAATCAAAGACTGGAATCCAATTTGGGCTTTTCTATTTACTAGGTATGTGAATATGAATGAATCATTTCACTTTTTAAAATAAGATGGACTTGTAATTCCTGCTTTATTTAAAATTTAGAAATCTCAGAAATGAGGTAGGGAGCACATGAAATCCTGAGTTTAAAGAAATTCATAAGCTAGAAAGCTCCATGTTCATTTGTGAAAGAGAAGTATTGTAGTCATTATCATGCTGGGTCAGGTGAACTGTTCTTTAGATGGAGCCTGAGCTCCATCTGAGCTCAGAACCCCCTCTGTACAAAGTCAAATAGAAGCTCAATTCTCTTATTGGGACCAGAGATAAACTCATCTGGGTATATCTGAGCCCCATGCATGCATGGGAAAAGTTGAAGCTCTCAGTGTCTCATTCGTAGGAGACTGGGACACCTGACAGTTGAAAACAGTGTCTTCTTTTTGCACAGACAGGGGAAGCATTCAAGGCTGTACGTGCCATCCTTGTTCTAAGTGGGTCTCCAACAATGATACCATTCACCAACAAGGTGACATTTAAATGGTTGGGATAGAACTTCATCATAGAGCAGGTAGCTACCATCCAGTTTGAGGAGAATGACAGACTGGAAACACCAATTTCTAGTGGAATTATAAGAATATAAGGAAAAGTTAGCATAGCAAAGACCAGACTCCAACCTTTGGCTGATAGCAAAGGTGGAGGGGAGTAAACAGGAAGCAATATCTTGGCAAAAGTGTCAATAATCACTTCTTCTTGGGAGCAGGTGCTCCTAGGTCCCTCCACTCTGAATAATTCCTAATATAAGGGAAATTAATTGTTTTTTCTCCGTTGAAAGCTCCTTGATTGCAGGAACTATTTTACTTCTGTGTGTGGGGCCCCTGCAAGGAAGTTGAGTGCCTTGCACATAGAGGTATGCTTATTATAGGAAGAAGTTATTTCATCTGTGCAGGTTTCCACCAAAACAGATTGCACCAGTATGGGTCACCCTGAGAGCTGGCTGAGGCACATACATTGAAGAGATGGGACTTTCCATCACTAGTATCACAAGCAGAATTTAAGTCAGACCTGTCTGAGTCCAAAGTCAACACTCTGTCTGCCACATAATGGTGTCTCTGTGCTTTGCACAGTTTTGTTGGTGGTGTTATCTGTGGGTGGTAAAGGAGGTCTGGACCTGTAATTGACTAATATACTGTAGGTACTTAACAAGTGTTTATGAATCTATTTCACTCCAATCCACTGAGGTTGAATTCTCCTCTCTCTTATCGACTTACATCCTGAAACTCAGATCTTATAGAGGTGGTGATGGTAGGCAGAGTGTCTTCCTCTCCTGGAGGAGAGAGTGTGAGGTGTATTGCATAGTCAGGAAGAACTGGATTCAATTCTGTCTTTGACATATACTGACTATGAGTTGACTGTGACCTGGGGTGAGTCATTTAATCTTTCAGTGCCTCAGACAAATATCTAAAACTCTGAGTTTTCCATATGAACCTGTATCTGCTGCATGGTGGAGGATCTGACCAGCAATACCACCGTAGTACCAGACCAGGGGCACAAAGAGTCCTCTCTCCCTAGTGTAGTCTCCATTACCTGGTTCCCCTAACTCTAACAAAAGGCGCATACATTGGAGCTGAAGGAACTTCCCTCTTTGGGAAAAAGAGAGGAGAGAAATACATTTCCTGACATTGCACTAGACTATTTAAGATTTAAGGAAGGTAGAACTAACTCATGCTCACAGGGAACTGGCCTACTTATGGCTTTATACAAGAGAAATGATAAAGAGAGAATATGTTTCAGTCCATAAACCAGTCACCCTCGCTTCTTTTTATCATAATGAGAGGTTTAGCTTGTAACTGTTCAGCTCTGATTCTGGACCTCTGATTCTCCAGCCTGGTGGCCCGCTAGTTTTATGCTCAGTTGTAAGCAAAAGCTATTTGCACATACACTCATCCAGGGCAATGCAAGAACAGGTACATCTGAACACCTAAATGAAGATTCAGCAGAGCAAGATGCAAACCATGTTGGGGACATTTCCTTTGGTGCTCATTGCAGTCATTCCTGTTGTTTCTGTCTATATGTTTCATTATTCCCTCAGGGCAGGAGCTCCTAAACATTTTGGGTCTCAAACCTCTTGATTTTCAGGACTTCCCCAATCATTTATTCAATATAAAAAGCAATTGACATCTAGAGTTTATAATGAATGTGCCCAAAAGAAATAAAACAAAGAGACTTGTGAATTACAACAGGATATTATGGTTCTTTTTAAAAATTTTTATTTATTTACTTTTAGTTTTTCAACATTCACTTCCACAAGATTTTGAATTCCAAATATTCTCCCCATTTTTCCCCTCCTCCCACTACAAAACACCTTGAATTCTAATTACACCTTCCCCCCATCTGCCCTCCCTTCTATCACATCCCTTCCTTCCCTTATCCCCATCTCCTCTATTTTCTTGTAGGGCAAGATAGATTTCTGTCCCCTATTACCTGTATTTCTTATTTTTCAGTTGCATGTAAAAGCAATTTTTAACATTCATTTTTAAAACTTTGAGTTCCAGCTTCTCTCCCTTCCTCCCTCCCCATCCATCCCCCTGAGAAGGCAAGCAATTCAATATATGTTATACATGTGTAGTTATGCAAAAGACTTCTATAAAAGTCATATTGTGAAAGACTAACTATATTTCCCTTCATCCTATCCTGCCCCCATTTATTCTATTCTCTCTTTAGACCTTGTCCCTTGCCAAAAATGTTTACTTCTAATTACTCCCTCCTCCCACTTGTCCTCCCTTCTATCATCCCCTCCACATCACTTTTCCACTTCTCCCCTGCTTTCCTATAGTGTAAGACAGATTTTCATACCAAATTGAGTGTGCATGTTATTCCCTCCTTAAGCCAAATGTGATGAGAGTAAGCTTCACTTTTTCCCTCTCACCTTCTTCCTTTTCCCCTCCATTGAAAAAGCCTTTTCTTGGCTATTTCATGAGGGATAATTTGCCCCATTCCATTTCTCTCTTTCTCCTCCAAATATATTTCTCTCTCACCCCTTACTTTTATCTTTTTTAGTTATCATCCCTTTCTATTCAACTCACCCTGTGCCCTCTGTCTGTATGTATATAATCCCTCCAACTACCCAGATACTGAGAAAAGTCTTAAGAGTTACAATATTATCTTTCCATGTAGGAATGTAAACAGTTCAACTTTAGTAAGTCCCTTATAATTTTTATTTCCTGTTTACCTTTTTATGTTTCTCTTGATTCTTGTGGTTGAAAGTCAAATTTTCTATTCAGCTCTGGTCTTTTCATCAAGTGTCTGAAAGCCCTCTATTTCATTGAATGATCATTTTTTTCTCCTGAAGTATTATACTCAGTTTTGCTGGGTAGGTGATTCTTGGTTTTAATCCTAGCTCCTTTGACTTCTGGAATATCATATTTCAAGCCCTTCTAATCCCTTAATGTAGAAGCTGCTAGATCTTGTGTTATCCTGATTGTATTTTTACAATATTCAAATTGTTTCTTTCTGGCTGCTTGCAATACTTTCTCCTTGACCTGGGAACTCTGGAATTTGGCTACAATATTCCTAGGAGTTTTTCTTTTCAGATTTCTTTCAGGAGGATTCTTTCAATATTTATTTTACCCTCTGGTTCTAGAATATCAGGGCAGTTTTTCTTGATAATTTCATGAAAGATGATGCCAAGGCTCTTTTTTTGATCATAGATTTCAGGTAGTCCCATAATTTTTAAATTGTCTCTTCTGGATCTATTTTCCAGGTCAGTTGTTTTTCCAGTGAGATGTTTCATATTGTCTGTTGTCTTTTCATTCCTTTGGTTTTGTTTCATAATTTCTTGATTTTTCATAAAATCATTAGCTTCCATCTGCTCCATTCTAATCTTCAAGGAATTATTTTCTTCAGTGACCTTTTGGACTTCCTTTTCCATCTGGCGAATTCTGTTTTTTAGGGCATTCTTCTCCTCATTGGCTTTTTGGATCTCTTTTGCCATTTGGGTTAGTCTATTTCTTAAAGTTTTATTTTCTTCAGCATTTTTTCGGGTCTCCTTTAGCAAGCAGTTGACTCGTTTTCCATGATTTTCTTGCATCTCTCTCATTTCTCTTCCCAATTTTTGCTCTACTTCTCTCACTTGATGCTCAAAATCCTTTTTGAGCTCTTCCACAGCCTGAGACCTACTATTATTTTTCTTGGAGGCTTTTGAGGAAGTTGCTTTGACTTTGTTTTCTTCTATTTGCATGCTTTGATCTTCCTTGTCACCAAAGTAAGATTTTATAGTCTAATTCTTTTTCCAGTTTTTGCTCATTTCCCCAGCCATTTACTTGACTTTTGAGCTCTATGTCAAGGTAGTTCACTGCTTCCAGTATGGGTAGGGGGTGTACTGTCAGCTGCTTTATCCCCACCACAATCTGTGAGCCTAGAGCTTCCAAAACAGTCGATGTCTCTGCACCTGCTGCTGCTGTGGCTGCTGCAGGTTCCTTTGGCCCTCCACCTTCTGCTGCTCTGGGTCTGGGGCCGGACCACTCCACTCTCTCACACTGGTCCCACAGGCTTTTCCACTGACCTTCCAATTTGTCCTTAGTGTTTTGGGGTCCTGATGTCTGGAAACTGCCACAGGTGTGAGAGATTCAGTCTCTCCAAGACCTGCTCAGGTCCTATCTGTGCAGTGTGGTGCACACTGGACTGAGCCTTGCCCCCACTGTGGTGCAATAAACACTTCCTGGCAATCTTTCAGGCTTTCTTGGGCTGGAGATTTGCTTCACTTTGTCATTCTGTGGGTTCTGCAGCTCTAGAATTTATTTAGAGCCATTTTATACAGGTATTTGGCTGGGCTTGGGGGCAGCACTCTAGAACGTGCATATTGTTACTCTGCCATCTTGGCTCTAGCCCCTGGAGTTAAGTTTCTTGCCCAGGGTCACACAGCTAGCAAGTGTCAAGTGTCTGAGGCTAGATTTGAACCCAGGTCCTCTTGACTCCAGGGCTAATGCCTTTCTTTTACTTGTATTTGTAAACCCCGTGGTTAACCCTGTGCCTGGCACACATTAAGTTCTAAATAAATCCTTGTTAACTGCCGGTATAGTGGAACATGTCTACAATCCCTACTGCTGAGGGAGGCTGAGGCTGGTGGATCCCTTGGGTTCATGGGGTTTGAACTACAGGAGGGTGAAAACCAATCAGTTGTTCACACTGAGTCTGGCACAAATCTGATGAGCCCTCAGCAACAGAGGAGGCCACCAGTCTGGTCAAAATGGGTCAGCTTGGAAAAAAAGGAGTAGATGTCAGCTTTCATGTTAATCATTTGGAATCTGGACCATGAGTGGCCTCTGCACTTCCAGCCTGAGATAGAGAGACAAACTTTCAAAGCAAAACAATATAAAAAACCTCAATCTTGTTGACTTGACCCTGCAGTAAATCTCTCAAACTCTCTTGGCCTCAGCTTCCTCATCTGTGAAATGGGGATGAAAATAACACCTACCTCACTATAACGTGAGGATCAACTGAAATAACATGTGCAAAGTGATTGACAAACCTTTAAACTTTATATAAAACCTATCTATCATTACTAGGAAGATGAAGGGCCTTTGAGTACTTCATCTATCCTCCTCTGCCCTCTGTCCTCCCTGTTCCCTTTTGAACTCTGCTCGTTCCCCACCATTCTCCTATGAACAAACCTTTCTTTACTCTAGTCTTCTCCTTTTCATGTTCTGCACCATGTAGCATGCATGAATGTCTGATTTCCTAGAAAAGACCACAGCCTTAGACAACCTCCGTGATATTTTGTCCTGATTCTTTCACATTCTTTGACACACAGGCTCAGGAGGAGTTGGCATCCTGCTTGTAGCTCACTCTCTTTCAGATCTACTCTCTGTCATCATGGTGCAGCAGCTTCTCTTCTATTTAAGTTCAATCCAAGTGTCCATGTCACAATGTCTATACCCCTTTTCATGTGATCTACGGACATCCAAGTCATTCTCCCTCCTTTCTGAAACTTGGTTCACAGCCATTCTCTCCAACCCAACTCATGCTTTCATACTCAGGGACTTTAAAGTACATGTTAACGTCCCCTCCAACATCATGATCTATCAGTTAGTCAACATTCAAAATTTCCATGACCTACTAATTCTTTTCTTTCATTTCTTTTTTTTTCTGATTTTTTTTCCTATCCACACTCCCACATTGATGATTGTACTTCAGAGCCTGACACCACCCATAAGTCTACCAACATCAACATTTTGAACTCTATTTCTCTGATCATAAGCTCCTGTTCTTCAATCTCTCCCTCTATTTCACTTTTAAATCTGTTCTTTATCTTCATTCTAATCTCAAATTCCTCTACTCCCTCTATTCCTACTGTTGCTCTCCATTGCTCAGATTTTACCTTTCTTCTTGTAGTCATTAACCCCTTATCTGATTGCCAGTCAAAGTGAGGCCAGGAGAGGGCCTTGCTAACAACAGGGTAGAAAATGCCAGTTGTAGGAGCCTTAGTCCCACATGGATCCCAGGTTCACATTTCCATGCAAGAAGAGAAAAGTCCCCAATCCACAGTTCCTGGATCTTCATCTGGGTCTTCAACAGCTGACCTTTGGGGGGAGGAGGCATTGAACATCATTTGGAAAACATGTGGAATCATCTAACTTTCTATGATGGATTGCAGGAAGTACATATATAGGATTAGAGTAAACTGAATTTGCATTTCCTAGAATTCCTGCATTCAGAGTACCATATATAACATCTATGGATGCTCTGAGTCTCTTAGAAAGTCCTAGTACAAAACCCTACAGCACATGTTTTGTTTTACATATATATGCATGTATATACATATATATACACACACTACATACATATATGCACATAATATGTGTGTGTGATGTTTTCTAACCTTTATAGTCAAAAGAAAAATACTGTTCAAAATATCCAAGCATGTCCATCTTCGTGGTTGAAGTCATCTCCTTGATATCAAGGTCACTTGATTAGAATTCAGTGAAATAGAATATGTTCAGAGAAGTGCTGAAATTTCTGGTAGTGCTGGGGCTCAGATATGACTTTGATTGGCAAAATCTAAACTAATCATCATCCCTAGACTTAGTGAGAGGAAGTAGGAGATTTGAAAGCTGTGGACTCCTTGAGAACCATAAAGCATTTGGACCTCCTTGAGCACTTCTGTTCTTTAGGGTGAAGCACCTTAATTACAAAGTAATTAAGTACAGGAGTATGGGATTCCTATTTCTTACCTTTCTTTTGAATAGGCTCATGTAGTTGTAACAACATTTTATGGATAAATATGTACTTTCTAACTTCTCATATAACTATTTGACATCATACTTATGTTGTCTAAAGCAGATGAAGTCAGGGAAAGAAGGAAAAGAGAGAGCCAACAGTAGACTAGGAAACAAGTTACATTGAAGCATTAATTAGCATTCCACTGTCGTTGGTCTCTGATCCCAGGAATATACAAAATCAGGAAGATTCCTCACTGGCTCAGGTGACCTTCAGATGGCATAAAGAAGCAAAGAGTCTAGAAGAAAGATTCCAAAAGCAGCAAAAATGTTATGGGATGAAAAGTACCAATCTTCTCCATGCTAGGATATCAGTGCCTTGGGCTGGGATTTAGTGACCAGTGAAAGTTAAAAATAATGAAAGGTGAAACTTTGGAGGGGAAAGGCTAAGTTTCTTTGGATACCTCTAAGGAGAGCCAGTAACTTGGAAGCTGGTCTATAGTCAAGGAGTCCTAAGACCCAAGGCTGGGTCTTTCATACCTGCCTAGATTTATTGTACCTTGTCCTGAAGCCAGAACCTTCCCTGTCCTACTACTTTCCTTCCTCAGCCTCATGAAAAGACTCAAAAAGAAGGGTCCTTCATCAAAACCCTCTGGTCAACAACTATCAAAAAATCAAAATGGATAGTTTTTCAAAGAATTTCATTTCAGATCCGGGAAGCTTTGGTCAGGTAGGGGTGAGCACAGGGGGGCCAGGCTGGACAAACAAAAAATCATCAGAGGCCTCTCCTAGAGGCTCTCTGTCACTGTGTTCTGTACATACTGTCACATCCCATGTGGAATCTGTGAGTGTCATACTGAGTATGGTGGGCCAGCAAACCCGCTGTTTATGGTGTATTGTAAAGTCAAAATTCTGTGAGCACTAGGATGCGAGTTGAAGCGTTTCATACGAATATCAATGTATGTAAATAAAACTTTCCCCAGCACTGTGGCTGACCGCACTCTTTTATACTTTTAGTATGAAACTCAGAACTTTGGTAGTACTACATATATATATATAATATATATATTTTATATATAATATATGTATATATACACACACATATGTATATGTATATATATGTGTGTGTGTGTGTATATATGTGTGTATGTGTGTGTATGTGTTTCTCAAGCATCTTTCAGGTCTTTGTGTGTGGCTTACTTAAAACCCTGTTGTAAAAACTACCATGTAGGTGGCAGTCTCTCACATCTCAGATGTGGAAAGTATAATTTTATATTTTCAAATAAATAAGTTTTTGAAAGATTTCCAACCTTTCCTGTGGTCTATCAATCATTGTGTTTGACAAAAAAAAAATAAAATAAAGTGTTTTGAAAAAATAAAGATTCAAGAGAGGCCTCTCTGGGTAGAGTCCTGAGCCTGGGATCTTTAGCAGGACAGGGACAGAAGTCCCAGAACTCTATTCTTATCCCTCACAGTGAGCATGCCTCCCCTACCAGATTTTAACTCCGTATAAGGATTCCCCCCTTTTGAACTTCACACGGTAATAGGTGTCACTGTCCTCTGGAGTAACATGGCTAATGCTGATGGAGTCTATTTGGCTGCTTGATGGGACTACTGCCCTTATCTGGGGGCAGGTGCTTCCTTTGAAATTGTAAATTTCCTCTCTCTGGGGCTCTTTCCCCTTGAATCATTTCACTGGTCCTGTTCCTGGAAACCCAGACATTGTGCAGTTCAGAGGAACAATCCCTGAATCCCAGGCACATGATCCTTAGGCTGCAGCACCTGGAACTCCTGCTGGTTTTAGATTCCTGCAAGAAAATATGAGATTTGACATACTTTTCCTGCCTGGATCATCCCAGGATTTTGGCCTGGGTCTTTGTTTAGTTTGGGCTGTGCTCTGAGCATCCAAATTCTGGAGGTAGAGAAGGGGAGGAGAACTGAGACAGAGTCAGGGAGAAAGCCTGTAATTCTGGAGCCAGGGATGACATGGGGTACACACATTTGAGCTCAGTTTAAGCACCACCCCCATGTGAGTCTTCACTTCTCTTCCTACTTTCAACCCACCAGTCAAAACTCTGCTAATGTTAACTGACTTCGTATTTATTTTAGGCATATTTTGTATAACTTTTATGGGTCTATGCTGTTCCCCCCTTTCCCATGGAAATGTAAGTTCTGTGAGGGAAGGGCCTCTTGTTCTTCCCTCTGTCTTTGAGGTACATAGTCAATAAGAAATAGTGGCTTATTGATTGTTGGAAGGACTTCTTTAAAAAGCAAGTATTGGACTCAGAATCAGGTAAGATTTGGCTTTGAATGCAGTCTCCAGTAATAAAGTGTAACATTAGAGAAGTCACTTAATCTCTTTCTTCATCAGTAAGATAAGGATAGTAATACTTAGCAACTTCACAATTTTGTTATGGGGATCCAATGGAAAAATACACAGAAATCACTTTGCAGCTCTCAAATTGCTCTGTCAATGAGTAGTTAGAGAATTTTTGTTGCTTTTTCATCATTATTGTTATTTGAAAATTCCTATCATTGTTTTTTGATGGCATTAAGACAGAGGCCAGCAATAAGTCACTCTCTTTTTTAGTCATTTATTTTTTAATAGCTTGCAAGCTATTGCACAGGTGGTTAAAATGACTATTTCTTATAGTTGAATAAAAGTATACAATTGGAAGCTCATCTTATGTAAGCTCGCTGATAGCATCCTCGTATAGAGTACAACTCCAGGAGCAGACCTGATGATCTGGGTGATACACACGTGATTTTGATCTCCTCTTCAAAGTGTCTGATTATTAGCACCGTATTGGGATAGAAGGTCTTTTCACCTCTGCACAGGTCACAAAGCAATTAACACAAAAGATTTTCTCATCTTTTTAGAGAAATCATTTCTTTGGGTGACAGGTGACAAACAGTCCATGTCTCTGCCAACCTGCTCGTGAGGCTCCAGTTTTATTGTTGATGGAGGATGTTGGGGGCTTTCCTTTCCCCTACCAGCCTGGAGTGAGCTGTGCAGCTATTAACAGGGGACTCCACTCCACACCATCCCAACCTGGTTACAGGGGGACCAAGTGAATTAACTGCAAATACCCAAGAGCAGAGTCAGGAAGGTCAAGGAATAGTCAAGTCATTGGACATGTGCACAATGACACATATCCAATGGCCACTTGGTTTGTGTCACTGTCATAGAATTTTGAGCTGTAAGAAAACTGGACAATCATTTAGTCCAACTCTTTCCTCCTCCAAAACACACTAAAGTCCAGAGAAAGACAATAACTTACCCGAGGTCATATAGATGGTAAGGATTAAATATGAATTAGCAGAGATATGTTGTGGGCCATGATTGTGGTGAGATTGAGACACTCATCTGATCAACAGTATCATGTGGCTCCCTCTTGCCTCTAGTGTGAAATACACTCATTGCCCAGTCTGGAATTTAAGCCCTTCATGATTTGTTTCTAATTTTTCATTCTGATTTAACGTTATTCAATTTCCTGCTCTCCATGAAATTAACTATTCTCTGATCTTTTTCATCCATCTTCCAATTCCTTGCATCTTTCAGGCTATTCCCAATGCCTGAAATACACTCCCTCTTTTTCTTAACCTGCTGGTGCCTTTCTCTTCTTGCAAAGTTCAGCTCAGCTACCACATCTTCAATGAACTCTTCCTAAATTCCACAGCTGAAAAGGATCTTTCCCTCTTCATATTTTCTTAGACCACTTTGTTTGACTCTCTCCTGCCATCCTTTCATTCAATTATTCATTTATTGATTCATCTAGCATTTTTTGAGTATCTCCAGTTACCAAGCACTATGTGGTCACCCTACATCTTGTTACTCTTTTGTAGATAGATGACTTGTCCTATCTAGAAGAATGTAAGCCTCTTGATTATATTATTTCCCATCTTTGAAAGCCCAGTGCTAAAGACAGGGCCTTGAATACAGTAATAATAATAGTAACAATAATAACTAGACTTTATATAGAACTTAAAGGTTTGCAAAGCACTTCCAATATCTTAACCTATTTGATCTTCACAAAGACCCCAAGGGGCAGATTCTATTTCTGCAGGTGAGGAAACTAAGATACAGAGAGGTTAAATAACTTACCCAGGCTCACAGAGCTAGCAAGTATTTGAGGCAGGATTTGAAATCAGGTCTTCAACCTGATCTTAGGTCTTCATGACTCTAATTTCTACTTTCTATCCACTAGAGTATATCTAATACGTTTACTGAAATGAATTAACTTGAAGACTCCCAGCTTCTTTCTACCTAGGGCTAGTTGACTAGAATTACATGGTAAAGAGATAACAGACAGAGAAGGAAAGATAGGCAACTTTAGACTGTGGTCACCAAGTCCCTATCATGGGACACAAAAGTCAAGGAAGATAGAGAGAGAAAATGGTGGATGAAAGAGGACAGCAGTAACTAGTGAATGAGAAATTGGGAAAAGCTAGAAGTGACTATAGAAAGAAGAGATATGTTTACGTGGTTACCTGGGGCTCAGGGACTCAGGAGAATGAAGATCTAGAGGGTCTTTTAGTCTGAGAATGGTCTCAAAAGTAGAAAGTCTTCCACATTCCTGGAACACCTGATCTGGATGTCTTCTGCCACAGTGACATTCTACTGTTAATCATATAAATTGATGTCTGTATCATATTTCTCCCCCAAGATGGTGTCACCTCCTAGAGGATGGGGACCAAGTTGTTTTACATCTTTACATCGCTGGCACCTAGCCCAGGACTTTATATAAAATAAGTACTTAAGAAATATTCAGTTAGTTGAATTGGAAAGAACCTTAAACATCATGTCAATAGGATAGCTTGGGTTCAAGTTCCAGATTTACCACCTCAGAGTTATATGATATTGAACAACTTCCTTAACTTATTTTCCTCACAAATTAAAAGAAAATGATCATATTTTCACTATTGATTTCATAGGGCTGTCGTATGGCAAATTTTATAAATTATAAAGCACCTTAGACTACCAAAAGCTGTTAGTTCAGTAGTTCTGCTATATAATGCTATTATCCTATTTTATAGATAAGGAAACAGAGATTCCAAGAGATTTAGTGATTCACCAAAATGAATGCATCAAGTTACTAGTAAAGTGGCAAAATTCTTGGACTTTTGACACTTACATCAGAGTTCTTATCACTATGACTTACTTTCTCCATTTACCTCTATTGACACAGAATACTCAGAGATTTCCAGGTTGTCTTTGGAAAGTTCCAGAAGTCTGACAATGGGAGCATCTCGTCACATCAGGACATCCATTAGACTTACATCAAGGAGTCATAGGTTTAAAGGTTGGAATGCAAATTCTTACAGTTACTATCAATATGAACATATAAACATGATAACTTCTAGGACCCTCATTGTCCTCATCTAAAAAGTTGGAATAATAATCCTTGGGCTTTCTATTTTACTAGGCTCTTGGGAAGAAATGATTGCATAAAATGTAACATCGTAGAGAATGGTAAATTCTATATAAGGTACGTCAAAAATATTTTCTAATCCTTTTAAGGACTTTACCGGCTCTGAAGTCCTTTGGGATGGATGCATTCTCTATCATTTACTCTGTTAGTGCATAATGGTTTGTTCAGATGTATCATGAATCTCTGGATCCTACTCTATAGCATTCTGGCCCTAGTCCACCTAGGGTTGACCAGACCTGGAGGACCCTGTTCTGCCCCTGGGTTCCCCACTCACCAGACAGGCCAAGGAACAGAGGCAGCAGCAAAGAAGGCAGAGAAGAACCAGGCTGATACAGGAGACTGGACATTTTGATGGGTATATGGTGATTCTTCTGTGTGTTTTCTTTTTTGGCTGAGTTTAATAGAAAGGACAGTGTATCTTCTGCTTAAGAGAATTGGAGTCAATCCCATGTCCCTCTGCTCTCAGTGGAAAGGAATGGTATTAAAGTGAATCTGTCATTGAGAAAGGGGAACTAGAAGGGATTTGACTCCATGTTACAAGGACCTACTGTGATTGATAAAAAGAGTCCCTTTTTCCCTCTGTGAAAAGATATCACTCTTTGTGACCCTATTTGTGGATATCTTGGCAAAAAAACTGGAGTGATTTGTCATTTCCTTCTCTGGCTCATTTCACAAGTGAAGAAACTCCTGAGACAAACAGGGTGAAGTGACTGGCTCAGGGTCACACAGCTATATGTGTCTGAGGTCAGATTTGAACTTAGGAAATTGAGTCTTCCTGATTCTAGACATGTTACTTTATGCATTGTGTCACCTTGATGCCCCCTAATATCCATTACCTAAAGGTAAATGCCAAAGAGGTCACAGGTTATAGGGAAAAAAGGATAGAGACACCTTAGATTGGTTCTTCCCAGCATTCATCTGAGAGACCTGTGACTCAGGAATCTCAGAGATAGAGTAGCAAGGGAAGAAAAGAACCTGGAGTAAGACAAGAAGAACCATTAAGGAATCATTAAGGGGATAAAGGAGACTATTGAAATTAACAAAGAGGTGAGTGGAGACCAAGAGCTTAGAGATTCAACTTGAGTCAATGCAGAACACTGGAAAGCCTTCCACCAATGTTTCTAGGATACTTTGTCGTGACTTTTTCCTTGTCTCATGCTTACGTGTGGTTTTTTTTTTTTTTTTCACATTCCCACTATTAGATACTAAATTTCTTAAGGGAAGGAATTATATTATCTTTCATCTTTGAAGGAATTCTGTTCAATGTAAGTATCTGGGGGTTGGGTTGAGGGTGTGATTCTTCACTATTGCTGTGGGGAACTGAAGTTAGAAGGAAAGGCTAATTTGCCTGATGTCTTTGGGTGGTGACAGTAGAAATAACAGAGAGAGGAAGTCTGGTATTTCATCACCTGGTTACACAATAGTGTTCAGGGAAGGAGAGTCAAAGGGCTCCTTTGTCTGGGTTGGGCTGCCCACTGAATGATTGAAGGGATGTAGGAATTGAGAATCCAGGGGACCTCGGGGTTCACACAGCTGGAGGGACATACTCATCCTGGTATAGTAAACACTCAATGACTACCATGTTTCCTGAAAGTTGGAAGGGATATCTCATAAGATAAAAGATTTTACACTGTAAAGGACCTTGGACATCAGAACATACAACCTCCTAATGAAGGAATCAGGCCCAGAGAAGTTAAAAATAAAACAGCTAGTAAATAGCAGAGCTAGAACTGAGGTTTGTATCCTCTGAAACCAAAACAGGAGAGGTCACAATCCAGTAAACAATGTAGTCTTTTGTCCCTGTGTCTTTTCCCTTTGAATCCAGGACTCTGAATTCTGACTCTGGTCATAGATTTGAAAGAAAGAGGTAGACTTGGAAAAAGGAAGTGGAGAGGTGTCATTACATGGCTTTTACCATGAATCTGGTTTTGACACTGCAATATTCTCCTACTCAGGTACCCTTCTAATCCTTCTTTCCTTCTCTTCTCATCTGTCTTCTGCTTTCCTTCTCTCTTCTTTTCTCTTCTTCTTTTCCTTACCTATCCCTTTCTCTCCTCTCCTTTCATTCTCTCTTCTCCAATTCTCTATTGTCTCTATTTATTGGTTTTTAATTCCAAACTTGAACATTAAAAAAGAGCTTTGCCATCCAGACAACAGAACATAAATGGTGCTTTATGCGAAACTGTGACTATTTTATAACACTAGCTTTTTTTGTAAAAGTATATAATAAATTGAGTGTTGATTCTAAAACAATGCTATTTGTGTTTTCTTTTGAACTTTCTTCAGTTGTCTTTGGGCAATATTAAAAATATTACTTTGGCCCTCTGTATTTTTATCTTCAAGTTTCCTAATTTCTTCTCTCCCTAACTTTTTCTCCCTTCAATTAAAACTCAAAAGAAAGAGAAAACCAAACTCTTGTAACATATTGGTATAATCAATCAAAACTAATTCTCGTAGTTACAGACCCTGTTGGAAATGTGATTCACACTTCAGTTGGAAAATGAATTTGTATTCTACATTTCCTGTTAACAAAAGCAATGATTGAGGGCTAAACAAAATGAACTAAATTTTCCTGACTCCTTGGATTTGGAACAGTGTGTTTTCTATCTGGGGGTTATCTGGTTCTAGGAGAGACCCTGGGCATGTAGTTACCAAGTAGATGTTTTCTTGCTTATTAATCTGTTGTATATTATTTTTATGAAAAAAGTAAACACAGTTAGCAGATAACTATACTCTATCCATTTTCAGGAGGGCCAACTCCATTATTCCAGGGTCACATAATCTCAGTGAATGACAATTAGACCAAGGAAGAAGTTGGATTCATCAGAAGTTGGTGAATGTTTGAGGTAATCCCACTTTTGTAAATTCATTACCCCTGAGACAGTCAGTTAACTTAGTCAATAGGACTAAGGACAGTAGAAGCTATGAGAATGCAGACTGACCATTCTCTGAGAATAATAGAGGGCTTGCTTATTTTTCCCCAGGCATATCTACTGCACAGGACTGAACCTGTAACTTCTGGGATGTGTGAGACACTTGTGCCTAAACCTTCTTTTTGAACAAGATCTAGCAAATGCATAGCTTTGCCACATGGTGCCTAATCTAATGGCTACAAAATGTCCAACTCCTGCCCTAATATAGAAGAGTGAGCTAGGGACTCCATAGAGTCAATGATTAAATAGGGAAGCTTAGGTAGGGCTAGGGTTTAGCCAGCAAGGGTGAGGAACCTGCATCCTCAAGAGCAGTTCTTTGACTAAATTTAAACTTCACAGAACAAATCCCTTTAATAAAAGGATTTGCTTTGTAAAACTTGAACTCAGTCAAAAGGTTTCACCCAAGAACCTTTAGAAGGCCACATGGATCTTAAGGCTGAGGGTACAGGTTCCCTACCCTGGAGGGAAAGATAATGAGTTCAGTGTTAAATATATTGAGTTTAAATGTGTGCTAGATATCTGACTAGAGAGATCTGAAGGACTCTTGGAGATATGAGATTGGAGGTCAGCAGAGATGGTAGGACCAGATAGGTATATGTACGTATAATCAATGTTTGGGTAGCAACTGAGTCCAGGAAAAATGATAATATCACCAAGTGAAATAGTATAGAGGGAGAGAAAAGAAGGGGAGGTGTCCCTGTGGGACACCAATGTTTCAAGGACATGATATGGATGAGGATTCAGCAAAGGAGCCTTGAAAGGAGAGTGTAATATATAAGGGGACAATGAGAAAGAATTTGTTTCCATAGAGAAGAGAGTCTCATATAGTAGGATATGATAACAGTACCAAAGACTACAGAGAGATTGAGGAGAATGAGGACGGAGAAAAGATCTTTGGACTTGCCAAAAAAGTGATCATCAATAACTTTGAAGAGAATAATTTCAAAGGAATGATGAGGTTGGAAGCTGGCTTGTAAAGGATTAAGAGAGTGAAGAAAGAGATAGTGGGGGTACCTACTCCAAGTGGCTTTTACAAGGAGTTTGGTCCATTAGGGCAGAAGAGATATTGGAAGAGAGTTGATGATGACAAGGATCAAGTGAGGGTTTTTTGAGAATGGAGTAGACATGAGAATATTTGTAGGCAGTAGGGAAGGAGCCAGTAGACAGGGAAAAACCAAAGATAAATGATAGAATGGGAATGACAGAGAGAGCCTTCTGTTGGGGAGGATGGGTAGATTGGGATAACTGTACAGATTAAATGTTAGTCTTAGTAATGAGTAAGATTAATTTTTCATGTGAGACAGGATGAAGAAAGAGTGACAGAAGGTATATGAATTATGTGTGATGAGGAATAGAGGAGATGAGGGAGTTCATTGGAAAGGATTTCAATTTTTTCTTCTAAAGTATGGGACAAGAATCTTAGCTGAGATAGTTGTGGGAAATTGAGCCATGGGAATTTGAGGAGGGACAAAAAGTTTGGAAAAGCTATTATGGAGAGTGGGATAGTGAGTAAAGGAGTTATAGTCTGATTGTCTAGCAGCAGTGAGGGCCCAGTTGAGGTTGTGAAACATAAATTTGTAGTGGACTCAATTAGAATGGTTGAATGATTCTCTCCACCTTTGCTCAACAGCATGTGTATAGAAGGGAAGGTAGTAGATGGTGGTAGATGGTGGTAGTGGCTTAAGGCTAAGGTTTGGCAGGATACAATCAATCCTATGAGTGGGATAGGGACTCAAATGAAGAGGATGACATAGACTTGAACTGGTTCACCAAAGGGTCAAGAGAGAAAAAAGCAGAGAGGGTCAAGTGCATAAAGAACTGAGGAGTTGAGAGATGAAAGCAATGAGTGAAGTTTGGTAAGGGAAACAGAGAGGAGGTGGAAAGCCAATAGATTATGCTCAGATAAAGAGATTTCAAAATTCTTTAATATGGAGGTGGTGCTTTGGTGGGGTCATGGCAAGATTAAAAATATGATCATCTTTTTGTGTGACTGCGGTAGCATGGAGCAGGTCATAGGAAGTAAGTAGGTTGAGAAAGTGAATGGTTATGGTATTTGAGAGAGAATCAATATGCATATTGGAGAACTCTAGTATGAGGGCAGGAGTAGAGGAGAGAAAAATTATGGACTAGGTATAGAAGTCATTGAGGAAGAAAGGGGCGTGATCTGGAGGTCTGTAGGCAATAACTATTAGAATTTTGATTGGATGATTGTTATAAATTGCATGAACCTCAAAGGAGGAGAGGTTACTGAGTGATGGAGGTAGAAAGAGAACCTGGAAGTGAAAATGGGGAGCAAGGAGTATTCCAATCATGGCCTCAATAGTGAGTCTAGGGAAATGAGTGAAGGGGCATCCAGGATAGGAAAGGGTGGCTAGAGAGGCTGTGTCACAAGAGGGGAATCACATTTCAGAACATGAAAGGACTGAGATAGGAAAAGAGATTTAGGATGAAGGGAAGTTTGCTGTTCATGGAACAGGCATTTGAGAGGCCACAGGGCATGGGGAGGGTGATGATTGGTTAGAATTTTGGGGTGGAAGGGTTGAGGGAAAAGGAAATGAATTGGATGGTGAGGGATGAGGAATGCAGTTTGGATGATGAGGGGTTTAGAATGTAGGGAGTTTGTATGATGACTACAGGGGAGGGATTTAGAATCATGGGGATGTGTAGGGTATGGCTAGGTGTGAAAATGTTCGTCATTGAGTGGAAGGCTCCACTCTTCATAACAGAGGAGGCTAGAAAGTGAACTAGAGACAAGTACAATATGAGAAGGAAGGTACAAGGTCAGCTGGTCACAGAAAAGGCTTTGTTTTACTCCTCCTCTTCCCTCTGAAAGCTGGAAATTGGGCAGGAGAGCAAACAGCAGAAGAGAGAAGTTGAACCTGCCCAGCAAGATTTGAAATACCTGCTTTCTACTGACTTTCTTCTTTTTCCATCAAGGGATAGGCCCAGCAGGAGACGGCAGGTCTAAGTTCAAAGGAAGGGTTCCTCCTCTTCACATCCTATTGGAGAAGTTGGGCTGCCAGCAAGCAGTGGAAGTTGTCTTGAGCTGGCACAGATTGAATCCACCTCAGAGACCTCTAGCAGCTTTTTCTCAGGAGACATGGAGCAGGATATGGAAGGCACTGGGTCTGAGGAAGGTCTTGCTCCTCTTCAAATTTAAGACTGGAGAGCAGGTGGAGGCAGCAGGAAACAGAATTCTCTTGTTGGGGTAAGTGGTTTTTGGGCAAATGAAAGTCATCCAGCTCAGCCCATAGTCTTCTTACAAGGGGCACACATAGCAGGAGATGGAAGGTATTCAGTTAGAGGAAGATCTCTGTCTTTTCAGGAACCCCCATCCCCCAAAAAACCACATAGTTGGGTTCTTTCTCTTTTGCTTAATCATTTTTTATTTTTATTTCATTTTACCTTGTTTTTAGTCGCTTATTATTATAATCAAATTCTAGTCCTGAGGTATAGGGAATGATGCCCAAGTCTCAGGTCCTTCTTACTACTATTTTCTGAGCTCTGTTCTGGGGTCCAATATTGGGCACTCCTCTATACCCCTAAGCTAAGGGTAGGGTTTCCAGCTATGCTGTCCTGTAAACATCCTTGCTCCTTGTGGTTTCTTGGGTGGCTAAGAATCTCAACTGTCCTTTCCACCTTGGAACTGAAACCAGGGATTCTGCTCTCCTGCAAGTGCCCACAGTCAGCAGGGTCTTCTCCCCTCTGCTACTGCACTCACCAGGTGTGTGCTAATTCCTTCCCCCTGAAGTCACAGCCTGGGATGTCTCTGGTCAGCACAGCTATGTTTGGCATCCCTCCACAATGGAAAGCCTTTCAATCTTCTGCTACTCAGCCATTCAACCCCGACACTGTGAAGTGCCAATCCTATTCTCATCCAATAATGTGTACCCACTGAGAGCCATATTCAAGTCCTTGGTTTTATCATAGTGGTGTGCTGGTTAATGTTTAACTACTGGCTCTCTAGAGGGGAAATACCCAACCTGTATGAACAACAAACTTTTAGGTCTGATTTTCATTATTATCTTTTTCTCCGTTACTCTTTTAAGGCAAGAAACTCAACAAAACAATCAAGTACTGGTTTGTTGCTTGTCATCTTTCAAAGTGTAAATACAGTGAAAATTTAATAACTGGCTCTCAGGAGCTGGTTTGAACTGGCTTCTGCATCCCTTGTTTATACCACCAATCTCAGTGATACATATGGGGTTAAATTTCACTCATTGCATTAGAACCCTCAGTTCATCTTGCTTGTTGACTTTGTATATTGACATCTAAACATCTGATGTCTTGAGATTCACCTCTGGATCCTTTTTTGGTTATCTCCTATGAATGGGTGTCTCTGTCAGGGACTAGATTCAATGGACTTGCAGTTCTGGAACTTGAAAACACTGTTGAAAAATAGTGAACTCTCCATGGTGTAGCTGCTTTTCTTGTTTTCCCTCAATATGTGTGGCTGGGTGACCCTCACAGGGTCATAGATCTCTAAAGAGAAGATGCTTACTCATTGGAGCAAAGTCTCTTCATATACCTGACATGGTGCTTTAAGTCCCAGGTTATATGGGTCTTGTCAAGTGCTCTATCAACTATGCTGCACTGCACGATTGGTAGTAAGAAACAGAAGACCAGGGCCCCTCTTCAGTCATTCATATTTTTTTGGTGATCTTTAGCAAATCATTTCCCCTTTAGCCTCAGTTTTCCCATCTATAAAATGATAGAGTTGGACTATGATCCCTACATTCCCTTTCAGCTTCTACAGACTCTGTTCTAATGTCTCATAGCTCAAAAAGTTTTTTTTTTTTTAAATCATTATCCCTAGGCCTACCTGATCAAGGGGCAGAATTTTAACACTAACTTTCATGATTCCAACAAGCTACTGAGTCTTACATAGAGTTTTTTGTTTGTTTATTTTTCAAGAGAGGAAAAGATCTGGACCCAAGATAGGCTTTCATAGAATAGATACTTAACGAATGCTTTTGAATATATTTTACTCCACTCTATTGCAGGTTGAATCCATTCTCTCAATTGCCTGTTTATGTTCAGAACCTCAGATCTCACATAGGTGGGGGTGAGGGAATCTTGGTTTTGTGCAGTGGCAGTGAAGTGTAGTGGATAGAGTCAAAAGGATTTGGATTCAATTCCTGCATTTGACAAATACTATGATCCTGGAGCAAGTCAATGTCTAATACTTTGAATTAGAAGAGTTTGCGATTTGAGGTCTGAATCTACTGGAATGTGGAGAAAATTTCCATAATGACCACTCCTCCAACATTTATGAAATCATAGGTCTAATGAGCAGTGTCATCATGCAATGTCACCATGTTCCTCAAAGGGAAATCCTAGTACCAGAGAGTCATACATACATGGAAACTCCCTTTTCCTGTCACACCACCCATTATTTATTTCCCCTAATTCTAACAAAGAATAAATATACTTGGACTGAGGAAACTTTCCTCTCATGGGAAGAAGAAAGAAGGAGAGAATCAGTGATTGGTTAAGTTCTAAAAGTCAAGAGGTTTGGGACCAGAAATGCTTAGGAACTCCTGTCCAGTGGAAGAAGTGAAACATATTGACAGCGAAGTGTCTGGTACATATTAGGCACTGAATAAATGTTGGGTTTTTCACCTAGATAAGGGTAAAACTTCTAAGGTATTCCTGCCCATAGAGAAAACTAGAATAAAAAAAAAACCCAGGCTATATTGAAAAAGGAAGTAGGGAAGAAGTACCTGGGCCAGGACTCACTCACCTCAAATAATGTCTGATAACTTTTTCTGCCCAAGCAGAAGGGTCTGTTAATATATGGTGATGAATTTCACAGACAGCCTTAGAATGAACACCACTGGCTGTAAGCAGCACATGTACTGTTTATGAAATTGTTGGAAACACTATCTCCCTTGGGGAAAACATGAGTTACAGAGAGCAGGGAGGAAAACATTGCAAGCAACAAGAAAAAAAATAATTTAAATACCGAGGAGATACAGCCAGGATTTCACAAGGCCTAGTAGATTCTATTCTAAAGGACCATAGGTCTTGGAACATTACATTTCAAAGAGCAAAAGAACTGAGGTTGCATCCCAGAATAATTTATCCAGCAAAGTTGAATATAATGCTAAATGAAAAAAATTGACCAGCTGAAAGACTTTCAGGTATTTGTAACAAAAAGATCAGAACTCAATGGAAAATTTGACATGAAATATCCAGAAGAAATATAATAAAAACATTAAAGACTAATTATAAAGCAATCATTAAGGTTAAGCTGCTTACACACACAGAAACACACACACGTATGTATATATGAAAATGTTATCAGTATTTTAAAAACTGTGCTCATTACTAAAGTAGTTTGAAAAAAGGTTGGGGCTGAGTTGTAGATGATGGGGTGATTCTAAAAAGCAAAATTGGGTAGGAAAAGGTAAAAGGAAACAATTATATTATAAAAATGGGATGTGAAAGGAAAAACTAATACAAAGGAAGTAGGTAGGGATGAAGGGCTGGCAATATTGGAACCTTACTCTCATCTGGATTGAAGAGAAAAACAAAGTGTATAGTTGGAAGGGTGTAGAAGTCTTCTGAACACATAGAGAGGAGAGGAAACTGAGGGACAGGGTGGGGAAGGGTTATGTGGATTGGGATTGGGAGAGTAGGAGGAGAGGGTCAAGGGACTTTTAGATGGGTGGGTGGGATTGGGAATGGGAAGGTAGAGGGGAGAAGATAAGGTAAGTAATTGAGTAAATTACTCAATTACGGGATTGAGTATAAAGAGAGGCTGAGAAAGAAAATAATAAGTAAAAGTAAAATGGAGGGAAATTCATAAACAGTAATTATAACTGAATGTGAACAGGATTTTTATAGCAGCTTTCTTAGTGGTGGCAAAGAGCTGGAAATTGCAGGAATCCTCATCAATTGGGGAATGGCTGAACAATTTGTGGTATATATGATTGTGATCAAATACTACTGTGCTATAAGAAATGATGAACTGAATGATCTTGGAAAGGCATGGAAAGACTTGCAAAAAATAGCCAAAAGAGAAGTGAGCAAAACCAAGAGAATATTGTGTTACAGTAGCAATTTTGTTTTAATAATAATATTGTATTAAGATATATATGATATATTATATGACAATATATAACATATTTTATATAATAATAATAATAATAATATTGTTTTAAGAATGACTTTGAGTGACTAAGTCATTTTGACTATTATAAATACCCAAGTTAAAAATAACGATCATATGAACAAAGATGCTACTTACATTCAGAGAAAGAACTGCTAAATAAGATGTATAGAATAATTATATGTGAGTCTGTGTATTCATGTAAAGACACATGCACACACACACACCTATTTGTGTCTAATAGTAGTCATCTCTAGGACAGGAGAGAGAAGAAAAAAATAAATTTACATGATAACATTATTATATATTTAAAAGGAATAGAAAGTTGTACATAACAAATTTGCTGTTTCATGTGAAATCATCTTGTTTTATTATGCTATATTATGGACATGTTTGTTTCATTCTTTAAATTAAAGATAAAATATATATTTTTAAAAAGTACTTAGCACAGTTCCTGGCACATCATAAGCGCTATACTATATAATAATAGTATAGTAATTATAATAGTATATAACTACAAATGTTAGCTATTATTATAGCTACATGAATTAAACCAGGAATTGTCATTATCACCTACCATTTAGTAAGCCATAACCTATTTTCTTAACCCCCACTGGTTGATTACTTCAACCAGGTTCATGTTGATAACCTCCATTGTGAGAAAAAAAAAAGTTTGAAAAATAGAAATTACTATAGAAAATGCATTTGTAGCCTTGACCTTGCAGGCTCCTCACCTTCACAATGCTTCTAACTAGATGATAAACTCAAATTTCCCAGAATTCTTTCTTTGGCAATGCCTTTGTTGCTTAGATTTCTGGGATTGTATTTTTGGAGGTTTCTGAGTCTGAGAGTAAAAATATACAAATACTATAAACTTCATTTACATTTTATGTGTCTTTATACAGAACAAAAAAGTATGCTTATTTAAAGGAACCAGTATGAAAAACAAAGGGAGATCAGGCCATGAGTTGGTAGAAAGTGGAACAAATGTCACCAGCCTTTTCTGTCTCTTCTGAAACTCTTAGGATTTTAGCAAATCTGAAGAACATAAGAGGGAGAGATGGTTGAAAGCAGATTCCTTAGCACAATTTCACTCAGTTTTTTTTAACTGCTTGCTCAGCCAGGATCAGGGGATAGTTTGTGTTGGTTTTGATAGATAAAAATAAAAAAGGGATTTCTGACTGTAAATCAGATTAGTGTTGAACTGGAGTCAGAGGATACAATACAGAAGAAAGAAGGTGAAGGAACAGATGATTCTGCCACTGCAGGCCAAACTGTACATGTTTAATTCATCTTCCCCAAGACCACTCTTCACATGTCTGAAGGCAGCTCTCATTTGTCCTTCTACATCTGCTCTTATCCTTACTAAACATAAGCAAGTTCTTCAATTGCCTTTTATATAGTAAAACTCCAGTATCCACCTTGTCCTTACCCAAATCCAGCTTGTTCTCCTCCCATTGAAGCTAGACCCCAGTTTGTCAATGTCATTCTTGGAATGTAGTGCCTGGAACCTTGGTGGAGCTCTGAGTTATGGCTACAGCCATCCTGAAAAGCAACATGGAACCAAACTCCCAAGTTGTTAACTGGGCATATCTCCTGACCCAGTCATAACACCATGAGGTTCCCAAAAAGATCAAAGAAAGAGAAGAGAACCTATATATGCAAAAACATTTACAATGGTTTTTTTGTGGGAGCAAAGAACAGGAACTTAAGATGGTTCTCATCAATAAGGGAAAGGCTGAGCAAATGATGGTAATGAATGTAATGGAGTGTGTTTGTCCTTCGTTGTCAAAGAAGACCATGCCATCAGAGAAATAATGACATAACTTGCTCTTGACTTTGTTTTGAGTGAGGGAGGGCTGTGCAGGTCACCAGCCTCAGTTCTCCTCCATAGCCATCTATTCATCAGAATGACTGGAGATGACCCAGGATGAGGCAATTGGGGTTAAGTGACTTGCCCAAGGTCACATAGCTAGTGAGTGTCAAGTGTCTGAGGGGGGATTTGAACTCAGTCCTCCTGACTCCTGCACTGGTGCTCTATCCACTGTACCACTTAGCTGCCCCAAATGTAAGGGAGTAATTTTGTGTTATAAGAAATACTGAAAGGGGTCTAGCAAGAAGATGGCAAAGTGAGAGCATGGACTTACCTGAGCCCTACCACAAATTCCTTCAGAAACCTCTAAAAAGAGAATTTGAACAAATTTTAAAGTGGCAGAATCCACCAGGAGAGAGTGTGGCAGATTTCTAGCCCAGGACAATCTAGAAGGTCAACAGAAAGGATCAGTTACACTGGTCTGGGGGAGTGCAGAGTGCACAGGCTGTACCAGCACAGACTCCACCGTAGCAGAGCAGAGCAGAAACTTCTGGGACAGAATAAATAAGAAACAGCAGTGAAGATTCTCAAACATATCAGCACAGGAAGGAAGTCCAGCAGAACAGAGTGAGACAGAAGCACAGGACCCCTGGTAATAGCAGCAGCCATTCCTGAGACTATCAGCCCACAGATTAAATGTTTGAAAGTCACCTACTTGAATGTCCAGGAGCCAAGATAGCAGAGTAAACTGTAAGTGCTCTGACCCTCTCCTTGTTGACCTTGAAAAATCCAGAGAATATTGCCCCAGGAAAAATCCTGTAATAGTGGGATCAGCTGAAGGGGTAAACAGTCTCTCAGCTCAGGAGGCTAGGGAGATCGTCCAGAAGAATCTCTCTTGCTGTGGCTGAAGAAGACCAGTACAAGACTGGAGCTATCCCAGACAGCTCCATCTCAGTGAACCAGAAGGAGATCCTGAGCCCCAGGGGAGTGGAGCCCATAAACACCAACACCAGGACCCCAGGCATGCCTTAGCAAAGCCAGGGGAATCGAGCAGACACCAGTACAGATGGGGGTTCACCAGACACTGAGCCTGCCTGTGCTCTAACTCAGGGGAGGAGACCTCCTACAGCCAGACCACTCCTCTCCCACACCTCATACAGTGAGCTTCAGAGTAACCCCAAGGAAACTCAGAAAGATTTCACCTGGTGTCTGCCTTGAAACACACCAGCCAGCTCAGCACCAGGTAAGCTGCAGCATTCTAGCCTCTAGCTGAAAGAACCAGAAGCCACAACACACAAAGCCTCAAGTTCTAAGCACAAGAACATGGGACAGAGCCAGTGCCCTGTACCCCAGAAGCAGAGGTCCACTTTAAAAGCCAGGTAAAAGGTAATCATCTTGAGCAAGAAGCAAACCAGAAAAGCAAAGACCATAGAATCTTATTATGGGGGCAAAGATCAAAACATAAATTCAGAAGAGGAAAGCATTGACACTGTACTCACATCTGAAACCTCAAAAGGGAATATGAACTGGTCTCAAGCCCAAAGAGTACTCTTGGAAAAGCTCAAGAAAGGTTTTAAAAGCCAAATTAGAGAGGTAGAAGAAAAATTGGCCAATGATTTTAAAAATATGAAAAAAGAATTCATGGAAGAATTAAAAAGAAAAATTGAGCAAATGCATAAGAAGATACAACACTTAACTTGAACAATTGGACAAATGGAAAAGGAAGTATAAAACCTAACTGGAGAAAATAAATCCTGAACAGGAACAATTGTGACAAACAGAAAAGGAGGTACAAAAGTTAACTGAAGAAAACAATTTATTAAAAATTAGAATTGGGCAAGTAAAAGCTAATGACTCTATGAAACATCAGGAATTAGTCAAACAAAATCTAAAGAATGAAAAAATAAAAGAAAATGTAAAATATCTCATTGGAAAAGCAATTGACCTGGAAAATAGATGCAGGAGAGAAAATCTAAGAATTATCGGTTTACTGAAAAGCCAGGATGAAAAAAGGAGCCTGGATAATATCTTCCAAGAAATCAAGGAAGATTGCTCTGAGGTCATAGATCCAGAGGGCAAAATATTCATTGAAAGAATCCACCAGCCACCTCCTGAAAGAGATCCCAAATTGAAAACATTAAGTAATATTGTTGCCAAATTCCAGAACTATCAAGTGAAGGAGAAAATAGTGCAAACAGCCAAAAAGAAACCATTTGCATATTGAGGAGCTACAGTCAGCATCACACAGGACCTTGCAGCTTCTACATTAAAAGATCAGAGGGACTGGAATATGATATTCCATAAGGCAAAGGAGCTTGGAGTACAACCAAAGATCAATTACCCAGCAAAATTAGGCATAATATTTCAGGCTAGGAGATGGACATTCTATGAAATAAGGAATTTCCAGACCTTCCTGACGAAAAGACCTTTCAAATACAAGACTCAAGAGAGGCATAAAAAAAGGTAAATAGGGGGGGAAAAAACTTGTTATTTAATATGGGCAAATTATTTACTTCCCTATATGGAGAACAATACTTGTTAATTCTGAGAATTATATAATTACTATGGCATTTAATAAGAATACACATAGATAGAAGGAGTGGGTATAAATTAAATGGTGTGATGATAAAAAATGTGATTAAAAGGTGTGAAGGGATTGTAACGGGAGAAGAGAAAAAGAAGCAGAAAAATGTCAATTACATTACAGAGGCACAAAAACATTATAATAGAGGGAAAGAGGGGAGCGAGATGATCATTGTTTGAGATTTACTCTCATCTGGTTTGGTTCAAGGACGGAACAATATACTAAGTATAGAAATCTAACTTACCCTATAGGCAGTACAGGGGGAAAGGAGAAAGAAAAGGGAGGGGGATTTAAAAAGGAGGAAAGAAGTAGTAAGGGAAAAGGGGAATAAAAGGTAGGGGGCTAGTAGAAGGGAGGGAAGACTGAGGGAGGTGGTGGGGTTAGAAATAAAACTTTTGTGGAGGGGAAAGGAGAAGGGAGAAATAAAAGCATAAAAAAGAGGGAAATAGGATGGAGAGAAAGACACAGTAATCATAACTGTGAATGTGAATGGGGTGAATTCTCCCATTAAATAGAGGTGGAAAGCAAAATATATTAAAAACCATAATCCTACAATATGTTGTTTACAAGAAACACATTTTAAACAGGGGGATACACACAGGATAAAGGTGAAAGGTTGGAGCAGAATATATTATGCTTTAGCTAATGTAAAAAAAGCAGGAGTAGAAATCCTAATTGGAGACAAAGCAAAAGCAGAAATAGATATAAAGAAATAAGGAAGGAAGCTATATCCTGCTAAAAGACACCATAGACAATGAAATAATATCATTATAAACATATATGCACCAACTGGTATTGCATCCAAATTCTTAGAGGAGAAGCTAAGGGAGTTACAGGAAAAACTAGACATCAAAACTAAACTAGTGGGGGGCCTCAACCTGCCCCTCTCTAAACTTAATAAATCTAACCTCAAAATAAACAAGAAAGAAGTTAAGGAGGTAACTAGAACTCTGGACAAGGTATATGTGATAGATCTCTGGAGAAAATTGAATAATGATAGAAAGAAATATTTTTAGGGGAAGTTTTATATCATTGAATGCCTACATGAATAAAACAAAGAAAGAGGCAATCATTGAAGTAGGTATGCAACTGAAAAATCTAGAAAAAGAACAAATTGAAAATTCTGAAGAAAATACCAAACTAGAAATAATGAAAAGCAAAGAAGAGATTAATAAA
Organism: Notamacropus eugenii; assembly: GCF_028372415.1. NCBI lineage: Eukaryota > Metazoa > Chordata > Mammalia > Diprotodontia > Macropodidae > Notamacropus > Notamacropus eugenii. The sequence continues at coordinate 433,539,208 of NC_092872.1, forward strand.
ATTGAAATTAAGAAAACTATTGAACTAATAAATAAAACTAAGAGTTGGTTTTATGAAAAAAAATGATATATGTTTGGTCAATTTGATTTAAAAAAGAAAGAAGAAAATCAAATTACCAATATCAAAAATGAAAAGGGTGAACTCACCTTCAATGCCGAGGAAACTGAAATGATAATTAGGAATTACTTTGCCCAGTGGTATGCCCATAAATTTGACAATCTAAATAAAATGGATGAATATTTTTAAAATATATAAATTGCCCAGATTAACAGAAGAGGAAGTAAAAATACTTAAGCCCATCTCAGAAAAAGCAATTGAACAGACTATCAATGACTCCTTAGGAAAAAATCTCCAGGGCCAGATGGATTTACAAGGCAATTCTATCAAACATTTAAAGAACAGTTAATTCTAATACTGTATAGACTATTTGGGAAAACTAGGGAAGAAAGAGTCCTACCAAATTCTTTTTATGATAGAAATATGGTTCTGATACCTAAACTGAGAAAAGCCAAAACAGAGAAAGAAAATTATAGATCAATTTCTCTAATAAATATAGATGCAAAAATTTTAATAAGATATTAACAAAAAGATTACACCAAACTATCATGAGAATAATACATCAGGTGGGATTTATACCAGGAATGCAAGGCTGTTTCAATATTAGGAAAACTATCAGCAACAAAACTAACAGAAACCATATGATTATCTCAATAGATTCAGAAAAAGTTTTCCACAAAATACAGCACCCATTGCTATTGAAAACACTGGAGAGCATAGGAATAAATGAAGCCTTCCTTAAAATAATAAGTAGTATCTACATAAAAACATCAGCAAGTATTATGTGTAATGGGGACAAGATAGATGCATTTCCAGTAAGATCAGGGGTGAAACAAGGAAGTCCATGATCACCACTGTTATTCAATTTGGTTCTAGAAATGTTAGCTGTAGCAATTACAGAAGATAAAGAAATTGAAGGAATTAGAATAGGCAAAGAAGAAACAAAGTTATTGCTCTTTGCAGATGATATGATGACACACTTAGAGAATCCTAGAGTATCAAGTAAAAAACCACTTGAACAACTTAGGCAAAGTTGCAAGTTACAAAAATAAACCCAAATAAATCATTTGCATTTCTATATATTACTAACAAACCCCAACAGCAAGAGATAGAAAGAGAAATTCCATTTAAAGCTAAGGTAGACACTATAAAACATTTGGGAGTCTACCTGCCAAAACAAACCCAGGGACTTTATGAAGACAGTTACAAAACACTTTTCACACAAATAAAATCAGATCTAAGTAACTGGAAAAAAGATCAGTTGCTCATGGGTACACCAAGCTAATATAATAAAAATGACAATTCTACCTAAATTAATTTACTTATTCAGTGCCATACCAGTCAGATTACCAGAAAATTATTTGGTAGAACTAGAAAAAATAATATCAAAATTTATCTGGAAGAATAAAAGACCCAAATTATCAAGGGAATTACTGAAAAGAAATGCTAGAGAAGGTGGCCCAGCCACACCAAATCTCAAAATGTATTACAAAGCATCAATCATCAAAACCACTTAGTACTGGCTAAGAAATAGAAAAGTAGATCACTGGAATAGGTTAGGTACTTAAGACATAGTAGTCAATGAATATAGCAGTCTACTGTTTGATAAACCCAAGGACCCCAGCTTCTGGGATAAGAACTCATTGTTTGACAAAAACTGCTGGGAAAACTAGATACTAATGTGGCAGAAACTGGGCGTAGAACAATGTCCAACACCATACACAAGAATAAAGTGTAAATGGGTACATGATCTAGGTATAAAGGCTGATACTATAAACAAATTAGGGGAGCAAGAGATAGTGTATTTGTCAGAATCATGAAGAATGGAGAAGTTTATAACCAGATGAGAGATGGAGAACATTATGAAGTGCAAAATGGATAATTTTGATTACATTAAATTGAAAAGTTTTTGCACAAACAAACCCAGTGCAACCAATATTAGGAGAGAAGCAGAAAATTGGGAAAGAATTTTGACAACTAGTGTTTGTGAGAAATGCCTCATTTCTAAAGCATATAGAGAACTGAGTCAAATTTACAAGAATACAAGTCATTCCCCAATTAATAAATAGTCAAAGGATATGAATAGGCAGTTTTCAGAAAAAGTGATGAAAGCTATCTATATTCGTATGAAAAAATGCCGTAAATCATTATTGATTGGAGAGATGCAAATCAAAACAACTCTGAGGTACCACATCACACCTATCAGATTGACTAATCTAACAAAATAGGAAGATGATAAATGTTGGAGAAGATGTGGGAGAGTTGGAATATTAATTCATTGTTGGTGGAGCTGTGAGCTGACCCAACCATTCTGGAGAGCAAATTGGAACTATGTCGAAAGGGTTACAAAAATGTGCATACCCTTTGACCCAGCCATATTGCTTCTAGGGCTGTATCCAAAAGAGGTCATAAAAATGGGAAAAGGTCCCACATGTACAAAAATATTTACAGCAGCTCTTTTTGTGGTGGTCAAGAACTGGAAATCAAGGGAATGCTCAGCAATTGGGGAATGACTGAGCAAGTTGTGGTATATGAATGTAATGAAATACTATTGTGCTATAAGAAATGATGAACAGTTAAACTTCAGAAAAACCTGGAAAGGCTTCTAAGAACTGATGCTGAGTGAAATGAGCAGAACCAGGAGAACATTATACACAGTATCAGCCACAGTGTGCAAGGACTGTTTCTGATAGATGTAGCCCTTCACAGCAATACAAGGACCTAAAACATCCCCAAATGTTTTAGGTAAAATGCCAGCAACATCCAGAAAAAGAACTATGAAACTGAAACTCAGAATGAAGTAGACTGTTTTCTCTTGTGTTATGTTATGTTTTGTTTTGTTTTTTTCTCATGGCTTCTCCCATTCATTTTAATTCTCCTATGCAAACATGACTAATGTGAAAATGTGTTTAATAAAAATGTATGTGTAGAACCCATATAAAATTGCACACTGTCTCAAGGAAGGAGGATAGAGGAGGGAGGAGAAAATTTAAAACTTATGGAAGTGATTGTTGAAAACTGAAAACAAATAAACTAATTAAATTTTTAAAAAAAGAAAGTAAGTTATTAAATTTTCAGGTGAAAATTCCACTTCAAAAATTGGCATACACTACCAACTAGAGCTGGATTTGTTGTTTTGTTCATCGGTTAAACTTACAAACGTGATGGAGACTATGTTAGTGATATGGACTAAATTTAAAACTGTGTGAAAAAGAGAAATGCTGAAAGGAATGGTTTTAGAAAACCCTGGGAAGACTTCTATGGGCTGATGCAGATTAAAGTTAGAAGAATCAGAAGAACAATCTATACAGAAACAGCATTATAAGAAGGAAAACTTTGAAAACTTCAAGAACTCTGAACAATTCAATGACTGACCATGATTCCAGAAGAACCATGATGAAAGATGTTACATACCTCTTGTCAGAGAGGTGATACAGGTTTTAGTTGACTTTGCATATTTGTTATGAAGATTTTCTTTCTTTTCCTCTCTTAATTGGGGTTTCAGAAGTGGCATGAAAATTGAAAAGAAATTAAATTTTAAAATATTTTGTTACATAGAGTTGAAACAATACTTCATCTGACTAGGGCAGAAGATCCTAAAAATACTTCCTTTCTTGTTCTGAATATTATGCTTCTATTAATACAGCCCAAAACATGTCCTAAATGTGTCATGTAATTCTATTTATTTTGATTGTTTTCTTGTGACAGTTCACATAGTAGGAATCACTGTCTTCTTTCATATAGAGCAGAAGTCAAGCTAGCAAGAATCTGATCACTGTGTTTAATCCAAGAGGTATGAAGGTCTCTAGAGATAATTCCAGTTATGATGAATTTGAAAATTATGGCATTCCCAGACTGGACCCTTGCACAATGGAAAATCACAGATACAGTAAGAGGTGGAGGTCCCTGTAGACCAGACATTTTGTGTTTTCTCTCTTTATTAATTTTTGTTGACTCAGAAACTCTTCCTTATTCCAAGATAAGGACTAATAGTAAAACTCAGGGCCTCTACAGTGGTAAAGTGGGGAGGGTTCCAAAGTCAGCCTCCAAGAAAAAGGGAAGAGATATTTGAGGGAGTACTATTCATGAGTATTGGACTCAGCCTCTTAGGAAGGGTAGGGGAGAATTTGGATAGCACTGATGTCCTGGGAAAGAAGGCAGAACCATATGTGATCCTCTACTACATGAAGTTACTTGTACTCTTTAGTTCTAGGAAACGAGCTGACTTTTGATCTACCCCAAATGCTTTCTCCTAATGAAGGAGTCCAAATTACAAGTAGGGACTAAGAGTTTGGAGGGCTGACTAGTTGTCTGGGAGGGAAATGGATCCCACTAAAGAAGAAAGAATAATTGTTTAGATTATTAATGGGACACTGTGAGTCTTTTAGGTTTTTTGCATTTTTTTCTTGTATGATTTGAAATTAAGGCTGTCTTGAATCCAATATATACAGTGTTAGATGAGTGCTTTATGGAAACTGAGGGTTTTTTTTTTAAATCCACATGCACAGAGACCTAAAAACAACACGTATTCTGATAGTCCCAAAGGAAGACTGGATAGGGACAAAAGGAGCCAAACTCTTAGGTTCTAGGAGGAATTTCTGGATGGCTACATGAACCAAAGAGAATAGTTTCGGGATAATCCTAAAAGGTTAAATTCAGTCAATCTAAATTTAGGACTTGGGGACTACTACAGAATATATTAAGAACATAGGTAAGGAAATAGAAAAACCAGAGGAAATTATGTTATGGAGATTAGTTGAAAAATCAATAGAGGTAGAAACAGAAATGATATCATCAGAGTGTGCTACAGATCACATGGACAGTCAGATGAAACAGATGAGGGGTTCTGGATATGGATCATTATCCTGGACTGCAGGGAATATATAGCCATAATAATAGAGGACTCCAGTTGTCTGATGGAGCTCTCTTCACTAAAAGTAGCAATTAATATGTACTTGGTTTGTTTTAAAGATCTTCTTCAAGAGGCAAAGTAAACCACAAAGGGAACTATTATTTTTGGATGTTTTTCTCATCAAGATGGAGGGAACTGGGTTCTAAGGTAGAATTAATAGGAAGTTTTGGGGGAAGTGATGCTCTATTCTCAATGTCATAATAGAGAAGGAGAAGAAAACTGGGTATATGTATCCTTCTGCCTGTTGACAGATTTTTAGTTCTCTCTTCTACTCCTCCATTTATTTTGTTTCTCATTGAATTGTGAACTGGGATACTGATTTCCACAGGTTGCTTTAGGAAGTCTAGGAGTCAAAAGACCTCTATTTAAGTCTTGATGTGACCCTATCTGTATGACCATAGGTAAGTCATTATCTCTGATGCTGTCCAACATTTTAAATTTAATAAGTGTCAAGTTTATTTACTCAGATGCTGACAAAAAGCTGGGAGGGACAGCTAACTAAGATGAGGACATCCAGGAACTACAAAGATATCCATAGACTAGAAGACTGGGTTGAACCCAGAACCAGGAGGTGCTAGTTCTCCTGTAATCTGCTCTGATCATATATCTCATTTACCACTCATTCTGGGTGTCCTGTTTTAGGAAAGGCACTGATGCCATAAAAAGGTGAGGGGTGTCTAAAACATGTCAAGGAGCTAGAAATGTTTAGTCCAAGAAGAGAAAATTAGGTGGTGAGGTTTGGAAGTGTAATGGAATAGAATATCTGCCTTCAATCCTTGAGGAGCTGTCCTATGGAAGAGGGGTTAGACAAGTCTGCTTGGCCCCAGAGGGCAGAAATTGGAGCAGAGGGGAGTGAGGTTTCAGACAGGTAAGTTTGAGCTCAGTGTAAGGAAAAGTTCCCCAGTGTTCAGAGCTCTCCAAAAGTCCTTAAGAAAAGAACAAAAAAGTTTAAGATAAGAGGCATGGCTTCAACTTGGGAGGATCTGAAGAACTTCCTCTTTTCAGTCAAGTGCAACAGAATGACTTGTTCCAACAGGCCTCTGAGGGTAGAAGTAGCGGCAAGGTCTAAAAGCCACAAAGTGACAGGTTTAGGCAGGTTAGAAGGTTGCCTGCTCTTACTTCCTTCTTGTCCACTTCTCGAATCTGTACCTGTGACAACAAAAGCAGGGTGGGGGCTAGTGGGCTCACCCTTATTGCAAATTTTCCATCAAGTATATTGTGAAGACAAGATTCTTTCTTAGTCATGGTTTGGATTATAGTGCCAACCGCCCAACAACTACAGAGGTCTCTTCCAATGTATATCATGGTTTTCATGTGACGTTTTAGTTGGTCTTTGAAGGATAGATATATTATCATTAAATAAAAATTAGGGCAGAGGGAGAGCATTCCATCTGAAGTAGAGAGCCTGAGCAAATCTTGGTAGCAAGAAAGACCCAGGATGTGGGATGGATTGTGTTGGCCTAAGCACAGAGTAGATGAGAATTATATGAAATAAAGCTGAAAAAAGTTTGGAATTAGATTGTGCAGGGCTTAAACTCTAGGATTAATTTGGACTTATATAGGTAATAGAGGGCCACTAAAGATTTCTGCGCATGGTAGTGATATGGTCAGATCAATTAGTAAGATGACTCAGGCCACATATGCATCATGCATGGACAAGAAATGGGTTGATGAGAACTGGAGATGTCCCTTGTGAAACTCTGATAATATTTTACCTCCCTATGTTTCAGAAATAAAATATTTCTAAAATATGTTAAAAAAAAAATAATCCCAGAGCACACACCAAATTGTGATGCCTCTGACATTTTCACTGTATCAAATTTGATCTGGTCCAGTTGCTCCTCCTGGCATCAACTCTTTATTTATTTATTTATTCATTCATTCATTCATTTGTTTATTTATTTATTTGTTGTTAGATTTTGATATTCATTTCCACAAAATTTTGAGTTCCAATTTTCTCCCCACTTCTCCCCTCTCCCCACCTCACAATACTTTGCATTCTGATTACCCCTTCCCTCAATGTACCCTCCCTTCTGTCACACCCCACCCTTCCTTTATCCCTATCTTTTCTCTTTTCTTGTAGGGCAGGATGAATTTCTATACCCCATTACCTGTATTTCTTATTTCCCAGTTATATGCAATAATAGTTCTCAACATCCATTTCTAAAACTTTGAATTTCAACTTCTCTCCCTCCCTCCCTCCCTCCCCATCCCCACTGAGAAGGCAGGCAATTCAATACAGGCTATATATGTGTCATTTTGCAAAAGACTTCCATAATGGTCATGTTGTGTAATACTAACTCTGTTGCCCTCTATCCTACCCTGTCCCCCAGCTTTTTTTATTCTCTCATTTGACCTTGTCCCTTCCCAAAAGTGTTTACTTCTAGTTACTCCCTCCTCCCATTTGTCCTCCCTTCTATCATCCCCTTTATCCCACTTGTCCCTCCTCCCCTATTTTCCTTTAGTGTAAGATAGATTTTCATACCAAATTTAGTGAGCATGTCATTCCCTCCTTAAATCATATGTGAGGAGAGTAAGCTTCACTTTTCCCCTCTCATCTTCTCCCTTTTCTCCTCCATTGTACAAGATTTTTCTTATCTTTTATGAGTTATAGCCTGCCCCATTCCATTTCTCCCTCTCTCCTTGCCGTATTTTCCTCCCTCACTCCTTAATTTTTATTTTATTTTATTTTTATGGATATCATCTCTTCTGACTCAACCCAACCTGTACTCTGTGTGTGTGTGTGTGTGTGTATGTAATCCCTCCACCTACCCAAATACTGAGAAAAGTTTCAAGAGTTACAAATATCATCTTTCCATGTACGAATGCAAACAGTTCAGCTTTAGAAAGTCCCTTATGATTACTCTTTCCTGTTCACCTTTTCATGTTTCTCTAGATTCTTCTGTTTAAAAGTCAAATTTTCTCCTCAGTTCTGTTTTTTTCATCAAGAATGCTTGAAAGTCCTCTATATCATTGAATGACCATTTATTCCCTTGAGTACTATACTCAGTTTTGCTGGGTAGGTGATTCTTGGTTTTAATCCCAGTTCCTTTGACTTCTGGAATATCTTATTCCAAACCCTTCAATCCCTTAATGTAGAAGCTGCCAGATCCTGTGTTATCCTGATTGTATTTCCACAATACTTGAGTTGTTTCTTTCTAGCTGCTTGCAATATTTTCTCCTTGACCTGGGAACTCTGAAATTTGGCCACAATATTCCTAGGAGTTTAGTTTTTCAGGTCTCTTTCAGGAGGTGATTGGTGGATTCTTTCAACATTTATTTTGTCTTCTGGTTCTAGAATGTCAGGGCAGTATTCCTTGATAATTTCATGAAAGGTAATGTCTAGGCTCTTTTCTTGATCATGACTTTCAGGTAGTCCCATAATTTTTAAATTGTCTCTCCTAGATTTATTCTCCAGGTCAGTTGTTTTTCCTATGAGATGTTTCACATTATCTTCTATTTTTTCAAACTTTTGGTTTTGTTTTCTAACTGTTTGGTTTATGTCATAGTCATTAGCTTCCCTAAACTCGATTCTCTTTTTTAAAGAACTATTGTGTTCAGTGAGCTTTTGAACCTTCTCTTCCATTTGGCTAATTCCTCTTTTTAATGCCTCCTTCTCCTCATTGGCTTTTTGAACCTCTTTTTCCAATTGAATTAGCCTCTTTGTAAAGGTGTTATTTTCCTCAGCATTTTTTGGTTCTCCTTTAGTAGGCTGCTGACATGCTTTTCAAACTCTTCTATGACTTGAATCCATTTCATATTCATTTTGGAGATACTGGATGTAGAAGCCTTGACTTCCTCTGACAGTATGCCTTGTTCTTCCTCATCCAAAAGAATGGAAGGAGACACTTGTTCACCAAGAAAATAACCTTCTATGGTCTTTTTTTCCCTTTTTTGAGCATTTTCCCAGTCAGGTACTTGACTTCTGAATCCTTTGTCAAGAAGAGGGTCCTAGTGCTTCTCCTCTCCCCAGTACAAGGCTGAAGTTCAGATCAGCTGCTCAATTCTGCCTGAGGTTTTAAGCTGAGATTTCTGGATGATGGATTCAGGCTGCTTTTGCATAGCCACCTGTCACCCACATAGCCACCTGTCACCTGCTGCTGCTGCTGCCACTGCTACTGTGGGAACCCTGTTCCCCTCTTGCCCAGCTGTGAAAGTCCTCCCACACAGACTTTTGGAGCTTTCTTGGTCACTTTTGGGTTGAGGGATCTGGGACCCTCCCTGCTGGGGATTCTGCTCCCGAGGCCTGTTCTGGTCCTTTCCTCCCAGTGCCATACAGCTAGGGCTGGGCTCTACTCTGCTCAGCATTCTGTGAGAGCATCCCGTGAGAAAGACCTTTCCTGTCAGCCTTCCAGGTTACCTTTGGCTGGAAACCTCTTTCATTCTGTTCTGCAGCTTCTGCTCCTCTAGAATTTGTTGAGAGTAGTTTTTATAGGTATTTTGTGGGCTGTGGAGGAAGTGCTAGAGTATATGTGTCTTTCTACTCTGCCATCTTGGCTCCACCTCTCATCAACTCTTTAAGTTAACACTTAGGTGACATTTTAGTTTTATAATAAAACATATTAGGTGCCTGAGGTTTTAAGAGGGTCAATGTGGCATTTCTACAGTATTGTCAACAATGATAAGATGTCTGTGGAACAACTGATTCTTACCCTGGGGTCCAGAGATCCCCAAAGAGTTCATGGATAGATTTCAGGGGATTCATGAACTTGAATGGGAAAATAAAATTACATCTATATTTTCACTAACCACAAACTAAAGTTTAGTATTTCCTTCAATTATTTAAAAACATTTTCTTTTTCCTGAGAAGAGGTCATCACAAGATTCCCCAAAGGTTCCAACATCTGCTCTGCCATTTATGACAAATCTGTTCTACTTTGAGTCTATTCAGTGTCTTTCTGCCATTTTGATTTCTAAATGCTTTGGAGATGACCTGACTGACTCAAATGCCAATCTTTCTGCAGACTAATTTTCTTTTCTACTGCTTTTCATTGTTTTATGAAATAAAACTTATCTTAATCTTCTACCCCTTCCTTCATAATCTTTTGAAACCCTTGGTTACCACAAATTTCTACTTGGCAAGGAAATCAAGTATTTGCCAGCTGAGGCAGTTTCTGGGTTCTTTTGGTCACCGCATTGTGAATACTGCTTTATATGCTTAAACTTTCAGGAGAAAGATGATATATTCAATGTCTCTGTCTAGTTCCCATTTTTCAGAGTCAATAACTGACTTGAATTGTCAATTTGGAACTACTATAATTGCCCACAATGTCTTTTCCTCATCTCTTCTTTCTTTTAAATTGATATAAATTTTGATCCATAAGTCAATTGGTTGATTTGACTATACACAAATAGATAATTCGGAAGTGATTTTCAAGTTAGTAAACAATAATATTCCTATTAAGGTAGAGTAAATTCTATTTTTATGATGTTGCTGTCTTGATAGCACCATGTCTAGTGCCTTCTAATTCTCCACTATTTAGTCAGTTTCCTCCTCCACCCTCCCTTTCCACTGAACCCCCTCAAAATTCCATTAGATTACAGATTTAAAGCTGGAAGAGACCTGGGGAGCCAATTTAACCTCTTTATTTTACATATGAGGAAACTGAAACTTGGAGATGTTAAGTGATTTGGCCAGAATCACACAGCCAGTACATATCAGAGGCAAGATTGGAACCCAGGTTTTCTAACTTCTAACTACAGCATTCTATGCATTATGCCACTAACAGACCTTTTATTCAACCTGTATTTCTTCTTGTCATATGCTATATTCTCTTGAATACATGAAAACCTGCATGTTTCCAAAAAACACGGCATCCCTAGCCACCCTCTCCAGTGCTGTTAACTGATTCTTTCATACCCCTTGGTAGAGTCAGCCAGAAAATGTTGGAATACTCTTTGTTTTTCACTGCCACTTCTGAATATTCTCTCTGTAACCTTCTTCCCTTTAGGTTCAATTCAAAGGTCTATATCACATTTCACATCTTGTGGCACACTGACTTCTAAATTATTCTCCTTCCTTTCTGAACTTTAGCATCTGCCTTGAAGTCTTTTTCTCCATTGTAATTTTTGCATTCATAATTGGGAACATCCATATATATAGTGTCCCCTCCTAATTTATAGCGCCCAGTTAACCAATTTCTGAAATTTCCATGACCTGCAGATTTGGTGTACCAGGTCAGCTGCAGGGTCGTACTATAAATTACACCGTCATCATGCCACCTTCATGATTTTGAACTCTGATTTTCTCTTCTCTGACCATAATCACCTGTCTTTGTGTCTTGTCCCACCTTGTTGTGACAGTCCTTCACCATGCTCAGGCCTCATTTTCTTCTCTTTACAGTCGTGATTTTATAATTTCTTGCACCCACATTCCACTGCCACTTGCACTTTGCCAAATCTGAACCCTAGACCATCAACATTTGCCTTCTCCATTTCTCCTTCTCACAAGCTGCTAAATATCACTGGGTGAAGTCATGCTAATAGCCCAAATGTTCCCACTAATATGCACATTGTTTAATATCATTTGGAGGCTCATTCTTTGCCAGTAAAACTTTTATTCTTCAAGAGAGGCCTCTCTGGCCAAAGTACTGGACCTAGGATTCCTCTCAAAAAGAGGACATAGACAGGAGTCCCAGGACTCTGTACTTACCCCTCAAAGACAAGATGGTATCCTGAATAGATTTAAATTCTGTGTCAAGATTCCCCTTTCTAAACTTCACACAGTAATGGGTGCCTGTGTTGTCTGGATGGTTGGTGCTGATAGAATGGTCCATGTTGCTGGTAACTGGAGCTGCTGCCTTTATCTGAGGGTAGGTATCTTCTCTGAAATTGTAAAGTCCCTGACTCTGGGGCCTTGAACCATTTCACTCATCCTGCTGGTCCAACCCCAGGCACTATGCAGTTCAGGGTAACTGTCTCTCTCTCTGCCACAGATATGGGATCTGTAGGCTTGTGAAGAGATAAAAAATTAATCTTACCTCTTATTTGTACTGTATTGACTTTGCAATGTAATTGATTTTATGTTGTATTGGTTTTTGTAATGGTTAGTATTCACCTAAACTCACCTCACTCAAAAATGTTGTCTTTCTTAGTCCAAGCTGGCTTAAAGGGGAGGTTGAAAGGGAATGCTGTTATCTTGCGGGGGGGGGGGGGGGGGGGGGGGGAGGGGGGGGAAGGGCATAATAGGTGTCATAATAAGAACCCTTAAGGACTGATAATGACTTAGAAAAGCACATGTTAATATGTTTCATTGTATTTTTTTAATTTTGTTAAATATTCCCCAATTATATTTTAATCTTGTTTGGCCTAATCTCAGGGGCATTGTGGGTCACTGTATGCTTGATACCACTATCCTACCCCCTGCAGGACTAGGTCCTTTTTCTTTCTCACTTCTCTTCCTCCCCACCTCCTTCTCCTCCTTCCCTTCTTCCTTTATGTCTCCCACCTAAGTCCCCTATCTCTTCCTGTCCCAAATGGTCTCCTTCTTGCTCTTGAAGCCCTGCCTGTATTGGAGTGGGGAGAAGAGTAGGACCCTGGTGGGAAAAAGACCAGAGAACACACACAAGGAGTATGTACATCCAGGTAACACACATGGGGGGCATAAATATCAAGAGCCTATGTGGCCCAGGGAACATGTATGGACAGACTGAATGAGCAGGGATCATGCACAGTGAGGGAAGCACATCTCTAGAGACAGAACAGTTCTCTGCAGACTAGAAACAGCACTGCTGCTGCTGTTGCTCTCTGATGCCATCTGCTGGTCTTCAACTGTATTGTGGCTATGATGAGCTTTTGATGCTCTCTGGTGCTCATCTACAGGTCTTCAACTTCCAGGTGCTTTGATCTTCCACTCCCAGTTTAATTTTTTAAAGGGGCCATCCCTTGAGTAACCTAAAGAAGCCTAGAGAATGTGATAAGACCTTAGCCTGAAAGAACCAGGGTCTTGCATTGCATCCTGGGTTGTCCTGAAGAATATCTGGTCACTGGACCCAGATGGCTCAGGAGAAGAAAGTGAGGCTGGTGACCTTGCACAGCCCTCCCTCACTCAAATCAAAGTCAAATGCAAGTCATGTCATCATCTTGATGTCATGGTCCTCTTTGAGAACACAACAACACAACAACAGCTTTCCTCCTTCCCTCCTTTTCCTTCTTCCTCTCTTAGCTCTTTAGGCTACAGTCCCAGAGCTATCTTTAGGGCTTTTTGTTTGTTTTTTGGTCTTTTTGTGTGTTGGTGACTCACATTCCAGCTAACTTGAAAGTCTTTTAGGTATTTTAAGTCTCTCTTTTAAATTCCTTTCTCTGATGCTTATAATGGACCCTCAGTTTAAAATCTCACTTGAACTATGGTTCAACATTTCTTTTAACCCTTATTATACCCTTGATTCCTTTTGAATCATCCCAGGGAATCTACATAGCAAAATTAGAAAGGAGCTGGGTAGAGCTGGGATGAGGAGACTTTTTCATCCCTGATCTGCAATGCAATTAACTTAGGAACAAGACCAAAACTGGTCAGAGGCAACTAGTGAAGCTAACAACCTTGAATCTATTTCAGATTATTGGCTTCAGAACCAAAATCACTGCATTCCTTGCATAAGTAATAATCAATACCCTCATCATGCTTAGAGTCCAGTTGGGGAATATGAAAAAACACAGTTGACTATAATATATTGATACAGATTTGTCAGCTTTGGTCTCATTTCTCCCCTGCTACTTTCCCAAAGAAAAGTTAGAGCAAAGGGAGGTACATCAGTAGCAATCAAATGTGACTGGTAGATTCATCTGGTGCATCCAAAAAGCATGTACCAATTTGAATCTGTCTTTTATCCTGCCCTGCAAATAACTTGTATATATGCCTGGAGGCAAAAGAGTTTCTCTACTATAGACTGGTTCCTTGTGGCAGCACATTAACCATCCACTTTTCCTCATCTGTCTCTAAGAAAAAACAGTGTTAACTCTAGGGTCTCTCATCTAGCCTCTAGCTGCAAACAGGGCTAGTCACTCATGGATTATTTCCTATTTTCAAGAACCAGAATCAGATATCTGGGACCTACAGGACTAAAAATCATATGTGTTTCCCCTTGTCTATATGGAACTTGCAGGGGTCTTTGTGGAAGACAGCTGACTGAGGAGAACTCACATCCCTTCCTAGGATCAGGAAGATCCAAGTCTTCCCAGGTGCTTGGCTTTGGGTAAGATCTTCTTTCTAGGCATAGCTCCTCCTTCCTTCCCTCTCTGGAGATTGACCCCAGACATGCACACATTTCAAATAACAACTTGCTAATATCCAGAGGCAATGGCTGGATCCACAGAGATTTTTTCCTCTGCTGATTTGGAAAGTTTTAAAAAAATAGAGTTTCTTATTGCTGGTCATTAATAAAATTAGAACAACTTTTTAAAGTCTCCAAGTGGCCTCTGTTATTAAGAACTGGAGTGGTTTGTTATTTTCTTCTCTAGCTCATTTTACAGATGAGGAAATGGAGGCAAACAGGGTTAAGTGACTTGCCAAGGATCACACAAATAGTGTCAGACCATGTTTGAACTCAGAAAGATGAGTCTTCCTGACTTCAAGCCTAATGCTCTATCCACTTAAAAATATATGCTTATAGCTATTTCTGCTTTCAAAGAAAACTAATTTTTAGAATTTTTCCTATGTTTAGGAGTGACCTATATTTAGAAAAGTACAGTAAGTTATTTTTAAAAGTTTAATATAGCTTTACTATTATAAGTGATGTTGCTATGAATATTTTTGTATATACAGACCTTCTCCCTCATCCCCCATAATATCTTTGGTGCATATTCCTTGTGGTGAGATCACTGAGCCAAAGGGACAGAGCTTTATAATTCTTTTTGAATGATACCATATTTCTTTCTCAAAAGATTATAGAAATTAATAGCTCCACCAATAGCATAAGAGTTTGACTTTCTCTAATTATATCTGCCAGGTTAAGAGACTATAAAATAATATCTCAATTTGGTTATTGATTATTTGTATTTTTTATTTTGAGGTGCCCATTAAAGTCCTTTGATCCATTATTGGTCAGAGAATAAATTTACTCCTATAAATTTGTGTCATTTCCTCATTGGTTGTGGATATAATATTTTTACAAGAAATATTTATAAAGTAAGTCCATATAAATCATCTGTATTCCTACATACACAAAGTTTTAAAAAACTGAATGACAAATCCCTCCACCAGTGTTTTATGATCTTACTTTTATTGAACAATAATCCCTTAACTTCCCCTTCCTCTAGTTGAAAAATTGTCACTTCATAATTCTTAATATTTATTCCCCTGTATTTTCATGTACATTTTATTGTATCTCTAATTTTCTAAAGAAATATTTTATTAGTATTCCATTAAATTTATAAGTTCATTCGGGTAATATGGTCATATTTACTACGTTTACATGGTTCTACTCAGCCATGAACATTGAATAATCCTCTAATTTTTTCAACTTTCAGGTCTTATGTGTGTTAGTAATTAAGTCCCAACTATTTAATATATCTTATCAATAGCTGTAAATGAATGTATTTTCACTTTTGTCAAATATATACGGAAATGTTTAGTTTTATAGATGTGTATTTCTCTGCATTCCTAAATCTATTTTTCTCATTTTTTGTCTTTCTTAAATTTTCTAAATAATCCATCCCATCATCTAAAAATGGATGTATTTTAACTTTTTTCCCTATGCATATTTCTTTAATTTCTGTCATGTCTTATTACTTAGTATTTTTAAGTGAATGCTATATTATAATGGTCAGAACATTTTTAGTATGAATGCTCTTAGTGTTGCAGTGGATAGAATGTTGGACCACAGGTCAGGAAGGCCTGAGTTCAAATCCAGCCTCAGATACTTAGTACCTGTGTGAACAAATCATTGAACTTCTATCTGCCTCCTTATTTGCAAAATAGTAATAATAACAGTACTTAACCCCCAAGTTGTTATGAGGATAAAATAAGTTTTCTAAAGTATTTTATAAATCTTAAAGCTATATAAGTGCATACATATTATTAGTATGTTTCTTCTGTATATATGACAGCTATTGGCTTTGAATAACACTTTTATCATTTGAAGGGAAAATAATTTGACATATACTGATCATTTCCCTAACCTTGAATGAGCCTTGCATATCTAGAATAAATCCTACTTGATCATGATAAGTATTTGAAAACATGTTACTGTATACTAAGCTCACAGATGTAGTGCTTAGAAGGAGCTCAGAGACCGTAGTCTAACCCTGTTATTACATATATGAGAAAACTGAAGCCAGAAAGGATAAGTGACTTCCCTAGGTCATCTAGGTAATAAGGGTAAGAGGCAGGTAGGATTTGAACCTAGGTCTGCTGACTTTAGAGTAAGAGCATTTTCATCTGTACCATGTAATTGCCTTAATTCTATTTATTTGCTTTGATTTTCATTAATTCTAGTAGCCTATAGTTCCTTTATTCTACCTTAACCTTGACAGATTTAATGATCAAATTCATATGTGCCTGATAGAAAGCATTACATAGAATCCTGTTTTCAATTTTTAAAAAATTTATATAGTGTAATTCTATTCATTTCTTCTGCATCTATTATGATCTTCCTTTTTGTATTTTGTCATTTAATTTTTTCACTCCTTTTATTAAATTTGCTAATAATTAATCAATTTTATTGGTATTTTTAAAATAGCATCTTATTTACTAAATTGTTATTATTTCATTGCTAATGTCAGATTTTATATTGATTTTTTTGGTTTTGTATTTGATTTTGCTTCATTAATTTCTCCATTTGCTAGTTTTGTTAAGTATAATATCCACTCTATTTTTTTCTTCATTTCTTATTAACACAAATATTCAGGGAAAAAATTATCTTAGCGTTTATATTGATGTCCTCTGATTGTCAATGATTCCTTTAAGTTTGATATAATTCCCCTTTTTTGCTTCTCTGAATGCTTTCTAATTTGAATTCAGCTTTCTCCTGATATCATTACTGCAATTCCAGATTTTCTGAAATGGCTGAAGCGTGATAAAGTGCTAGACCATCTCAAATATATGTATCTTTCAGAATTGTGCATACATTAACCAAGTAAGGGGGTGAATCCCATAGCAAAATCCCTCACACAGGGTGTGGCCTCCTCCGTTTCTGGGCAACCTTATTCTCCCCATTCTACTGACATGCTGGCAAATCTGGGTTCCCAAAGAAGTGCCACCATTGTGCAGCTTCAACTCAAATCCTCTCAAGGTTCTAGAGGTAATCCTGTTGCATGGTAGAGGTGGGGAATGTACTCTCCTGTTCATCACTGTAGCTTATGTGCTTCCACCACTGTGCTTGAAATACATACAAAATCAGTAAAATCACATTGATGACACTATTAATTCTTACACATAAAATATTTACTTAAGAATAAGACAAAATCAATACTAATCACAAGATAGTAGTTACTAAAAAAGAATAAAAAGCCACTGTAGAAATAATCAATATACCACTGTTAATCTATAAACCTAGGTCACACTCTCCGAACAATGCACACAATATCTATGTGGGAGAATGGGAATATATAGAAACCTAACAGGGAGACACATGGCATTGTGTTTGGGGAAACTCATAGCTGTGTAGTGCTGACCTTTATCTATTTGAATTCTTCAAAAACACTCCACCACATGAAGCTACTTTTCTGCTGTTTTCTTCAGATCCTCACTACTCTTTTGTTAGGCAAATCCATTCCTATTCTTGGGCAGCTAGCTGGAACTGTGAATAGAGTGCTGGGTCTGGAGTCAGGAAGACCTGAGTTTAAATCCAGCCTTAGACATTTACTAGCTGTGTGACCTGGGCAAGTCACTTAAACTTGTTTGCCTCAGTTTCCTCATCTGTGAAATGAGCTGGAGAAGGAAATTGGCAAACCATTCCAGTATCTCTGCCAAGAAAACCCTAAATAGGATCATGAAAAGTCAGACACAACTGAATAAAAATTTTTCTGTCTTGAAATGATGAATCACTAACAAGCTCTTTAAACTCATAATCACCCTTACAATAGAATTGAAATAGAGTTATACTATTATGATGATAAGCATTTCCTTTAATTCAGAGAACTGCAAGAAGTTCTTTAGGTTGACTTTCTGGACAATGCTGACAAACCTAGGGAGCTGTTCACTCAATTGACTGCTGGTTTGTTCATTTATTCCCTAATTTGTTTTTTATAACAAAGAATTAACTCACAAAAAACCAAAACAAAACAAAAAAAACTTCTCAGCTTGGCTCCATAGGCAAGAAAGAGAAGTGCAGTCAACACTTCACTGAACTAGATGATACGTTGTCCAATCAGGTTCAACATAAAATTATGTAAAACAGTTTCATAGCTTATTTTCCCCTTTGTTTTTTGCTCTCAAATGAGAGGGAGCAAGAGAGAGCAACTGGCACCTTTAAAAGGTTTTAATTCTCTCAGATGGTCACACTGGAGAAAAATAAGCAGAATTCAGCTCTCTTTCAATGAATTTCAGCTTTCCTTCAGCCAATTAGCGTCTCCCAGCATAAGAGCTGAAGCCTTACTGAAGTCATAGGAGCTGACTGGTCCTGCTATCATAGTAACTATTCTGTTTTGTTCTTCATTTTCCTGTTCCTGTTAGGTTTTTTACTTTCCAACAGCTTAAAATGAAACTTCTTGGTAGTCAATGACTTATCTTCCCTTAGGAGTTAAAACACAAAACTCCTCCTTTCTGTTAGTTATGAAACAATTCAATACTCATTTAATCATCACATCATCTCCAAACACTTATTTGATTTGCTACTTAGTGAATTGCAACTTCTCAAACTCTAAAAAGTCATATGCAAATGACTAAAAGACCACAATGCTTTGCAGTTTTAGTAATTCCTCTTGTCTTCAAACAGATCATCTCAGTTCTCTTGTCAGTGCTCCTACATCTGTGTCTCTCACGTTTTATTTGAAAACTATTCATTCACATTTTAATTTCATTAATTTTTCATAATTGAAAACTTTTTTCTGCCTCTTTTCACAGTCAAACTGTTCTTATACAAAAGCCATTCCTATATAACATACAAAATTGATTTACTCCTTTTTCTATGCAGAATATTTAATTTTATGGCCACCAAACTCATTTTCTACCTCTTTCAGCAACCAAATTATTCATATACAACAGGGAACAATAACATAGATATGTTTCCCTTAACCAAAATATTGTTGGATTGTGTTTTTCAATAATTCAATATTCCATTTTTTTTCCTGTAGGGAAATTCAACTTATTTACATTCAAATTTAAAATCATACCATACTTTGTTAAATTATTTGCTTTGTTTTTATATCACCAATACTAATCCTTTCCCACTTTCACGCACACTTATAATAATTAACACAGTTCGAATATTTTATATTAGTAACTCCATAAGGTTTACAGTAACTCAGTTTCCCTATCTACAACTCTATTTAAAACAAGACTACTGTTAAGGAATTGATGCCTTCTTATGTCAGCATTCTTATTACCCTTTCATTCTTTAATTTTATCATCACAAATCAAATTTTTCTCTTTTCCATTTTCTTCAAAGTAACATAATTCAGATACTAGCCAAAACAATCCATTTATTTTTTAGTGTCTCTATGGTGAGTGCACTAGTTAATTACAGCTGTAATGATTTTGCATCCCAACATTAATTTGTTTTTATACGGACTTTTAAATGGTCATCTTTTGTTTCAGAAAATAAATCTTTGTTGAAAAGCTGATTTGAAGGGCAAAATCTGATTGTTCTGGAAGTCTGAGGTCATTATGTCATTTGTTTTGTTAGACAAATCTGTGCTATTAGCATTTTCTTTCAGCTGCTTTTAAAATAATCTCATCATTGTATTTTTGAAGCATTAAATAATGTTGCATTTGGATGAATTGCATGTGGGGCTCATTGTTATCTTGCTATTTCCATTGGTTTGCAACCTGGCCCTTATATTAAATATTTCTGGGAAATTTTCTTTTAGTCAGATGTTTCATTTTTTGAGGAGCCATTGACTGTTCCCTCTTTGCTCTGTCCTCTAAGTATGCTCCTTTTTTTATAGCATCCAGCCCTTTTTCTAGTTGGATAATTTTCTGGAGTTATTCTGCTTTTTTTCTTGTTTCATTCATTTCATTCTCTTGTAAAATAATTGTTTTTCATTGAATCTATTTTTTAATAATCATCATACATTTAAATAGTTGAGTTTCACCATCTCCTGAGATTTCAGTTACACTCAATTTCCAATTCACTTCATTTTGTGATTCTTTCTAACTTCATTTCTTCCATTTATTACATCAAAGTATTTATCATCTATTTTTTATGTCTAAAAAAATTCTAGGTTCATTTTTGGTGGTGTTGTTATTTCTTTTAAAATACATTTTAAAACTTTTTTGGATTTGACATCTATGAAACCCGAGACTGAAGTTTTTATTTTGTTGAAATTATATTGTATTCTTTCAGTTTTCTTTTTTTCTAAAAACCAAAAAATCCCCAACACATTTTAGAGAGTTTCTGGTAGTTTTTCTTATTTTGAATATTTTCATTGCCATTTTTCCATTTGATGTGTGAAGAGAGAGGGTCTTTTGTGATATGATAATAACTACAATGACCAATGACCATCCATTGAGTGCTTACTATGTGCATGGCACTGTGCCAAGGACTTTACAATTATGGTCTCATTTAATCCTCACCAAAACCCTGGCAAGTAGGTGTTATTATTATCACTTCCATTTTATAGATGAGGAAACTGAGGCAAACAGAGGTTAAGAAAGCTTCCCAGAGTCACACAGAAAAGTATCTCAAACAGGATTTGGATTCAAGTCTTCTCGACTCCATACCTGGCACTCTTCCAAAAAGACTCAACACTTTAATTTATAGATGAAAAAAACAGAAGCTTGGAGAAAGTGACTTGTCCAAGATCACATAGGTAATAGCAAAGCTATAATTAAACCTAAGTCCTCTTGACTCCAGATTCATCCTTTCCACTACCCCCTACTTCCTCTCAGTTTTATATATGTAGTGAGTAGAAATGGAGCCCCATGGATAGAGAGGGGCCCATGTAAGAAGAGGGACCTGTTTTATTGTATGGCTTGAAGGAGGCAGAACAGACATCTCTAGTCTCTTATGTCTCACCCTTCTGCAGGGAAGACTTTCATTTCTGCCAGGAGGGGAAGCAGGAGGTGAGGGCAGGAGGCCTCCACTCTGCTTTCCTCAGAGAAAGGGGGTACTAGACTATAATTATATGTATTTGCTCTTTTAAATATTATTAGTCTAGGGAATATGATCAGGTTTCATTAACTCTTAATTGCTTTGTCCTTTGTGGGGAAAGAGGACCCCAAGTTCTATATACAAGGCTTAACCCCTTCCCAACCAGTTCCACAATGAATATGCATATCAAATAACAAAGAAACCCAATTATTCAAATCAGTAGTGAAATAGACATCAGAGAAGATGTGCATAGGAGAATATCTATCAGACCACACAGAGTGAAGGAGCTCTCCCATTGGAAGCAAGGTGGGAAATTCCTTGGATTCTCTAGAGTAGCAAGCTGGAAATGGGGGCATGACAGAGACTGCCAGTTTCTTTCATTATCTTTTCACTAACCTGAAGAGGGCTTGATTTCTTCCATCTTCTCTCACCAAGATGAAAGCCTTCTTGATGGTCCATGAAAACTCTGGCTTAGAGAATCCCCAAAGAGGACTCAAAGGGAACTACTGAGACCTGAAGCTCTTTCCTCTTATCAACTCTGCCCTGCCCTTCACATAGGGCAGGGGTTTCTTCTCCAGGAAGGAGAGAGTCCCTTAGCAATGGGTTTTGGGACAGGGATTGCCTTCAGTTTACACTGGAAATTAATATTGAAATTCAAAATACTACTCAAAACACTATCCCTCAAATGAAAGGTACTAGGTACTAGGTTATATTTACTCCCACTAAAATATAAACTCTTTGAGATCAGGGCCCTAGCTCTGTCTACAGTTCCAATGATAAATGCTTAATGAATTGAGGGATGACCCTTAGAGCAATTCTGATCCTCTGGCAAACTATTACATATAAAATAAGTAAACTAATAGAACCTAAGAAAAATTATATGTATTTTCCCCCATTCTTCTAAAAAATAAAACACCTTAGGTTTTATTAGTCTATTTTTTAAAGCAATTAAATGGTTCTATAGAAATTTTGAGTGGGTTTTAGGCTTCCAGCGCCTAATTTACAAGATGTCTCATGGAAACCACACAGTATCCTCCTCTTTATTGATTGGTGCTCTTTCTTTAACCAGTCACCAGATACTATCCTATGGCACTTTTTACTAAAAAGTAGGTGTAAGTGCCCAGAGTAGCACTCTGTTCCTTAGAGGAACATCTGTGAAGATGTAAATCTAGTCCCCCTCATCTGCCCCAGGCTTTGAAGAGTGTTTTATTGAGATACTTGGAGCTTTGCCACTCACAGCTGGGGCAGGATGAGGCTGTACCTCTTAGAGCTTGGCACTAGCTAGCCATCCGCCTTGACTCCCCTGGCCTTAGGAGAATACATGCACAGGCAAAGCACTGGAATCAATTACTTCATATTCAGATTGAATTTTGCTTAAATGCTTGAGATGCCACACTTCTGGCAGAAGTGCTTTTTGAGGAATCGGGTTGCAGAGGAAGCAGCATTCATTAAACTAGTAGACAGAAGAACCAAGTTTCCATTCCATTGTATTGAATTGTTAACTGTGTGACCTTGGATAAATTGCTAACCTTCTCTGCATCCTGTGCCACATTTGTGAAATCAGAATAGCAAACTGCCCTGCCCTACTCATAGGTGAACATGAGGATTAAATGATAAAGTATGTTCTAAGCTATAAAACGCTACTATACATACATACGTAAATGTATGCACACACACATTATCTCTATTGTGTTGATGAACAAGATTCCATGAAACACAAGTTGAAGTAACTGAACTTTGTGTATCTTTGAAATGGATGTATCCAAGATATAAGGACAACTAACAGAAATATTAAAGACCAAGTGCCATTCCCCAATAAATGGTCAAAGTTCATGAACAAGCAGTAGTCAAAAGAAATACCAACTAATAACAACCATGTGAAAGACTTTACTGAAAAAATGTAGGTGATGTAAAAATCAAAAGATAATAAAATTTATTTTTAGAAGATAAAGTATATGTGTTAAGAAGTGCATCTGTGTAAATGAAAAGGAAAAAAAGCTGAATGCTGCAATCAATCAATCAACATTTATTAAGCACCTTTTGTGTGTCAGGCACTGCACTTAGCTCTGAGGACACAAGAAGAAGCAAAAGACAGACCTCAAGGGGATTACAGTCTAATGGAGGAGACAACACACAAATACATACAAAGCAAGCTATATATACAAGATAAACAGGACGTAATTAATAGAAGGAAGGCACTAGAATTAAGGGGGTTAGGGAAGGCTTCCAGTAAAAGAATGAATTTTAGTTGGGACTTAAAGAAAGCTAGGGAGGTTAGTAGATAGGGCAAAGGAGGAAGAATGTTCCAGGAATGAGAGACAGCTAGAAAAAATGCTTGGAGCCAAGGGATGGAGTGTCTTGTTCCTGTAACAGCCGAGAGGCCAGTCATTGGATCAAAGAGTATAGGGAGTAAGGTGTAAGAAGACTGGAAATGTAGGAGGGGGCTATGTTGTAAAGGTTTTGAATGCCAAATAGAGCATTTTGTATTTGATCTTGGAGACAATAGGGAGTCGCTGGAATTTATTGAGGAGTGTGCATTACATGATTGGACCTATGTTTTAGCCACTTTGGTAGCTGAATGAAGGATGGATTGGAGTGGGGAGATACTTGAGGCAGGTACACTCACTAGCAGGCTATTGCAATAATCCAGGCATGAGGTGGTGGCAGTGTCAAAGCAGAAAAGGTGGTATATTCAAGAGATGCTGAAAAGTTAAAATTGACAGACCTTGGCAGTAGATTGAATATGAGGAGTGAAAGGTGGTGAGGGATCTAGGATGATGCATAGGTGCAAGCCTGATAGAGTGGGAAGGTAGTGTTGCCCTCTACAGTAATAGGAAAGGTAGAGGGGTGGGTGAGGTTTAGGGAGTAAGATAATGACTTCAGTTTTGGACATATTGAGTTTAAGATGTCTACTAGAAATCCACTTCAAAGTGTTTGCAAGGCAATCAGAAATTCAAGATTGAACGTCAGCAGAGATTTGGGAGCAGGATGGGTAGATTTGAATCATTAGCATAAAGGTGGCAATTAAATCCATGGGACCTGACAAGATCTTCAAGTGAAGTAGTATAGAGAGAGAAGCGAAAAGGGTCCAGGACAGAATCTTGAGAGACATCTACAGTTAGAGGGTATGATCAGGAAGAAGATCCACCAAAGAGTGAGAGGAAGATTGGTCAGAAAGGTAGGAAGAGAACTATGAGAGGGCGGTATCCTGAAATCCTAGAGAGAATATTAAGGAGGCAAGAGTAATTAACAGCATCAAAGGATGCAGAGAGATCAGGGAGAATGAAGACTGAGAAAAGACCATTGAATTTGGCAGCTTTAGTAACTTTGGAGAGGCCAGGTTCAGTGGAATGCTAAGGTTGGAAACTGGATTATAAAGAGTTAAGAAAAGAAGGAGAGGGAAGTGAAGGCATCTTTTATAGATAGTCTTTTCAAGGAGTTTAGCTACAAAGGAATAAGAGATATAGGATGATAGTGGGAATGGAAGGAGCAAGTGAGGGTTTCTTCAAGAGGAAATGTGGGCAGGTATTTAGGCAGTAGAGAATGAACCAGTAGAAAGGGAGAGATTGAAAATAAGTTAAAGAGTGGTGAAAACAGAGGGGGCAATATGTTGGAAGAGAGGGGACAGAATGGGATCACTTGCATAAGTAGAGGGGTTAGCCTTGGTAAGGTGTAAGGTCACTTCATCATGTGAGATGGATGGAGGAGAAAATAGAATAGAAAGAATATGAGTGATAGGGGATGAGGAAGAGGGGAGAAGAGGGAGCTCATGCAAATGGCCTGAGGTTGAGGAGGTATGATGAGGTTTGGAATAACTGCTGGGGAAAGTGAGTTAGTGGGTGATAGGAGAGGTCTACTAGGATAGCCTAGCAGCAGTGGGAAGCCAACTGAAATTGTGTAACACAAATCTGTGGTAGACTCGGAATGGTTGCATGATTTTCTCCATTTTTATTTGGCAGCATGTGTATAGGAGTGAAGATGACAAATGGTGGGAGTGATCCAAGGCTGAGACTTGGCTTAACAAAAGGGGGGCTAGGGTTTCAAGAAAGAAAGACAGTGCAGAGTTGAACTGGTTCACCAGTGGGTCAAGAGGGGTAAAAGAAGAGAGTGACTAGTGCAGGGGAGGTAGCCTGTGAGAGAATTAAAGGGGTATAGGGTTAGGAGGTGATGGAGGGGAGGAAAAGTAAGGTTTCATAAGAGAAGGCAGAAGGAGATGTGAAAAGTCAATAAATTAAGAATGGATAGGGGGGCTTCAGAATTCTTGAACACAGAGGTGGTATATTTGTGAGTCATGACAAAATCATGAGTATGACTATCTTTATGTGTGACTGAGGTGTGGTGGAGTAGTAGCTTGTGGGAAGTGAGGAGGTTGAAGAATTGAGTAGTTAGCATGTTTGAAGGGGAGTAAATATGTATGTTATGTATGTATTGTGAGGGTAGGAGTTGGGAAGGAGAGAAAAACTATGAGCCAGGTACTGAACTCAAGGAAGAGGAGTTACCTAGGGGGTTGTAGACAACAGCTACCAAGACTTTCATAGGATGGTAGATATGAAGTGCATGCACATCAAAAGAAGAGAAGTCATTGAGTGTTGGGGCAAAGGGAGAACCTGGAAGTGTCAATGGGGAATAAGTAGTTTTCTAACTCCCCTACCCCAACCAGTGAGTGAACCAAGGAGAATGAGTGAAGGTGCATCCAGAATTGAAAAGGGTGGAGAGGCAGGTTGTGGCATCAGGGAGCAGTCAAGTTTCAGTAGATGCAAAGAGTGGAAGATTTAAGATGAAGGGGAGTTTGTTGTCTATGAAATAGGCATTCTAGAAGACAGTGGAAGGGCTGGGTGGAATTTGGTTGAAACTTTGGAGTGGGAGGATTGAGGAGGATGAGAACGAGCAATCAGGTGGTGGGGTTGGTTTATAAGGTTTGTAGGTATAATGACCAAACTTGTCCCTGAAGAGACAAGAAAGTGTATTTCCTTCTTCTCACTGGAGAAATGGGGAATGATGGATGTGGAACATTACGGATACTGTCAAACCCTGTTAATGTATTGGTTAGTTTTTATTTTTCTTTATTTTTTGTTATAAAAGATGGCTTGCTACATAGGGGAAGACCATTCAGAAATAAAGAATCCATAAAAACAAAAAAATAAAATGTCTGACTTTTGTTAAGAACATGGCCCCTAACGTTTATTTCTAATATAAATGATGACTGTATATGGGATCTGGAGTTCCAGTCCAACTTCCTTTCCCATTCAAAAACCCTCCTCCCTCCCAAGGATAATACACCTGTTAAAGTCTTAGAATCTGAATGCCCTCACAATGCAGCAGCCTAGCCCTGACAGAAAAGTAGCTCGTTTCCTCATCACTGTAAGTTAATTAACATTTGGACCCTGTCAAAGCAGACCACAGCTAAGACAGAAAAGAACTGGAAGGTGCCCTCACTTTACAAATGGATTGTGATGTCTGAAAGAGGAAGAGTAAGTAGAAGAAATATTAGGAAGTGAGAAGAATAGGGAGCATAAAATAACTGGAAGAGATAAAATGTTTGAGAAATGAAAAATGAAATGAGCTCTGGAAGGGAAAGCATGAATTCAGTCTTAATTGCTGCAAGGGATCATTCAGAGGCTGGCTGTAAGAAACAAAGCCCCCTTCTTGCTTTCCTTGTCTTTGTTTTCAGTGCAATCATGATTTAGAGAATCACAGGATGACAAAGCACACCAGACACATTTTTTGATTTGTTTTGTTTTCTTTAAAAAAAAAAAGATCAGCGTTCATTTTTCTTCATTAACCTTTGGAATTAAAATAAGGTTTAAAATACCCCAAATATACAAATGCCATCTATGCGGTGCATTCTAGGAATGCTGAGGTAAGCATCAATGAAGGGGATCATGGCATCCCTCAGTGCAACAGTCCGTACCCAAAGCACAGATCCCTTAGGAACTGTCTCAGCTCCCATCAGTTAAATGCCAAATAAATCCACAGGAAGGAAGAAGATATAGGAGGAGGTACCAGGAGGAATTCTTGCAAAAAAAAAAATCAGCCAAAAAAACCTTCAAAAACACTGGCTCCAAACAGATTAATGGCGAAGTCTTTCTTTCCAGCAAACGAGAATCTGAAGGCTAAGTGTATTCTGCCTTGAAAACCCAGGGGCCTCTGCCCAGACTCCCAACATAGTGCAGAGGTTGCCAGCAACACACACACACACACACACACACACACACACACACACACACACACACACACACACACACACACACACACACTGCAAGCTCCTGTCTCCTTCACAGTCTACTCATGGAGACCAGAGACAAAGCAGCTTGGCTTTGAAAGAAAAAAAAAGACATTTGGAGGCAGGAAAGTACACGTGTGGAAAGAAAGGCTATTCCCAAAGTTCCTTGTGTACAAAGAGCATAGTTCATTCTCAGCGTCACACTGCTGGTGGCTGACTTTGGACTGAAAGCCCAGGCCTTTGTTTTCCATATTTGAAAAATACATTGTTCTCTTGTTTAAAAAAAATAAAAAGAATTTACAAAATAAGCTTGTCATCTGCTGCCAATTTAGCGTCCAAATGAAGGGTTTTCCCCCAGCATTTCCAGAATATTTGTTTGCCCTTGCAAGACGTCTACCATGCTAGAAGAAACAGAAGTCAAATGCCCTGCTCTCTTACCCCCCATTTAAGTCAGTTCTTATCAAAAGAGGCAGGATCCCCTTAGACCTCGGGCTCTGTGCAGATCAGCAGACAAAGACCGACTCATTTGCTTGGTGGTGAACTCAACATTTTTGGCTGCTTCCACAGCTCGGCTCAAGGACAGGCTGAGGTCATCCAGGTCAACGAGATCCAGCTCAGACAAGCAACGGTGGCCTGGATTTGGAGATGGAGCTCGGCGATTCTGAGACAGGGGTCTCATCTCGGCAGGTTTTTTACCACTGGAGTAACGTAGAGGGGAGGAGGCTGAGGTAGGTGCTACTGGAGAATAGTACCTGGAGAGATGCAAAATACATAAGTGAATGGCAAGAACCATGAAGATCTCATTTCCTTTGCAACATTATGTAGTTTATCTTATGAATTTAAAAATATTCTTCTTCTGAGGAGTCAATAGGCTTCACCAGACTGTTGAAGACATCTAGGATCCATACAGAGGTTAAGAACCCCTAGGCTATGTGCTCTTTACTGCCTGCCCCTTCAAAATTACTTTGTATGTGTGTATGTATATACACACATATACATATATGCATATATACATGTACACATGCACATATAAGTACACATATATGTATATACACATATGTATTTATATATACACACACACATAGTTGTTATTCAGTCCTTTCAGTCATGTTCAACTCTTTGTGACCTCCTTTGGTATTGAAGATACTGGAGTAGCTCCTATTTCAGCTCACTTTACAGATGAAGAAACTGAGGGAACAAAGTTAAGTGACTTGCCCAGGGTCACACAACTAGTAACTGTCTGAGGCCAGATTTGAACTCAGGTCTTCCTGCTTCCAGACCAAGTGAACAACACCTCTCTAATCTTAGGCAAGTCACTTAACTTCCCTAGGTCTTGTTTCTTCATCTCTAAAATGTAGCAAGAATATGGAAAGTCCCTGCCAGATGTAAATATTTCTTCTTTTCCCATGCTATGCTGCCCTTGTCTGTTTGTTTCTGCTTTTGTTTTGCTCTTGTGACTGTGTTGCCTGAATGCAGGGGACCAAACTAGGGATGTGCTGGAGCCAGCTCAAACAGTGAGAAAGCCAATTATTCAATCTTCATTGTGAGCATTTGCACTTTAGAAATCAGTAAACCCTACAAAGCAGGACTTGATTTATCATTTTGTTGATTTCAAGGCTTAAGAAAGCAATGGACAAAATATTAATAATGCAGATTAAAAAGTCCGTTGGCTGTAAATTTTTTAAAAGAGGGCCAGTTTGAAACATTTACTAGGACACTATTGGTCTGAGCCCAGGGCTGATTATACAGAAGCTTGGATTAGTTGCTCTGGGTCCTACTTGGTTCAGTTCAGCGCTCTCTAGGCTGCCTGTTTAGGTGGCTGCCTGACTCCTAACGATAATCAGCTGATTTTCGTCTGACTGCAGCTCAGAACTCCTGAACACAAGTGGTCCATGAGAGTCTTAGCCTTCCCCATGGTGGGCATTATCAGTGTGTACCATCACACCCAGTCATTCTGCCTTCTGAATAGAGTTGGGACCAATGTTATAACTAGGTCTGGATTAATGCAAATAATGTGTCCCCTGAAATGACTGGCATTTAGATTCTCATTGCCTACTTCCATTGGTTCAGAAACAATTAATTACTCATATTTTTCATATAATTTCATATAACTTTGAATATTGCAAATGTAAATCATGTGACCACTTCACAGGATTCACTGTTTGCTCTAATGAGGACCCGGCTGTATGTATCATGTGGCAAAGAAGACAAAGACATTCTTCCTATCTACTCAGTAGTCCCTGTCTGAGCCTGGCTCAGTTGCCAGGACAAAAGAGCCCATATTCAACAGGAAGGAGAAGAGAAAGAGTCTTACAATGTGGAGGATGAACAAGGCACAACAGGAATCGGTGGAACATAAGTGAAGGTTGCTCCCATTGGAGGTGGGAGTGGGGACGCTAGATACCACACCCCAGGAGGATGAGGAAGTGATGGCGGAGTCGATGGCTGCTCATGTTGCTCAGATTTCCGAGTTGGGCCAGAACTTAGAGCTGCTCCTTTCTGTGTGCTCTTGTCTATTCCTAAAGGGAGGATGAGTACCAAAGATAGTTAAGCATAACCTTGCCATGAGAAGAATGATAGGAGATGTGGGGACACCTGCTTCAGGTCAGAGATGGGATTATTTCACCTCTAAGATACCTGTCTTCTTGACTGATATTCTAGGGCTCTGAGACCCTAAGGCTCCAGAGGTCTTTGACAGATGAATAGTACAAGCCTCATTTGAATCACCTTAGTGGAAGGAAATGTTTGCTGTACCAGAGGAGTACAGAACCCTAAGTAGGTGATGTTCAGATGGCTCCCCTTTGAGGCTCCCTTTCTCCTTTTGGGGAACTGGGACTAGAGAGAGAATTGGGGGTGTGGTTAGAGGTTTTCTTTCTATGTTTTATTCTTCCAGTATCCTCCCAAATCTGCCTATCATCATCCTTCTTCCTCAGCACCTGAGTCCCTCATCCTGTTCTGCTGTACTTCTCTGGTCTGAGGAGATCTGGGTCAACAATCATTGAGTTAATAGGGGGTAATAGGATGGATGTGAAAGACAGCCAAAAAAAAGACCAGGAGATACGACTAAATATTCATGGCATAGCTGATGCAACTTAGAAGCTTTCATGGACCTCTGAACTCTTTCATGCTCCTATCCAATCTGACCCCAGGAAAGATGGAGATCCTAGGGCTATACAAAAGTCACTAATGCCTCCTGTTGTCAGAGGATGGAACTTTGGTATTGTACTACTAGAACACCCCCCACCGACCTCCAATCTATTTCCTCTATGGTGGTTAAGACTAACATCTCTGCCCATGCCTACTTGGTCTACAACTGCTAAGAGAGGAACTCTCAGCTCTCCTCTCACTTCTCACCCAATTTCTGTCCCCTGGTGTACAACAGTTGACTAGAGACTGACTTGTCTTTGCTAAAAAGGCTTTTTTATGTTATGGAACTATGGGTAAGAGCCTCAAATTCAACGCGACTTCAACATTTTCTAGAAGGGGGAATAAGGAATCAATTTCTATCCTACCAGAGGGTTCCCTGTCCTTCTCTGTGGGACTCCTGGGTCTGTGACACATAGGACACTGGGTCTTCTTGATGCTGTCATGGGGGGGAAGTTCCTCTGGGTCCTTGCTGAGAGCGTTGTCTAAAAAATGAAAAGCAATCATTAAAGTAGCCCATGGGGCCTTGACTTTATTCTCATTGAGCTCAACATGGGCAAAAGAATTGTGGTAAAAAAAATTCCCTCTTTCTGTCTTCTCCTGGCTCAGAGCTGGAGTTAGATCTAAGGCCATGCTAGAGAAAGAATAAGGAATGTTCTTGGGACATAAAGATGTTTAGGGGTGAAGGGTAGCAAAGTGGGTGGAAAAGACAGGATAGAATTAGTTGGTGCCTCAGTGGGCATTTCTTAGTGACCTTGGTATTAAATGTCCATGGTTTCTCCATCTCATGGTTGACGGAGGCAGTTTCAGATGAGAATCACTTATGGAGGAAACATTACCTAATGAGGCATGTACTCTGCCCATCTGATAGAATATAAGCTGCGTGAGTATAGGAAGTTTAATTTCTGTCTTTGTACCTTCCCCCTCACCCCCAGCACATAGCCTGGCAAATAACAGTTGCTTAAAATAATACTTTGTTGATTGAATGATTGATTCCCCAGATCCCTAGGGTAAAGACCCCAACCCTACCAGTAATTATTTATTAATAACACAGAGAGTTCCTGGAAGTCAAAACTCTGCAGGCTGGCCTGGACTAGGCTTATCTGGGTAGACCCTAGGAATGGTTATTACCAGGAAGTTTCTTCCTCATTGAATGACAGCGGGAGCAGGAACGAGAATTGTTGTCTGTCTGGAAGCTAGGGGAGGATTTGACAGAATATTCATGACCTAGGAACACAAACCAAAAATGGTAACCGTTTGCCACATTGGGAATGGGTGCAGAGCTGGAAATCAAAAGCTCATGATGAAATCATGTTATCACCAGTGAAAAGAGCCCCGAGTATGCAACAGACTTTTCACCTGTTGGTTATTGGTCCATGTAGCATTTATTTCAAAACATAGAATCAAGTTGCCAGACCTGGGTCCAGTGGTGCTGGTTTGGGTTAGAATGGCTGTATTTCAGGGTCCCTGGACTACTGGATAATCGATTTAGAACCAAAAAATTCCCTCAGAGCCCATCCATGCCAATGGCTCCCATTTTACAGTAAAGGAAATTGAAACTCAGAGACATCAAGTGGCTTGTCCAAAGTCATGATTAGGATTTCCACCCTGGCCCTCTAACTGCAAGCCCAGCACTCCTTCCACCAAACCACCACACTACCTCATGGGACTGGGAGCTTTCTCCCTGAGTGAACCTCCCTCCTACAGTTTGCCTCAGTTTCTCAAAATCTTTTGCTTATTTATATTTTATTGAAAGTCAAGAGTCACATGGAAGGAAAAGGGGAAGAAGAACAAATAAGGATTTTCTTTTGTGCCATGACTTGAAGCTATGAGAGAGCCAAGGTCATGGAGCACAAGGGTTCAATGTGAGACGTCAATGTAAGATGTCAATGTGAGAAGGTACCAAGTGGGCCTTCCCCTTCCCCCCTCCTTCCCTTCCTTCTGTTTATAAAATAAGTTTTATTGATACCTTTTGATTTTACATCAGTCATTTCTGGATATCAACCTCTCCCTCAACCTGAATTGAAACGTCTCTTATTACAAGCAAAAAAAAACCAAAAACAACAAAAAACTGATGGAGTGACTGAGTCTGATGGTGTATGTAACAACCTCTCAACAGTTTCCTGCCTCTGTGCTAAGAGGAGGGGTGGGATGAGGCGGCATTCCTTATCTGTTCTCTTTGATCAATTACCAATTACCAAGACTGGTAAGACACAAATTTAATAACACATTATAATCATTTTGTTACATTCTACTGATGTGTAAATTGTAAGCAATTCACATAAGCAACCATAATTACTAATTTTGATATAGTTAGTGTTTTGGTTTTTCTCTTCTCATTTTGTTGTTTGTTCTTTAGTATCTATGATCAAC
This sequence comes from Notamacropus eugenii, assembly GCF_028372415.1. Classification (NCBI taxonomy): domain Eukaryota; kingdom Metazoa; phylum Chordata; class Mammalia; order Diprotodontia; family Macropodidae; genus Notamacropus; species Notamacropus eugenii. Next base: position 433,572,104 of record NC_092872.1, read on the forward strand.
ATTATTTTCACTGATACCACATACCATTTACATATTTTCTCCTCCCTTGCCATCTTTTTTCTTAAGTAAGATTTTTCCAATACTTTATCTAGACTGGCCCCAAGGCCAGTGAATTGGGCTTCAGCATACAGGCTCATATGAGATAAAGAAGATCTTGAAATACCTTCCCACCTCAGTGTAATGAATCCTTTCTTCTCTCACCTGTGTAGTGGCCTCGGAAGTACCTTGTGTCTGCTTTCTTCCCTCTGGTTCCTCCTTTTATTCCGTCTGAGGAGCTCTGCTCCTCAGCTCTGCTCTGCTTAGCTTGGATCCTGGATACAGATTGTTCTGACTCGGAAGCTGAAATGGATAGAATCCAAAAGAACCAGAAGAAATCATTAAGAGATCTCTTAAAATGATAAGCAATATCTATCTAAAACCATCAACAAGCATTATCTATAACGTGGATTTGAACTCATCTTCCTGAGCTCAAATCCAATTCCAGGCACTTACTAGCTCTTCCCTGGGCAAGTTACTTAACTGTTTGCATCAGTTTCCTCATCTATAAAATTATCCGGAAAAGGAAACAGCAAACCACACTAGCATCTTTGCCAAGAAAATCCCAAGTGGATTCATGAAGAGTCACACATGACTGAACAATGTTTAAATGAAACGAACATTCAACTTACCAAATATGTACTAAGTGCCTATTGCAGACAAGGCATTGAAGGGAGAAAGATTCTACATCACCAACTGAAGGTTGGACAGCTCCACCCAGACGTCCCAAAGACATCTCAGAATCAACATGTCCAAAATATATTCCTACACACACACACACACACACACACACACACACACACACACACACACTCACCTCTCTTCCTTACATCCCTATTTCTGTGCAGGACACCACCAATCTCCTAGGCTCCCAAAATAGAAACCTTAGAGTCTTCTTCACCTCCTCATCTTCACTCCTCATATCCAGTCACTAAATCTTCCTGATTCTACCTCTGCATCATCTCTTGCATCTATCCGTTCCTCTTCAGTCACCCAGTTACTATCTTAACTCAGGCCCTCAACATCTCTTGCCAGACTATTACAACAGTTTTTAATTGTCTTCTCTGTCACTAGCCTCTCTTCTCTCAAAACTGTCCTCCACACCACTGCAAAACTGGTCATTGTAAAGGACAAATCTGATCATTGCTCAAGAAACTTTGGTAGCTCCCTTCTGCTTCAAGAAGAAGACATAAACTCCCCTGTTTGGCATTTAAAGTCTGTCATAATCTAGCTGGGATCCAAATTTCCAGACCAGTCTCATGTTGCTCCCCCTTTATGCCCTTCATTACAGCCAAACTAGACTTCTTCCTCTGCCCTGGTATATGGCAGCTCGTCTCTTGCTTCTCTGACTCTACCCAGATTGATTCCCCATGCCTGGAATTTTCTTCACCTCTTACTTGTAGAAGCCCAATATTCCTTCAAAGCACAACTCAGCAGCCCCTTCCTATAGGAGACATATCCTGCTTTCCATAGTTGCTAGTGCCTGTCCCACCCCCAACTTCTCTGTATGGACCCTGTATATGCTTTGCTCATACTTATCTGGGTATATTTGCTCTCCCCTCCCCCAGAGACCATTAGCTGCTCAGAGACTTTCATTTTTCTCTTTATATTTTGTCTAGCATGATGCCTGGTACACAGTAGATATTTAACATATGCTTGTTGAAAAATGAAAGAACAACACAGTCCCTACTCTCAAGGAGTCAGCATGATTTAGAAGAAAAAGCACAAGATTTTGAAGCCATGGGAGCAGGACCCAAATTCTTGTGTCTATGGGTATTACTGTCTATGTGAGCATGGGTAAATCATTTCTCCTTTTTGGGCCATGTTTCCTCATCTGTGAAATTCCATGGATGGACTAGATGGGGTTTTTAAGTCTTTTCTAGTTCTAAACACTCCATTTTAATTTAATGGGGGTGGGCAATATAACTTGTATCTAAATAATGATGACATAAGGTAGAATGTATAGGAACAAAGGAGAACTAGGAGGAAAGAGATTGCTTTCAGCTGAGAGAGTCAGGAAAGCTTCATGGAGGAAAGAGTCTGAGCTGGGCCTCAAAGGAAGGGAAAGACTTCAGTAAATGCTGATGAGAGGAGATTGGGGTGAGTCTTTGGGGGCCACTGGGCCAATTTGTTTACATTCTGTTCTCTGTCTACAGACAATACCTTTGACTCCCGCCAGTATCTCACCAATATGTGCCAAGGTCATGAGAGGGACCAACCACAAAGGTGCCCTCAAGTTCTCCACGATTGGAGAAAAGCAATTCCAAGGGTTCCTGTCACCTGCTTGGATAGGAGTAGCAGTGTACCTTACCTCAGGGACCCTAATTAAGAGGCAGCTTGAATAAGAATCAGATTTACATCCTTCCCAATTGTTTCTTATGGTATGAAGCTGTATTAACTCTTTCAGAACAGACCTACATTTAATGAGGGTTCAATGAAAGACCCTCTTTGTTGTCCCAATGCAGGGATAGGGCACCTGTAGACTTGAGGCCACATGTGACCTTCTAGATCCTTAAGTGCAATCTTTTGACTGAATTCAGATTACAGAACAAGTTCTGTAAAATTTGGATTCGGTCGGAAGGGCACACTTAAGGAGTAGAAGGCCACATGTGGCCTCAAGTCTACAGGTTCCCCACCCCTGTACCAATAACACATCATCATCATCAGTGACATTTATACAGCATGATAAGGTTACACACAAAATGCTTTCCTCACAACAGTCTTGATTGGTTCATTTCTGAGCCTTACAGTTTAAGGACATCAATAAGTTGATATATATGTTCTAAGAAGGACAAACCAGGATGGCAAAGGGCCTTGGGTCCATGTCATATAGAGACAGGTTGAAGGAGCTGGAAGATGTTTAGCTTGAGAAAAGAGGCTTGAGGGGGATGTGATGGCTGTTTTCAAGTATTTGAAGGTCTCTCATGTGGAATAGGGAATTGATTCATTCCATTTTGCCCCAGAGAATAAAATGAGGAGCAATGAGTAGAAATCACAAAGAGAAAAATCTTGGCTTGATGCAGAACAAACTTCCCAACAAGGAGAGCTATCCCCAAAGGGAAGGGTTGCCTCAGAGCTTAGTGGGTTACTCTTCATTGAGAGAATTCGAGTAGAGGCCAGAGGACCTCTTGTCAAGTGTGTCATGGTGGGGATTCCTTTTTGGGTATGGGTCACTGAGGTTCCTTGTGACTCTCAAGTTCCATGATTCTAAGGTGGGTAGAGAAAAAACCATCCTCATTTACAGAGATAGAAATAGAAGCTAAGGGAGATGGCATGAAAGCTATAATTTGGAGTCACAGAAAAGAGATGTGAATCCTGGGCTCTGCTACCTATTAGGTTTGTGACCTTGGGTACAAGGTCCTATCTCTCTGGCCTCCATTTTCACATCTGTAAAATGAAGGCATAGGGCTAGATGATCCATAGGGTCCTTATACTATATCTAAATCCTATAATTTTATAATGGATTAATTGATTTGTCCAAGGCCTCAAAGCTAGTAAATGTCAAAAGTTAGGGGTTTGAATCCAGTTCTTCTGACTTTAAGTCTAGTGGTCCTTCCACTAAAATCATGAGATACCTGCTCAAAGGACTCAGGTTCTCAGAGGGTAAAGATGCCTGGGGCTGAAGAAGCAGTTTTCCGGCCTCTGTTTTTGATTCAGACCCTGACCCTTAGAAAGAGCCTCAATGTGGAAATGTTTTACATGACTTTATATGGACATTGAGTATCAGCTTTCTTGCATTCTAAATGGGTGAAGGGAGGGATGGAAGAGAATTTAAAAAACAAACAAAGAAAGTCAGTCACTCCTGGAGGTCACTTACTTTGGGTTGATCGGGGCCTTTCTCGGGGCACAGAGGATGATCTTAGCTGCAATCTCACTGTTCTATTGTTGTGGGTGGCATCTCCACGGTCACTCTGGTATCTCTCTGCAGATTTACTGGAAAAAGGTAAAAAACGACAAAGTCAACTCCTGAGACTTTGCTAAGAAATACATTTTAAAAAAAAATCTATTTATTTTTAGTTTTTCACCATTCATTTTTATAAGATTTTGAATTCTAAATTTTTTTCCTTTCCCCAAGACAGCATCCAATTTGATATAGACCATACATGTACAATCCTATTTAACATAAGAAATATAATCTTTTATAACTGAACTTAGCTATCAAAAATTCCAAGGACAGTAGGATCAATAGATGGTGCTCCATCCCAAAGGAAAGGGCAGCTTCCTTACAAATTCATCATCCCCTTCCTAAAAGCTGACAGTCATACTCCCCCAGGTCCCATGTTCCTTTGTGGCAGTAAGTCTTCAGATAACTGAGGAGATGCACTCACTTTTTTACGTGCCTGGTGCCATGGTGGCAAGGAGACTCATATTCTCAGTGGAAAAATAGGCAGCTGAACTAAAAGCCTGAGTTTCCACTCCTTAGTGAGCTGCACTGAGAGAGTCACAGGGAATAGAACGAGCAAGGGGACAGTATGGTTCCACCCCTTTATCCTCTGTTCTGGTCAGGGCACATACAGAGTATGGTGATCTGTTCTGGTCACTCTCCTCCCTCTGTCCTGGTCAGATCTCAAATAGATAATTGTGTTCTGTTTGGACACCACATCTTAGAATGGATACTGCCAAGGTGGAGCACGTTTAGAGGAGCTGGATGAGGACCATGTCATATAAGGACTGGTTAAAAGAATAAGATGTTTAACTTGGAGAAGACAAAAATGGGGTGGAGTGGAATATCCTGATGTTGGGAAAGATTCAAGAGGAGATGGCAGAGGAGGACATGGATCAGTAGCAGCATGGAAACAACAATTATGAACTTGGACAGACCAGAATATGATGGAGGATAGAAGAGCCTGCAGCGCTATGATCCATGAGGTCGTGAAGTGTTGGACACAGCTCAACAAAAGCAGGTATTTAAAGGGCTGTTAGTATGAAAAAGGAGTTGCATTTGCTTCAGTCTACTCCAGTTTTGGATCCATACAGTTTTAGTGTTGATGTCAGTAGCAGGTTCACCTTTGTAGTGACCTTTTAAAGGGAACCTAGAGGGCCACTTGTTGGGGATGTGGTAGCCAGCTGGTAAGCATGGGTTCAACCAGGTGACCTCTGAATCTCTGCCAACCCTGAGCTTCTGTGTGTGATTCCAGTTATCTGAGATGTACATACCTGGTGTGGGAATAGCCCCCTGAAGCCAAGGGCTCCTTTGCAAGCCTGCTCCGAGCCCTGGTAGCTTGGTGGAAGTTATGACTTGAGGTATCCCGAGGTGGGTTGTTCAAGCTGGCCTCTATCCTTTCTCGGAGTCGGGTCACTTCTTGCTGTAGGGACCTGATAGCTTGGCTGTCATGGAAATAGAGATGGTGAGCAGAATGCAATGGGGGAAGGCTAAGGATTCCCTTTGACCATTCTGTATTAAGCACAAGAGAGGGCCCATATCTGTTGGTTAGGGCATACTTGTGATTTCCAGGCATCACAGAACCATAGGTTTAGAGCCAGATATCAGAGGACATCTTAGTCCAATCTCTTCATGAAGAGAAAACTGAGGCCCATAGAGTTTAAGTGACTTGTCCAAGGTTACACAAGATGAGCTGCGATTTCAGCTCAGGTCATTTGATGCTTTTCTACTATACCATAAAGAGAAAAACAGTGGCCATATATGCAACTTGGCATCTTCCTTGCTGGACTCAGGGTGTTAAACTCATTGTCTGTCTCTTCTCTACTCCTCCTCTGTTTTCCCCTCACAGGAATCTCTTTAATGGGGGAAGGGAAGTTCTCCTCTGAGCCCTTCCTAATATATCAATCAATCAATAAGCATTGATGAAGCACTTACTATGAGCCAGACCTTGTGCTGTGAGCACTGGCGATACAAAAGGCAAAAGACAAAAACAAAAACCCCAGACTCTGTTCTCAAGGAGCAGACATTCCGACACAGAGCTACTGGGCATTCTGAATAGTTGGTTTTCCCATGACATCTCTTTGCCTACCTGAGGAGGACAGGAAGGTAATGCAGGTGGGGTGAGATTCTTGATAATGAAAGGTTCTGGTTGTTACCTGTTTGGTAGAAATCTGACTGTATTTAGATCAGTTAAGGAGAATTTTCTGTTGAGCTAAATTGGAGTGAGGGGGGCAAGGAGGGAGTGGTAGCTTTTCCCTTGGTCCTTTAGGGATTCCCATAGTTTAGAGGATCATACATCCTCCAGAGGATCACATCACCTCTTTTAATTCTCTCCTTTTACAGATGAAGAAACTGAAGCTGAAAGGAGCATAAGTCATTTATCTAAGGTCACACATATTATGGTAAGTGGCAGAGTCAGAATTCAAACCCAGTTTTTGATTCCAAATCCTGGGACTTTTCCCATAACACCTGCTGCTTTCATGTGGATATCACAAGCTGCCAGAAGGAGTGGGGAAGGAGACTTGTTTTCATCATCTTCCGCTGGACAATGGAGGAGGAATTCATTATAAGTGTTTGCTGTCACCCCACCAACAGGACTGGAAAGACCCGTGGGCTGGTGTAAAACATGAGCAAGCTGAGGAGTAACAAAGGCTGCTCAGGGGCCTGGTGAAATGTAGATAAAATGCCCCAATGACTGACTACCACATCGCTGCCTGCAAGGTCATCTTAATTCACCAGCTCCTCTCCTCTTCCTATCTCTCCATCTCCTGAACCCCTTCCCCCAGAGTCTCAATTGAAATAGTGATTTTCTATTATAGGTAGCATGAGACATTGGACTGGTAGTCATGATACCTGGGTTCTAATCCATAATTTTGCCAGTAACCTCAGGTAAGGAGTTTTCTCTATTTGTACCTCATCTGTTAAAAAATGGTGGTGGGGATGGGGTAGGGAGGGGAGCTAAAAAGAAACTGAAAGGGACTTAAGGGATCATCTAATCTAATCACTTCATTCTACACATAAAAAAATTGAGGACACAGAAGTGAAGAAGGGTTCATTTAGCAAGTTGGCAAGAGCCAGGATTTGAATCCAGATCCTTGCAGCCTTCAAATCTGAGTTTTCTTCTTACTACACTAGATGCTATGTTCCTTCTAAATCAGATTCATTTACAAGAAACAGAAATGTGGGTCCTTTTTTAAAGTGGGGTTCATCTCAGGGGCTGGGATGTTAAGGTCCCCTGAAGTTAGAGATGTCTTATATCTGTGGCCAGATGCCAATTTCCCACCCCCACAGGCATAGCACTCATACACACAAGACAGAGGAATCCAGGATCTTCGGCACCGCCGTGGCCATCTTCCCAAGGAATATAGCTCCTCTAAATTCCCTGACTCAGCCAGGTTCCTGGGAGAGTACAGTCCCCCTAATACCAGGTCAGCTCTTTCCCCAATATGATAGCTCCTAATGCTTCTTTCCAGATCAAGAGGAATGAGGAGAGGCCCTTAGGAGCTTGTGTGTCTCCTGGCTCTACTGCCTTGGAGGAGTCAGAGCTTAGAACCTGCTGGAGCAACATGTGTCTGAGTTACCAGTTCCCTAGCAATCCCCATGGAGACATTTGTTAGGGCTACATAATCAGGAGATGTATAATGAGGACACGTGTGGGCTGGGGAAAAGCATTCCAGCCAATAACCACTGGTTGGGTAGGGAGCTCTGGGGCAGCTTGGAGCGCCTGGTTTTTCACTTCTCAGAGTTACTGAGGGGGGAAGGGATCTGGGTCAGTCAGGGAGATAAAAGAGAATTAGGACCCAACTTTAGATTGGCCTGGTTTGTTAACCCTCTAATTCATAGTCTATTGGACTTCCAATTCATTACTCCAAGGATGGCAGCAAATGCTGCTGGAGGTGGATGCTTAAGACTCTAAGTCTCTTTGTCTAGTCCCTCCCTACACAAAACTCATCCTGGAAAAGATAATAATAGCGGCTTGTATTTATGTGGTACTTTTAGGTTTGCAAGGTACTTTACATATATTATCTCATCCTCACACCAACTTTGGGAGGTAGGTGCTGTTACAGATGAAGAAACTGAGGCAAACAGTGGTTAAGTGACTTGCCCAGAATCCCACCACTAGTATCTGAGGGAGGGTTTCCCTGACTCCAGGTCCAGCACCCTATCCACTACACCACCTAGCTACCTCTGAAAGCTTCAGTTCTTCTGTGAGCTTTATCTTTCCATATTCTTGTATCTCTATTCTGAGGAGTTCCTAATGGTGTATGTATGTGTTCATGTGTGTCATGGATCCCTTTGGCAATGTGGTAAAGCCTATGGATCCTTTCTCAAGAGAAGGTTTTTAAATGTGTAAACTACATAAGAATTATAAAGGAAACCAGTTATATTAAAACGTATTGAGAAAAGAAAGTTCACAGGCCCCATGTTAAGAATCCCTGGTAGAGGCAAAGGCATCGGAAGAGATAACATCAGATGCCCTTTGAGCTCCAACTTTGGGGTAAGCCCTAGGTCCAACTTTGCCTCTGTCACTTACATACCAGTTGTGTAACCTTAGCCAAATTATCCCCTCTGGGACTCAGTTTCCTTAGCTTTAAGATGAGGCAGTTAGACTAGCTGGCTCTAAGGTCTTTTCTACGTCCAACATTCTATGATCTATGATCTAATAAGAGGGTCTCAGGAATAGAAGGATCAACCGGCATGTTCATACAGGAATAATATGTTTGTCTATGTTGACAGCTTCATCCCAACAGCCCACTTGCCAAAAGCAGATAAAATGGAAACAAACAGAAAACATTCAAAACTACTGCTTATCTAAGATTTCTCAGCAGAAAAACAGTATTTGGCTAAGAACACAGCAGAGATTCTCACATAGTACAACTGGGAGAAAAAGGCAATCAAATAATGTTTTCTTTTCCTGCCAAGGCATTCCCTCTAGAATAAGGGAAGTGACAGGGAATCTCAACATCTAGAAAACTGCACACCATGAACAATATCCCCTAAAAAAACCAAAAAGAATGAACTGTGACAGTGATGCCTAATTTTAAAAAGTATTGAACTGGGACTCCTGAAATCTTCTACTCACTTCCTTGCGCGATCCTGGGCAAGGTCACTTCAGTTCTCTGGGCCTCAGTTTCCCTACCTATAAAATGGGCATACTGGTCTAGATGACCTTTAGTCACCCTGCCGATTCTATGACTTTGTCACTTAAGTGGTCATGTAGAACTCACTCTCTCACTTCCCGGGAGATGAGGCTGCTGAGTGGGTCTTTTGTTGTCTCTTGATGTCCTTCATCAGAAGGGGTGGGAGCAGGAGACCGGTCATCCTCTCTGCCATGGGAATACTGTTCACGGGCCCTATCATGGCCCTTCCCCTCCAAGTCAGCTAATAAGACAGAGATACCAGGAGAGACAGGAAGGAACTGTGTAAGATTGAAAATTAATTTTGGTTTTGAGTTACTAATCTGGGAGTCAAAAAAACCTGAATGCCTGTAGATTTGGGGTCACTGTTTTGGGGAGAGGACACAGATTGGGACATGCTCCATCAGATCCTCTTGAACTAATTACTAGAATGAACCCAGCACTGGCCCAGTCTCCAAAGACATGGGCTACAGGGTATTAATTCTCTCCTTCCCCACCCCCAACCTCATCCTCTGCACCTTGTAATTGGGCAATGCTATGAAGCCAAACTATCAACCAAACATTTCTTACATGTCATGTCTACTCACCCATCTTTGTGCCTGGTCCTGGCTTGTGGTGAAAGCTTTTTATCCACTTCTTTGAGGGAGTGATAGGCATTGGGTCAGACCTCTGGGCCTGGGCCCCTGATCTGCTGAGCCTGGAGGATACTCTGACAACAAGCTGTTCTCTTTCTGGATGGCAGGAGGATGGGGCTTGGGGTAGACCTGCTGTAGATGGCTGGGGTAATCTCCTTGAGTCACTGGTACCAAAGGACATACTGTGATACAAAGAAAAATGTTAGCAAGCCTAGTCACACTGTCCCTTTTCTTGCTTTGGACTGAGAATGCATTATGATAGTTCAAGTCCATGTGCTTTTAGCCCACACTCTCTCAAGTAAAGATATCTGGTTCACATACATGTAAGATTTAGAGCTGCAGAGGGACCTTACAGATTATCTCATCCAGCTCCCTCATTTTGCACATGAATATACCCCAAGGGCCAGCCAGCCAAGTGCTGTGATCTACCAAGGGCACATAGCTCTTAAGTGAGAGAGCTGGGAATCCAACCTGGGTCCTCTTAACTAAACATAGCCCTATTTCTACCACACCACCAGGGTCTTCTTTCTTAAACCCATTGTCTTTCCTCCTTTTGCTGCACCCAGCTTACTCTTCTGTGTTCTGCTCTAAGTGACCATCCCATGGCAATTATTTATACTCTCTACACTCCCACCAATCAACCTAGCTCCCCAACACACATAGCTCTGACCATTTCTAAGAGCAGGGGCCATCCCAAGGAGAGAGGAACCATGAGGAGGAAGGCAGAAATGTGAACTGCAATACCTGGCATGAGAAAGTCGGTGCTCTGGAGTCTGGGTTAATGGAGATACCCTGCTGCTTTCAGATCCCACAAAGCCACTGTCAGTTTCTGGGGACACTATCCGGTGCTCCTGAAGAGTAACAATAGTTCCCCTTAATACCAATCGTATTCTTAACCCTGCCCCTAGGAAGTTGGTCTAGAATTCTAGCCTGAACATCTCCCTGCTTGCTTTCATAGACCAGGCACCTCAACTGATATTTACAGAACCTCAGAGTTGAAATAGACTTCCCAGGTCACCTGGTCCCAATTGTGGAGAAACAGGAAACTGGGGGAAATTTTATAGCAAATTTCTCTGATAAAGACATCATTTCTCAAATTTAAAGAACTGAGACAAATTTATAAAAGTACAAGCCATTACCCAGTTGATAAATGGTCAAGGAATATGACAGACAGTTTTCAGAAAAAATCTAAGCTATCAACAATCACATGAAAAAAATGCTCTAAATCACTCTTATTAGAGAAATGCAAATCAAAAGAATTCTGATACCAATTCACACCTATCAGATTGGGCAACATGACAGAAAAGGAAAATGACAAATGCTGGAGGGTTGTGGAAAATTGTGGACACTAATACACTGTTGGTGGAGTTGTGAACTGGTCTGACCATTCTGGAGAACAATTTGGAACTATGCCCAAAGGGCCATAAAATTTTTCATAGCCTTTAACGCAGCAATACGACTACCTAGTTCATATAACAAAGAGACCAAAGGAAAAAGAAAAGGACCTATTTCTACAAAATATTTTTGTAGTGACAAAGAACTGGAAATCTAGGAGATGTCCATCAATTGGGTAATGGTTAAAAAACTTGTGGTACATAATTGTGATAGAATATTATTGTGCTATAAGAAATGATGAGCAGAATAGCTTCAGAAAAAAATTGGGAAGATTTATATGAATTGGTGCAGAGTGAAGTGAGCAGAACCAGAAAAACATTGTACATAGTAACAGCAAAATTTAAGGATAATCAACTGTAAAAGATTTAGCTACTCTGATCAAGATAATGATCCAAGAGAATTCCAAAGGACTCATGATGAAAAATGCTGTGCACCTCCAGAGAGAGAACTGATGAACTCTGAATGAAGACTGAAACATGCTTTTTAAAAATTATTTTAAATTTTGTATTATCTTTTGCAACACGGCTAATACAGAAATATGTTTTGTAAGTCCTCATATATGTGATCAAGTAAAATGGCTTGCCTTCTCAAGGTGGGGTAGGATGGAAGGACAGAATTTTGAAGTCAACATTTTAAAAATGATTGTTAAAAATTTTTTCACATGTAATTTTACATGTAATTTTATAAAAGTGATTTTAAAAAGAAGGGGAACATTTTTTTTATTAATTAATTTATTTAACTTTTAACATTCATTTTAACAAAATTTTGGGTTACAAATTTTCTCCCCTTTTGTCCCCTCCCCCCCCAAACACCGAGCATTCTAATTGCCCCTATGACCAATCTGCTCTCTCTTCTATCATCCCTCTCTGCCCTTGTCTCCATCTTCTCTTTTGTCTTGTAGGGCCAGATAACTTTCTATACCCCTTTACTTGTATTTCTTATTTCCTAGTGGCAAGAACATTACTCGACAGTTGTTCCTAACACTTTGAGTTCCAACTTCTTTACCTCCCTCCCTCCCCACCCCTTCCCTTTGGAGGGCAAGCAATTCAATATAGGCCAAATCTGTGTAGTTTTGCAAATGACTTCCATAATAGTTGTGTTGTATAAGACTAACTATATTTCCCTCCATCCTATCCTGTCCCCCATTACTTCTATTCTCTTTTGATCCTGTCCCTCCCCATGAGTGTCGACCTCAAATTGCTCCCTCCTCCCCATGTCTTCCCTTCCATCATCCCCCCACCCTGCTTATCCCCTTATCCCCCACTTTCCTGTATTGTAAGATAGGTTGGAACATTTTTAGTGCTCTTCCTGATGCTTGCTGCTCAGGCTATGTAAGCACATGGTCTTCTTCATTATCCTCATTGCATCATCATTAGAGGGAGAGGTCAAATTTCTTTCTAAATTTGGTTCATGCCATGAAACCAGACCATTTCTACCAGCCACATCAACTCCCCCAACCCTGTAGTTGGTCCCCATTTTTGAAGAGGTTTTTTTTGTGTGTGTGTATGTGTATGTGTGTGTGTGTGTTGGGCCAGATTTTATTTTGTGATTTTATTGGTATAAGGAGTGGACAGAAATTCCCTTTTTAACCAATGTAAATTAAACAACTTAGAGGCTTATGTGTATTCTTCAAGAGTTGGCTAGGGCATCAAAAGGTGAATGTTGGAACTCAAGAAAGGACAAGGGTCACCAAGCCTAAGTGATTGTGACACAGCAATACATATACTACACATATACCACACAAAATTATGAAGAAAGGTCCATTGGTAAACCTTCAAGCTCTACAGAGTTATGAGTTGCTATTAATATGATCATCATCATTATTATCGTTCCTATTTTACAAATGAGGGACTAAGGCTCAGAGAGACAAGTGACTTATCCAAGGTCACCCTGTTCTAAGAATCAGAGTCTGAACTCAAATCCAGGACTCTTTTCATTGCTCTCACTATCTTCCCTACCCCACTGTTTGGCAGACAACTTCAGAAAACAGCTTGCATTTATTGCCTCCTAGGCCATTACAGAGGCCCTTTCCCTAGAAGCGTGCCTGGACTATATATCCCCTAAACATATTCGTTACCTCATACTGGCTCATGTCGAAGTTTCTTACCAGCTGGGGGGCGCTGGCCGAATGAAAAACCTTCTGCAGGGGCAAAGAGCCCGAAACACCACTGCCAGCCAGACTGGAGATGCTGCTCTGGTGAGAGGCTGGCTGCTTTTGCTCTGAGCCTGGTGGGGTGAGCTTGGAGGCAGGTGGGTGTGGTTGAGCAACAGGATCCTGAGGAGGCCCACCCAAGTGGCGCCCACCAGTCCTCGGTGATGACTGGAGTTCTAGGGACTGGGTCGATTGAGTCTGCTCCACACATTCCCTGACAAGAAATGAAAAACATGCGTCAGCCTCATCCTTCCTGGGCTCCCCAGGGCCTACCCCATTTGTCTTTGCTTGTGCTCATTCCACATCTGGAGCAGGGAAGAGGAGCCCCTCTTGTGATTGTAGGATTGGAGATGAAGAAAAGTTCCCTAATGAAAGTTCCAACTGAACACTTCCCGGTTGGGATCATGGGTCTTTAGGGAAAAAAAATCCCTGGGCTCACATGAGTATCAGGGCTGCTATGGAGCTCATGAGCAAAGAATAAGACAGAGCCTTAAAGAAATGTACGACCAGAAGAGGAGGGGCACTGAGGGCTCATGAGGGATAAGAAGCTGATGTGGCCCGAAAGTATTTCCCTGGTATCCATGAAATGATTTAAAGAAGTTGGGTAAACTTTCTATTTAGTATTTATGGAAAGAGAAGGGCTAATTAGCACCAAGGATGATGAGACGGGGTGCCCTGCCCCTCTGGAGGGAAATCAAAGATCCATTTAAGTGATGAAGGAATCAGGATGACAATCAGTGTTGAAATTGTACCTGCCGCATTGGCAGGGCAGGTGTATCACAACAAAGTGGAGAGTTCAAGAATGAGGAGACTTGGGTTTGAGTCACAGCTCTGCCACGTATGAGCTATCTCTTCCACCTGATACTCGGAGCTGTTTGCCCCTCTATTAACTATCTCATAATAAGGGTAATAATAAAAATAAATATTACATTTATATAGAGAACATAGAAGAGTCTTTATCTAGTTTTTTAAGGTTTGTGTATGAATTTACATGTGCTATTTCATGACAAGCTTGTGAAGAAGGTGCTGTCATTATCCTCATTTTACATATGAGGAAACTGAGGCACATAGAGGTTAAATGACTTGTTCAGGGTTATATAGTTAGTAAGCGGCAGGATTTGCACTCAGGTCTTTCTGACTCCAAATCTAATTCTCTATGCACTGAACCACCTAGTTGCCTTTGGAAAATATAAAGCAGTGACCCTGGAGAAGAGAAAAAAATTGAGAAAATACACCTCCCTCCCCTCTTTGCATTATGGGTGTGGGATCTTCCATACAGTGTCAGACAGGACTGAGGCATTTGTTTGCTGAACTACTTTTTAATCTTTTTTTAATTCTTAGTCATAAGGGCTAGCTCACTAGGTACATGAGAAAAGAGGGATATAGTTGAAAATGAAGGTGATGTATGAACAAAAAGATATAATAGATTTAAAAGAAAAAAAGTATTTTAAAAAAGCAATATAAAAAAAGGAAACATTATGCCATCTCATTATTTGAAGTATCCTCAAGAAGGACAAGGTGTTAAAATTTTCTTGTGAAAAAAGGAAATATCAAAAGAGAGAGTTATGGGATTTTTATAATATTACCCACAACAGAAAACAGAGGGAGGGAGCATCACCTTTCACTTCATGTACTTCCTTCAAGCCTTAGCTCAGGTGCCACCTCTTTTATGAAGCCTTTCCTCCCTCCTCAAACTACACCATATTTACTAATCTGAGTACATGCTATATTTCTCTTTCCTCCTCACCCCCTACATATAGTTTAAGGTTTCCAGGAGCAGAAATTACTTTGTTTTTGCCTTTGGAGTCAAACTATATAATTTGTACATAGACAATGCTTAATAAATGTTTTATTGGACCAGGGGCAAACCTCCTTCATCACTGAGATGCCTGAGTTTAGTAAAGAATGAACATTCAAGGGGCAAGTGACTTACTCAAGAGGGTTTGGGTGCTTCCCTTCCTCCTGTTCTGTCCTTCTTGAACTGGGATCAAAAGCCTTGGAATTCCTAGCAATTGGCCCATCAACTTCCTGGGTGGAATCCTTCTCTTCTTGGTCTTCTTCCAACTTGACAGCATCAGGGAACAACTTGATACTGTGGTATCTATAATGGACCAAGCAGAAGAGGTGTGACCTTGAGTACTACCATCTGCTGTCCTGAAGTGCTCTGGGCTGGGAAACACTGCAGACATGACCAAGAACTGATGCTCAAGATGGAGGACTGAACTTCTGGGGATTGACCAAAGGCACACATACTAAATTCAGTCTCCATGCCATGAGTGAGATGCTATTCCAAGCAGGTCACTCAGTAGATCCTCTTACAGGTGAATCTCCAAATGGCTGGATCATGACTCTCTCAGAGTAGCTTTTATAAAAACCAGAAGGGACTCTGAGAGGTCATGTAGTCCATCCTCCTGTTTTCACATAGCCTTGTATTAACCCATCCCAGAGAGATGACACTCCATCTTAACTTTCAAAAATTTTCAGAGGAGACCCTATAACACAACCGACACTTATAACAGGTTCTATTGACAAGAGCCTATGGGAGAGGGATTATTTTTTTTTTTTGTCTTTCCTTTGATCTCCAGATCTTAGTACAGTGCTTCCCAGCATGATGTAAATTTCCTTATTCACATTTAGAGCTCAGATTAACCAGAATTCTTTTTTCTGCCTTCAACTTGTGGAAGAGTAGGAGAGGTGAACAATAAAAAAAAGCTGGCATTGGGGATTTTGTCTCAAACAATTGTTCTGGAGATATTCTAAAATTCATATGCATTCAACTGCATCTCCTGTACCTCTCCATCTCTACCCTGAAGCACTGAGAACTAATGTTTAAAAAGATGGCCCCAAAACCCTATGGGATCCCCGCAATAGTCAAAGGAAAAAAATGAGGCATTCTTGAGACTCTACTTATCCATACAGGAAAATGGACTCAAAATATTTTAAAGAAATATTTTCAATCTGGTTTGAAACAAAAAGCACTGGGTTTACCACCTATGGCATATACCATTCCAGTAAACTGATTTTCCCAGTAACTAAATATTATCAAGTACTAAGTATAATCAAGGTTTTGATGAGTTTTTCCTAACAGCTTACCAGTTCTTTGTATGGGTCTCCCAAATTGTTTGGACACAAAGTGGATTGAAAAGGTCTGATTGGATAGAGCTAGGAAGCTTGGGAAGTTCCCATAAGTGGACTGGGTTCTCTCTGACCATCCCCTTGGTCACTTACTGGGCTGTAAGGCTCTGGAAATCCTGCTCCATTTGGAGCTGCTTGTACTGAAGTGGCTGTGGCAATGCAGGGCTTTCATCTTCTAAATCGCTGCTGGCAGAGCTCACTTCTGTGTGTGCTCCATTCTGGACAGCTGGGGTCTATAGGAAAGAGAGCAATGAGGCAGAGAGAGTTCAATTAGCCCCAGTGTTCTGGACCAAACAAATGATGGAGATAACTCTTCCAACTTCACCAGGAATATTCACTTATGCAACCTAGGTTATACTTATCCTAATCTTGTGAATGGGCAGTTAAGTGGCACAGTGGATAGAGCACCAGGCCTGGAGTCAGGAAGACCTGAGTTCAAATCTAGCCTCAGACACTTACTAGTTGTCTACTAACTCTCCTTCCTCCATCTCTCTGTCTTTCTCTCTCTGTGTCTCTGCTCTCTCTCTCTCTCTCTCTCCCTCCCTCCCTCCCTCCCTCCCTCTCTCCCCCATTGCCACCACCCTCAGCTAAGCCTTTATTATTAGTCCACTCACTAGGAAAACTGTGACAGTTTTCTAACAGGTCTTCCCTCCTCTGATCTCTCTCCCTTCTAGACTATCTACTGCCAGAATAAATTTCCTTAGGCATAGACTTGGACATATCACTCCTTTTATTAAAAATCTTCAGAAACTCTTCATTGCTTCCAAACTAAAGTTCAAATTCCTTTGATCAGCATTCAAGGCCCTCTGAAATCTGGTTCCATGAGAAGTGCTTAATAAATTATTTTGCATTCTATTATTTTTCATTCTATTGCTTGCTTTACTTGAACTTTACCAGTCCAAGAGAACTCAAGCATGTTTTAACAGTAAATACTGAATCAGACTCAAACAGATTCTCATGAAGACTTAACACACACACACACACACACACACATACACACACACACACAGAAACAAGAAGTCTAACATAGTTCATTCCTCACTGGGTTCCAGGATTGCTTTCCTCTTGTAGTGGGAAAAGGAGTTACCTCAGGGCAGGGAGTGCGGACAGTTGACACGGGGGCTTGAGCTGATAGAGCAGGAGACAGAGTTGGCAGGTCTGATCCAGGTGAAGCTGCTGAGCTGTCATGGGACCTTTCTTCTGGAGGGGTCCTCAGAGAGAGCTGGGCAGGTCTTAAGTCATCTATCTCATCCATGAGCTCCTCCAGGTGCATTCCCAGCCGAAATATCTCTCCTTCAACTTCCCTGAAACAGGTCAAACCATGGTTATGTGGGAGAATGAAACTGGAGAGAGAGACACACACATAGAAAAAGAGACAGGAGAGGAGAGGAGAGGAGAGGAGAGGAGAGAGAGAGAGATTCTGAAAGGGACTACTGCAGAGTCAGAGATCACATGACTACTACATAAAAAGCTAACCTCAACCTTAGGAAAACCTAGGTTCAGGTCCTACCTGTGACATATATTGGCTGAAGGATCCTGGGCAAGTCATTTACATTTAACCTATCAGTGTCCCAGACTATCCTCTTAAGACTATAAATGGTAGAGAAGGTTGATTGATGATGGAGCTCCTTACCAGCAACTCCTTAAACTGATGAAATCATTGACCTAATCCAAAACAAAACAACCTGTAGGGTAGACTCACCCCTGTAGATAGAGGGACCTTGGGCTAGGTGCCTCCTAGCATGTATCTCTGCTTAGAAGGAAACTTAGTCTGATCTCATTTTTGTATATGAGGAAACTGAGACCCAGGGTAAGGAGAATGAGTTGACCTCAAGTCACAAAGTAAATAAGGGGCAAAGCACCTTAATTCAGTGCTCCTTATATGAAGCTATGCTGACTTTTCTTACTAAGGAGAGAAAAATCCTAGACATAGAAACATAAAGATTGGCCTCCCCAGAAGAATACAGACCTAACGGTCAGAAAGCAAATAAGCCAGGAAGACCCAGAGCCTCTAAAGGCCTAGACTGGCAAGGAGCTGGGAAGTGGGGGCTGCCAGGGCACAGTGAGTCCTTCCCAACAGGGTCCCATGGCTAAGTTCATCAGAATCCACAGCTTCCATTCATAGGTCCCCATGTATGTAGCCAGAGAAGCAGAGCCTCATCAGCGTTGGTTCCAGGCTGTTCATTGGCCTTACACTCTGTTTTAAGTCTTCCAGCCTAACAATCTACCTGTATCCTCACCAGCTAATCTACAAGAGCCAAGGTGTTCTATTTTCAGTGACACAGAACCTCAGACAGTTAGACAGCAGCAGTACTACAAGATGTGTGTTGGACACATCTCTTTCCATTAGTTTGTATGAATTCTTCATAAAAACTCAAATATAATTATCCCTTATTAGAGACAGGAATTTTCTAGAGCCAGATATCACTGACTCACTAGATCTGATTGTATAATTTTGAGCATAAGTATTTGTACATTAAGAAATTAGCCAAAAATATAAATCGAGGCCTGATGCATAGGTTCCCAAAATGGGTGATACTGCCTTCAAGAGGGCGCTGGAGTGATCCAGGGGAATGGTATTTTAAAAAAAAATGACCCAAATTTCAAAAAAAAAAAAAGTTAATGGATTAAAGGAACTAGATTTCCAGGAGGCCACTGAGTAGTTTTTTTTTTTTTTGAAAAGGGGGCAGTTGGCCAAATAAGTTTGGGAACCCATTTGAACAATGCAGATTAAACTTTTAAAAGTGTGTCATGTGTACTTTATTTTCAGAGACCCAGTTGTTAAACATTTACCAGCGTACCCATCATTAGAAGGTTCTCTAGATCAGTTAGGGCACAATTTCTCTAGTTTTACCAAGGATCTTGCAAACAAGAAAAAAAAAGTCATAAAATCTTAGGGTTAGAAAAGACTACCACCACCACCACCACCCCACACTCAAATAAATTCCAGTGGGTCCCTATTCAACCATGAAATATAAAGTCCTCTGCAATTTATAGTTCTTCATATCTAACTTCTTCTACATTTCCAGTCCCTATATTTCACTCCCCTTCATGAATTCTATGACCCAACAACACTGGACATACTTTCTGTCCCTCACACAAAACAGTCCAACTTCCATCTCTATCCATTTTCCCCGAACAGCCTCCATTCTTGGAAGATATAATCTCAACCTCCTTGGCTTCTTTCAAGACTGAACTCAAATTTCATGTTCTGTGGGAGGCTTTTCCCCTAATTGATCTCTCCCAGATGTTGGTACCTTACTCTCTCAGACTGCCTTCCATCTACTTTTTTAGTATATTTTGTATGTCACTCATTATTTACATGTTATCTTTCTCAGTAGAATATGTGCTCCTCCTTAGCAGTGGCATATCATACTTAATAGAATGTAATTATGCTTATCGACTTGAAAAATGAGGCTCAGCAAACTGTGGTATATAGTTGTGTTGGAATACTACTGTGCTAAATAAGAAATGATAAGCAGGATGATTTCAGAAAAACCTAGAAAGACTCACATGAACTGATGCAGAGTGAAAAGAGAACACTGTACACGGTACCAGCAATGTTGTATGAACCACAACTGGTTCTCAGCAAATGAATGATCCAAGACAATTCTGAAGGATTTGAGATGAAAATGCTATCCACATCCAGAAAAAGACCTTATGGAGTTTGAATATAGATCTTTTGTTTTTACTTCACTTTTCTTTGTTTTTTGGTGGGGGAAGGGGACTGTTTCCTTTTACAACATGACTAATATGGAACTATGTTTTGTATGACTCTGTGTATAACCTATATCAAATTACTTGTCTTGGGGGGAAGGAAGGAAGTAAGACGGAACAGAATCTGAACTCAAAATTAAAAAAAACGTTTACATCATTTTTACATGTAATTGGGGGAAAAAAGCCAATTTTTTAAAGAAAGAAAAGCCCAGGAAGGGGAAGTTAAAATCACACAGGTAATAATCAGGAGAGACAGAATTTGAACTCAGAGCCTCTTACACTGATACTGGTTGCAGACTCATTTAACAACCCCTTAGTGCTCATTTACAGTTAGAGAGAGTTCCTCTTCATGAGCTCCTCACACTGATGAAATTGTGGGCCTAGTACTTATCCCCATTAGCTCATTTTACTTATTAATACTGAGTCACATAATCTTTATGCATAAAATACTTTAGAAGGATGAAACTGTATCACTTTTTAAATATTCCACAAATTGGACTTTTCATTAAGAGGATCAGATCCTGTGCCACTCACTCTCTATGTTACCACCACCCTCCCAGTTGATTATTCTGAATCACTGAAGATTAACCACAATTCCCTTAGAACACAATTCCAAGAACTTTGGGGCAATTTTAGGGATAAAACCCTGGCTATGCAGATGTCATCCTCTCAGGCAATGGGTTGCCTTTCCTAACATACCTGTTAGGATCAAATTCACCAGAAGGCACATCAGATGCCTGAAGCTGTTGCATGCGTCTGTGCTCTCCTCGTGCCCAGAGAAACGCTTTTTCCAAAGCATCCTGTTCTTCCTTCAGCCTCCAAAATCCCTGGAATAAGAACAAGGAGAGGCATGAGCTTCCAGAGACCAAGGGAGCCCCATGGAGTCACAGGGTGGGTATTCTATGTCCCAGCAGTTACCCAGAGCTAGTGACAGTCTTAATGTCCCTTTGAGATTAATTCAGGGATTGGTGATTTATAACAGCACAGCAGAGTAGGTGAGTCTCTAGCTTTGGAGCCTGGCACACCTGGGTTCAAATCCCACCTCTGATAGCTTAGGTTGATTTCACTTGTCTCCCCATCATTCATTATATATTTTCCCTATGTCATATCACAATTATTATATTATATAATTATAAATATATAGTGTATATTATATAATATCATATATCATGTCAATATTATACTGTTCACAAACCAGTTTCCATCTCTATTCTCACAGACTGGCCCCCAGGCTTGGAACATACTCCCTCCAACCTGGAAATTTCTTAACTCTTTTCAAGAATCTGTTCAAGTGCTACCTTCTCTACAAGGCCTTTCCTGATTCCCTCAGTTTAAGTTTCTCTGTGTGTGTGTATATTTTATATTTACTTCTTGTACATATGAGTCTCCTTACGTCCCTCTGCCCCAAAGAGAATATAAACTGCCTGAAGGCAAAGAACTCTAATTTTTGCCTTAGTATCACCAGCACCTACCACACAATGTCTGGAATATAGTAGGCATTTAATAAATTCTCGTTAAATTGAATTGAGGCTGTTTTTATTACCAAAAGCTTTTTTAAAAAGTCCAGAACATGACATTACTAAGACTATTCCTAGTTTCTTTATTAAAATACCAGCCAAACCAGTCATATGCCAACTAGTTGGCAACCCTGAATGCAATTCAATTTTCAGTAGTATGAAGGCTAGTTATAGATGTCACTCCAGGTACCTGGTTGTATTTTCCAAGTCTAGCTCTTTTATGTGGTCAGCATGTTCATACCCGCCAGCACTCCCACTCGGCACAGGCTCCCTCTTATCACTCGAGATTTCGAGCTATTTTCACCTCTCACTGCCTGCTTTACTACTCATCCTCATTTTCCAGCACTGGGAACTGAGAGCTTTGGTTTCCACTTCTGAAAGTGTGCAACCCCCCGGTTTGAAGTCAGTCATGATTCAGCTTAGGGCACAGGAGGAGGAATTATGCAGAACTATAGGACAGTCTGATGCTGCCCAACCAGGAGATGATTTGGACACTTAACTGCCTCATGAAAGCTGCTGTCCTCAAGGCCTTGGCAGGTAGGCTGGCTCTCTGGTTTTTGCTTTCCTGATTCCAACTCTTACCTGACCACTGACTTATGAGGATACACACGCATACTCACACACATACACACACACACACACACACACATACGAATATATACTCATAGTTTGTGCATATGTTTACATATATGGCCACTGACTTATGAAGATTTATATTTAATAGAATTGATGTGTATATAGATATATTTATAAATACACATACATAAATATATAACGCATACATAAATACAAATTTATATTTAACTTATATAGAAATATAATTTATATTTAACATATATAAATGTAACATATAAATAGACATACAAATATAACTATATTTATATGCAATTGATATGTATATATTTGATATATTTATAGAGAAATATATTATTTTATTATACATTATTTTATTTTATTTGTTTCTATTATTTTCATTTTATTTATGTTGTTTCTTTATTTTCTTTATTGATATTTCATATTATCATAATGTTGATTTGTTAATTTATCTATTATATGCATTTACTAACATATGGATATTAACAAACACAAGTACATTGTATATGTGATATGTGAATTTATATAAAATCAATGTATAGGAGTATTATCTATAAATTATATATACATATAAAATTATACTTATACTTTACTATAATAAGCTGGAGGGGCAGGGGATGAGGTGAAGGCTAATTACAAGTCTAATAATAACAATAAATACAGATATAAGACACAGATGTATAACTCAGATTCTATAAACAATCCTGAAGTGAGAAGAGCAGGAGCTAAAGTACCTTGAGCTGATCTGGAGGTGCCAACCTTCCTTCTTGGACCAGTACTTCAAAAGATTCCACCTGGATTAAGGAAAGAATCATGTGCGCCATCAGCCAATGGCTCTTGAAAATTACCCAGGATGACAGCCTTGACTGCATCCTTTTCAGAACCTGGTTCTTAACCTCAGGGCCCCATGCACGTTGTGTTTTCAGAGCAGGTGCAGTTTTCTGACTGTTCTCTTGTGTCCTTACGTGATTGGGAAGCAGGCTGCTTTGGGTGGTGGGGGGAAGGAGACACAGAAGAAATGCCCCAGGCCTTTCTCAAGCAGCTAAAGGCAGCTCAGTGGTTCTGTAGGGATTCCTTTCAAATCAAAGCAAATTTATTATCATGTTTCTATGAAGGTTTTGGTGCCTCTGGGTGAGTTCCATAAGACCTCTGGGTCTTTGCTAATTCTGATCATTTGATTTTATTTGTGGTATGTTGGAAAGAGCCCTAGATCTGTAGCCAATAGATCTGAGTGAGAAGCCTGGCTCTGCTGCTAACTTCTTGTGAGACCTGAGGCAAGGCATGGCACCTCTGACAGCCTCGGTTTCCTCTACTGTAAAGTGAGGGACTTAGACTACATCATCTCTAAGGTCCTTTTCCTGCTCTAAAATCCTATGATACTATGCTTTTTGAAAGATAAGTTCTTTGATAGGAGAAACTATAAATTTGATTTTCAGGTACAAAAAGAAACTAGAAATGTTTTTTAAATCCCAGGACTATGAGCTAAGAGCCTTCTCTAGCTCTATAATGATCTGAGTGACCTTCAGCAAGTCACTTCAGTTCTTTTGGACTCAGCTTTCCCATCTGCCAAATCGGAGGACTGAATTAAGGTTTCTTATATATATAATTAATATATATATTAAGATATTCCATAATTCCATAGAATTTTTATTTAATTAAATCTTATTTTACTAAATATTTTAAAGATTATATATTAATTTTTTCATAGTTTTATGGTTGACTCTTGTTTTTATGTCACAGTCACTTTTGGATCTGGCCTCTCTGTTCCCCCACACTAAAACTGTACACTTCCTTTTAATACAGAAAAAACAATTAAGCAAAAAAACCCCAATATACCAACTCATGTCTGACAACGCAGACAAACTTCTGCCCCTACATGTAGTCCCCCACTTCTTGGCTATTATAATTTCTCAGTGTTCAGATCACTTTTATATTCTTTACTATGAACCAACGTTTATTCAACCTAGAGGAGAGAAAACTGATGAGAAATTTTATGATGGCATGTACAAATTAAACAGGATTCTGAGAAAGGATGATGAGCTACTATTCCTCTTCTCCAATGAGACCCAAACAAGAAGACTTGAGCTTGAATGATGACATGAAGACTTTGATCCTGGGATGTGCTGTAGCCAGCTCTTACCTGTTTATGAGACTTAAATTTTCGGTGTGAGTGTTTTTACCTCAGAAATTGACATCACGGTTTGATTTATTGTTCTGTTGACTGTCCAGACTTAAAAAAGTGTTAACAATGCAGATTAAACATAAAGTGTTGCATCCATTTCCCCCCGGTTTTTTTTTTACCAAACATACCCTTTTAGATTAAAAATAGGGACGAATTTCCAGATATCAAGAGCTTTGTAAACATCCCATTCATTGATCAGAAGATCCCTCCTCTTTTTTTCTCTTTTTGAGATGGCTGGGATCTAGCCCTTTAGGGGGAAGGCATCTGGGAGTTCTCAAACTTGAAAATTTCTGCCTTTGCCTTTGTTTTATGCCCCTTTGTCCTTTCTGCACACACTTTGTGGCTGGGACTTGGCTCACCTGTTCTAGGAACTTGGCCACCTCATTGGCCAGATTCTGGGTCAGACGATCTCCCAGGGATGGCCCTTGCGTAGGAGTACCACTGCCATCTGTCAATGGGTCAGGGTATATGGCAGCTGGGGATGGAGTCAGATCACCTTGAGTTGCTGATAGTTCTGGAATTGATCAATGTTGAGAGTCAAGTTCAAGGACAGAGTTTAACAGTGGCCCTTTTTGTAGCAGAAATACAAACCAAAATGGTGCAACAGGCCCAGGACAATTACCCACTGGCTACTTGAAGCAGGAATGGGAGCAAAGGAGAGTAATCCATTCCCACCCTATTCCCAGAGGCTAATAGTCAGGGAAAATCTCAGGGACCTTAAAGTCCCAGCACCCAATAGGTTCTTAGGTTCCAGGGTCCAATGGGCCCCAGTTATTCCTATCAATGCCATTGGGCTGATAATATTAGAAACTTACAATGATAATATACATAAAAACATAAAACAGACTTTAGCTTTATGTAATGATGGTAGTGGAATGACAGAAAAGGAAGTTAGGTGGTGAAGCAGATGAAGCAGTGGGTCTGGAGATGGGAAGACCCAAATTTAAGTCTAGCCTTAGACACTTGTTAACTGTATTATGTTGGGCAAATCATTTAACCTCTATCTGTCTTAGTTTTCTCAGCTGTAAAATAGGGATAATAATCACACCTACCTCCCAGAGCTGTTGTGAGGATTAAATGAGATAATATTTATAAAAGTACCTGGCACATAGTAGGTACTATATAAGTGGCAACTATTATTATTACTATCATCACTAAGAGTGCTAAGAAGCATAGTTTTCAGTTCCTCTGAGAAGCATTATCTTAACTTTCAGTACTCGAAATTTCAGGTCTCTGTTCAATGACAAACAAGTTGATAGAATTTCTGAAAAATATAATGACTCATTCCTATGCATTTTAAGGATTACAAAGTACCTTCCTTCTAATAAACCCTAGACCTAGTACCTATAATTATTCTACCCATTTTATAGATGTGGTAACTGGGACTCAGAGCAGTCAAGTGACTTGTCTAGTGTCACATAGCTAGTAAGAGCTGGAGGTAGAAATCAAGCCAAAGTCTCTTCTGACGGCAAAAGCCAGGTCCCAATGTCACACATGTAGAACACTGTACTAGTTACCTAGGAGAAGAGTCAGAGCCAAGGGTTCAAAGATATCAACATAGTTCCTCCCATCAGGGACCTTACATTTTAGCAGACCTTTCACAGGTGAATGGATCCTGTATGCAAATAATTACAATGCAATTGGTGAGCAAATTAAGAAACAGCAAACTTCAAGCAGAGTTTGAAAAAATAAATAGGTTCAGGGTGGTGCCAAGATGGCAGAGTAGAAGGACAGACCGGTAAAATCTCTCCCCCATAACCCATAAAATACCTGTAAAAAATGACTCTAAACAAATTCTAGAGCAGCAGAAGCCACAAAATGACAGAGTGAAAGAGATTTCCAGTCCAAGACAGTCTGATAGGCTGACAGGAAAGGTCTGTCACACCAGGCACAAAGCAGAGCATGGTTCATCCTTGGCCAAGCAGTACAGCAGGGATAGAGCAGGCCTCAGGTTTTAGAATCCCCGGCAGCAGCTGTGGTTCCCAGATTGCTCAACCCACAAATGCAAACACAGTTTCAAAGGTCAGTGAGAAAGCTCTTTCACTTAGGTGAGAAGGGAATGTGGTCTGGCCTGGCTGGCTGTAGCCACTGCAGCAGCAGTGTCCATTTTTGGAGCCCACCATGTAAAGACTTTGGGGGAACTGAGTGGATGATCTGGATCTCAGCCCTGAGTGGAAGCCCTGGAGTGAGAAGGAGTGCTGGAGGTGGAGCTGGAGGCAGTTGTGGAGAGGGAATTCTACTTGCAGATCCTGGGCAAAAAAGTTTTTGGTTGCTTCTAGACCAGTGTGTGGGCCAGCAGAGGATTAAACTCCTCTCCCTTGATTGCGCCACCTTGGAGGAACTGAGAACTTACAGGGAGTATACTCTCCTCTTGACAAAGGACTCAAAAGTCAAGTAGCTGGCTGGAAAAATGCCCAAGAAAGGGAAAAAATGACTACAGAAGGTTACTTTCTTGGTGAACAGGTATTTTCTTCCATCCTTTCGGGTGAGGAAGAACAATGTACACCACTGACATAAAAGAGTCTAGACATCATCTTTCATGAAATTATCAAGGAAAACTGTCCTGATATTCTAGAACCAGAGGGTAAAATAAATATTAAAAGAATTCACCAATCACCTCCTGAAAGACATCCAAAAAGAAAAATTCCTAGGAATATTGTAGCCAAATTCCAGAGTTCCCAGGTCAAGAAGAAAATATTGCAAGCAGCTAGAAAGAAACAATTCAAGGATTGTGGAAATACAATCAGGATAACACAAGATCTAGCAGCTTCTACATTAAGAGATTGAAGGGCTTAGAATATGATGTTCCAGAAGTGAAAGGAATTAGGATTAAAATCAAGAATCACCTACCCAGCAAAACTGAGTACAATACTTCAGGGGGGAAATGGTCATTCAGGGAAACAGAGGACTTTCAAGCATCTTGATGAAAACATCAGAGCTGAATAGAAAATCTGACTTTCATACACAAGAGTCAAAAGAAGCATGAAAAGGTAAACAGGAAAGAGAAATCCTAAGGGACTTACTAATGTTGAACTGTTTACGTTCTTACATGGAAAGATCATATTTGTAACTTTTGAAACATTTCTCAGTATTTGGGTAGTTGGAGGGATTATACACACATATATAAACAGAGGGCACAGGGTGAGTTGAATAGGAAGGGATCATATCTTTAAAAAAATTAAGGGGTGAAAGAGGAATATATTGGGAAAAGAAAGGGAAAAATGAATGGGGTAAGCTATCTCTCATAAAAGATGCAAGAAAAAAACTTTTTCAATGGAGGGGAAAAGGGGGGAGGTGAAAGGGAAAAAGTGAAGCTTACTCTCATCACATTTGGCTTAAGGAGGGAATAACATGCACATTCAATTTGATATGAAAATCTATCTTACACTACAGGAAAGTAGGGGAGAAGGGGAGAAGTAGGGTGAGGGTGGGAAGATAGAAGGGAGGGCAAATGGAAGGAGGGGGTAATTAGAAGTAAATACTTTTGGGGAAGGACAAGGTCAAAAGAGAGAATAGAATAAATGGGGGGCAAGATAGGATGAAGGGAAATATAGTTAGTCTCTCACAACATGACTTTTATAGAAGTATTTTGCGTAACTACATATGTATAATGTATATTGAATTGCATGCCTTCTCAGAGGAATGGGTGGGGAGGGAGAAAGGGAACATTTTATCAAATGTTAAAAATTGCTTTTACATGCAACTGAGAAATAAGAAGAACAAGTAATAGGGTATGGAAATCTATCTTGACCTACAAGAAAATAAAGGAGATGGAGATAATGGAAGGGAAGGGTGTGATAGAAGGGAGAGCAGATTAGGGGAAAGGGTAATCAGAATGTATGGTGTTTTCGGGTGGGAAGAGGGGAGAGATGGGGAGAAGATTTGGAACTCAAAATTTTGTGGAAATGAATGTTGAAAACTAAAAATAAATAAACATAAAAAAGAAATAGCTTCCCCTTCATTTTCATGGGTTCCCCTTCATTAGAAGCCTTCAAGCAAAAGCTGGATAACCATTTGTCAGGTATGTCACATATGAGTTGAACCAGCTGGCCTCTGAAGTGCTCTGACTCTGAGATTCTGTGATGCAGAGGGCTTATCATGAAGCTAATAGGAAGTTTCATTGAGTAAGTTAATGGTAACAGTAATAAAGATGGCTAGCATTTATATAACACTTTGAAATTTGCAAAACACTTTGCAAATATGTCATTTATTCTCACAACTGTGGTAAGCAGGTGTTATTAATATTCCTGTTTTACAGCTGAGGAAACTATAAAGTGACTTGCAGTTAAGTGACTTGCCTAGAGTCACACAACTAGTGTGATACAGTCTGAGGCTGAATTTGAACTCAGATCTTCCTCACTCCAGGTCTGGCACTCTATCCACTGCAGTACCCAGCTTCCCTGGAGGAAATCATAGGGAGTTATGAATGGAAGACCTTGGTTTGGACCTGTGTGACCATGGACAAGTTAGTTTCCAGCTCTGGGCCTCAGTTTCCTTTTCTGTTAAGATATGGGCCTGGAAAAGATAATCTTTCTCAAGTTCTTCTAGTTCTAAGTTCTATAAATCTATTAGCACAGGAAAGTAATTGTAATGGTATGCCAAGTATGCCAAGTATGACCAGGGTCTTTGCAGTCTATCTCCTGTTTTGTGTTCCTTTAACTCTTTTAGTGGGATCTTCTTTGTCAGATGTGAGGCTGATTCCCCTCACGACAATTCTTACTACTAGGGACATATAATAGAGACATTGAGGGATGATGTAATGCAATTAAGAGTGTTAGCTTCCATAGTTCTGAATTTTTCTCATTCCAAACCCACCTGAGTCCAACAAAGCCTGTGATCTGGTGTTGGTGGTTGACTGCCATTCTGCCATCTTAGCTTGGGGAATGGTGAAGGACATGACCTTGGTCCCATGGGGCATGGATCCCATTTGAACACCATAGCTGGGCTTGGGTGGGTCTGAGTACAAGTTTACCTGTGAAGAAAATAGGAAGATAGAGTCATATCTGGGAGAAATTAAGATCAGCAAAGGAAAGAGGAAATCCAAAGAGAAATGGCAATCATGTCACACATACAGGTAGTGTTAAATAACTGAGTAACTCTGAAAATGGGGAGCAGCACACAACAAACACTGCACCTCTGGGATCAGAAAAAGGAGTGCAGTACCAAGAAAAGAACGCTAGGTGGAGGCAGACGACCATCACTTGAATTCTGTCTCTGCTGCTAACTCACCAGAATTACTGATCAGTTACAATCATCAATTCACTAAAGGATCTTGGGAAATTCTCTTGACCTCTCTGAGCCTCAGTTTTCTTATCTTTAAGAGGAAATGGTTGGACTAGATTATTTCCAGGGCTTCTTATAACTCTAACACTTTGAATATAAAAGCTTGATTTTCCAATGAAGAAAGATGGGCTTTGGCAAGTTATTTTCTCTGAGTCTGTTTCTCCATCCATCAAGTGGGGATGGTATCTATTTAAACTACCTCCTGCACAGGGCACATCTGAGGAATGTTGTTGTTTTGGTTTCAGTTGTTGTCATGTGTGACTCTTCGTGACCCTATGGACCATAGCACTCCAGATTCTTCTCTCCTCCACTATCTCCTGAAGTCTGTCCAAGCTCATTGTTTCCATGACACTATCTATCTCACCCTCTGCTGTTCCCTTTTCCTTTTACCTTCAATATTTCCCAACATCAAGGTCTTTTCCAATGAGTCCTATCTTCTCATTATGTGACCAAAGCACTTAAGCTTCAACTTCAGCATTTGACCTTCCATTGAACAGTTTGAATTAATTTCTTTGAGTACTGACTGATTTGATCTCCTTGCTAAGCATGGAACTCTCAAAAATCTTCACCAGCACCACAACTCGAAAATATCTATTCTATGGCGCTCAACTTTTCTTGCAATTCACTTCTCACAGTCATACATCACTAGTAGAAAAACCATAGTTTCAACTATATGGACTTTTGTCAGCAAGGTGATATAAAGATCAAATGAGACGGAAAAACAGCATGGTATAATGACTGAGTCAGGATGTCTCAATACCTCCAAGACTTAGTGTCTGAACCCTGTGTATCTCAGTTTCTTCATCTATAAAATGGGATAATATCTACCTCAAAGGGTTGTTGTTAAGTCTCAGCTGAGATAATGTGCGTAAAGAGCTTTATAAACCTTAAAGACACCATATAAAGGCATTTATTATCATTATTATTCTTAATGGTTTAAACCATAAGGTGCAAAATAAAAAGTTACCTATCATCACCACCAATATATGAGGAGCCTCCATATGACAATGCAGTTGTTTTTTTCCCCCTCAAGCATAGTGAAGCTTAGATATCAAAACTGATTGTTGCCTTCAAATTGTTCCTCTTGGAAACTTATACACTTATTTCAAAGAGGCTACCAGTGGTCAGGACATTAGGGGAACTCCTCTTTGGAAATGACCTTTAGAGCCCATGATACCCTTGAATGGCCCAAATGATGTCCCATCTTCCCACTTTGAGGGTCAATCTGATCCTGAGAATCAGCCAAAAGATATTCATAATAGTGTCAGGGGAATATGGTATGTAATGTACCTTGACCTATGTCACTTAAGGTCAAAAACAATATGGTAACGAAATAATGGGCCTACCTTTTTGTGTGTATCAACTGAATCTGAAAGCAGCCCCCAAAGAAGAGTCCAGATGTGTTTGGAGCAATGGCATCCACATTGAAATAAACATCTGTTGTTCAGCCATTTCTCAGCCTTGTTTGACTTTTCCTGATTCCATTTGGGGTTTTCTTGGCAAAAATACTGGAGTTATTTGCTATTTCCTTATCCAGTTCATCTTATAGATGAGGAACTGAAGTAGACAAGGTTAAGTGACTTCCCCAGGGTCACACAGCTACTAAGAGTCTGAGGTCTGATTTGAACTCAGGAAGACGAATTTTCTTGACTCTAGGCCTGGTACTCCGTTCACTGCACCACCTAGCTGCTCTATGAAAATCAACACAGAGCTTACCAAGAAGACTACTTGAAGAAGAAGATACTCCTTTGGGTACATTAAGTTCTGGACCCTAGCATCTGGAAATAGTAGGGGCCTGAGATTTCATCCAGGCCAACTCCCTCATTGTACAGATGAGAAAGCTGGAAGTCAAACAGGCTGAGTGACTTGGTTCTGCAGGTAGCAGAACCAAGACTTAGATCCAGGCTTTTCAACTACAAATTCAGTACTCTTTTCAAAACAAACCCAAAAGGGGCCAGTCTTTTTGCTTCATTGTCACACCTTGTCTACCTGGGTCAAGACATGGACCATGGACTTTGGACCCGCTCCGCTCATACTGAGGGAGAGCACCCCATAAAGACAGCTTCTCTTCTGGCAGAGTCCCTATTTAAGTTTCCCTTCACGTTCCTCTGGAAGCCTATTCCAAAGGGGTGTAGATCATTAGAGCTGCTTGGCTCCTCTCTCCCTCCCCCCTTGTGGGGCTTGATGGAGAACAAAGCTGGATTTTAATAATCCCCTCCGCCATCTGTTCACCCTCCCTCTTTCTGTGAGACCAGTCGCCCCACACTTCTATTGGTGATCCCGAGCTACCCAAGGGGCAGTTCCCGCTACAAAGCTTTGTCTTCTCTATTTGTGGTAACACAAATCCCTAGGGATTCTGAATAGGACAGAAGAGAGAGATATGGGACTGGAGGATGTGGAACCCTGGACCATTTCTTCAGCATCTCTTATCCCTGTCCCTGTGCTCCTTTAGTCCCATGGTAAGCAAGGAAAAGGAAGTGTCTCTCCCTTCCCTCTCTTCTCTTGCCCCTTCCTCCCCACCCCGCCCCACCATGCTGATGTAAAGAATCTGGGAAGTGACTAACAAATTATACAGAAAACAGGGCTCTTCAGCCCCCCAGTCCCCCACGCATTGTCTGGTTCATCAAAAAGAAAGGCTTCACGTGGAAGAGAAAAAAAACACAATGGATTCAAATGAAAAGAATTAAAGCAGGGAGAGGTGGAGGTGTGGGTGAAAGATTTGAGGAGCTCACACATCTGTGTTCCTGAGCAGCTGACTCCTTTTGAAAGAGGGACTCACTAGCAGGTCTGGGCTATGTCCTATGAGCAGAGAGCAGTAAGAAGCCATATAAACTGAGTGCAAATTTGGAACATTTGCAACAGTGGGTTCTCCCCAGGAGCCACATCTGGCATTTGAGAGACTTAGAAAGTTAGAAGGGTCTCTGATACCATAATGAGGAAGACAAGACAACTGATGTGTACATTAGAAAGGCAGTAGCTGTTGCAAATAACCCTAACCAAGGGTGTCAGCCTCTTTTCTTTTCCTTTCTTTCTTTCTTTCTTTCTTTCTTTCTTTCTTCCTTTCTTTCTTTCTTTCTTTCTTTCTTTCTTTCTTTCTTTCTTTCTTTCTTTCTTTCTTTCTTTCTTTCTTTCTTTCTTTCTTTCTTTCTTTCTTTCTTTTTCTTTCTTCCTTCCTTCCTTCCTCCTTTCATTCTCTTTCTTTCTTGCTTTCTTTCTCCTTCCTTTTTTCTTTCCATCCTTTCTTTATTACTTCCTTCTCTTCTCCCTCCTCCTCTTCCTCCTCCTTCTTGTTATCCTCTGTCTCTCTGTCTTTGTCTCTCTCTTACTTCCTCCCCCCCATCACAGGTGCTACTTATCAGCCCAAACACATTTTGATCAACCACAGGAATTCTGACATGCTTCTTTGCCAGTTTGGGCTGGTTCATCTTTCCTAAGGACACTTGGTGACCCTAGCTCCTTGGAGTTCATCCTATGACTACAGACACTGGATTGGCTTAGTTCAATGCAGCTGAAAATTCTTCAGCTTGAAAGGTCCTGCAGTTCAACCTCCCTAGTAGCTGGGCTTACTGAGCCACTACACCCTGACTCTCACCCAGTCTTAGCTTGCTTATAAAAACAAAGTTAGCCCAGACTGCTGGGCTGGTATTTCTAAACAGGCCCTCATACTGCAGAGCTAATTATATTATCAGAAAGAGAGCAAAATGAAACCTTTGTGTGGTTTGAAAAAAAAGTACAGTTTTAGATAGTTACTTCTATGGGCCTTCTCTGTGTGTCTAAGCTTGCGTTTCTATGACATATATCTCTGGAGATTCTCATGCAGTAGACTGCACTACAAGTGACTGGAAGCCTTCAGATACAACATATATGAAAGAGTTTCATGATGGTAACTCTGTCAAAAGGTTCATAGCAGACTGTGGCATCTTTGCGTAGGCCTTCCGGGTTATTCCCTGCTCTCTCAGAGACTGCAAGACCACACATTCATGAATTAATTCTAAAAGCTGGAAATATTGTCATATCATTATAGACACCCTCCTCCTTCATTGCGTGCAGTTTTTCAAGCATAAGACACTGTCATACAGAAGGCACTATATGCATATAAGTTATTCCCACGATTGTTTCCCTTTTTTCCTTCTACGTGGGTCCTTCTTGTTGACTTACTTTCCCTGCATATAGGACAAGACAAGGAGGGAATGTAGAGTCAGAATGGTGGGGAGATGAAGAAATAATAAGAAAGACATGGCTTGGAGAACATTGATTTTTAGTGATACTTGATGTGAGACAGGCCAGAGCTGGAGACAGATGCCAGGGAATTCCTCTTGGTCCTATCCTCAGGACTACTAAACAGGGAGGTTAGACTTCTTTCTCTAATGGAACACTGAACTAGGAAGTTGCAAACAATGTATCCCAAGATCCCCTGGGCCCTCAACTTATGCCATGCTTCCTACTTGCAAACCTCCAAGTTTATAAGGTTCTTTCCCATACATTCTGATCCTCAAAATAGGCAGGACAGCTCTTCTTACCCTCATTAGACAGGATGAAAATAGTCTCCTATGATCCTCAGTTGAGGAAACAGAGACCTGAAGCTTTAAGTGACTGACTCAAGTTAGTTGTAAAGGGCGGAGCAGGAACCCAGGTCTCTGGTGTCATCCTGTAGCAATCTTCCCATGACACTACCTTGGTCCTATGTTGCCTCACCCTCATTCATACAACATTTCAAAGGGCAGGATGCTTTAGAAGCAAAGTAGTACAAGTGGCAGTAAACTGGGAGAAATAGAAAGACAGGTGCTCCTGTTTGGATTCAAGCAATGGATCACATTAAGAGAGATAGGTAAGGGAGAAGTCTGGATTTCAGCTACTCAACGGGCAGAGTACATGGTTTGGAAATAGCAACAGACCCCAGCTCCTGCCTATGTCGGTAGTCCCAAATTAGAGAGAATAGCTGAGGGGATAAAGGCAGGAAGCTGTAAGAGGTTACAACAGAGCTCAGTTTCCTCCCCTTCTAGCTTTAGTTCCTTACCCACAGTGAAGTAAAACCCAGAAAGAGGAAGTGGCAAAATGCAAAATACAAACCTGCACTTGAGAAGGAGATGTGGGGGCAGGGGAAATTTCTGTGGGGATTTGATCAACCTGCCAGTCAATTCCACATAGAATTACAGGATTTCAAGTAGAAGGGACCCTTGCTTTACAGATGATTAAAGCAAGGTCAAGGAAGTTACATGACTTGCCCAGGGTCACACAGGTCCTTAAGCAACTGTGCCAGATTTGAACTGGCTTCTCTGACAACAACTCCTATTCTTACATGCTCATTCTCCAGCCCCAGCTGAGTGACATGAGAGCCTGCTCTTCTGTAGAAAGCCTGCTGTGGTGAGGCATGTGGTGAGATAGTCTAGGTTGCCTCTCCTTTACAAAAAACAAAACAAAACTCAAAACTTCTCTATAAATATAAACTAACCTTATTAATTTTTAATTCATAATTCCCAAAGCACTGTCACTATTGTTGTTTCATCTCAGAGTTCTCAGGACAATTGTGCAACAGGGGGGTGTATAGATATTATTATCCCCATTTACATTCAGAGAAATGAAGTGAGTGAGTTCATGGCAAAGCTGGGATGAGAACCCAGGATAATAATTCGGTGTTCTTTCTAGCACACAGCTGGGTGGTTCAGTGGATAGATTACTAAATTAGGAGTCAGGAAGACCTGAGATCAAATCCATCCTCAGATGACTTAATTGCTATCTGCCTCAGTTTTCTCACATGTAAAATGGGATAATAATGGCACCAGATACTGTGAAAATCAAATGAGATATTCAAAGAGCACTTTGCAAACCTTCAGGTGCTATAGAAATAATGGCCACCATTATACCACACTACCTGCTCAGATTTAGAGGAGCAATGCACTTTCTGAGAGCACACACTGGGCTGACTCTCACTAGGCAGGTCACTTGTCTATCTAAAGAACCGGGGAGGCTACCTCTGCTCAGATCAGCCGTGGTCACTTACAGACACAGTTCTAATGATCTCAGTGCAGTACCTTGGCTCCAAGCCGCAGCTGGTCAATGGTGTTCTCAGCCTCTGCATATTTGGTGAGCAGTTTGTGGTAGTCCTCCTGTGGGGAAAGGCATTATAGTTGGACATCTATTAATCTGGGCACCAAATGGAACAGCCACATGACGTGATCCTGACTCCTATGTCACCTTAGCATGATACTCTCTAATTACACAATGAATAGCAGCCCAAGGCCACGCTAATGGACACTGGCTATGTCCCAATTCTTTAAATTTTATTGTGATTTCATTTGCACAAATTCAAACTTTAGGAACTCCTACTCAGGCAGACTGGCTTCCACTCTGCAATTTACAGTCTCAGATTGCTGACCAGGGCATTGAGAGATGAAGTGACCTGCCCACTGTCACACAGACACAATATGAGTCTAAATCCAGGTCTTTCTGACACAAAGGTCAGCCCTCTAGCCCTCTCAATTAAGAAATAATGCTTTATTCATTCCTCACCATTTGTTTTTCCTTCTGTTGATTTCATTTGTTTAGTGGTTGTAAAATGGGTCCCATGGGAATTAAATGAACACATACCCAAATGGCTGTGATTGGACCCCAAGCCATCAGAATGATCATTAAATGACATGCTCATATCCAATTTATAATGTTTGTATTTATGGAAGGGTAGAGATGGAAAGAGCCTGAAAGGTGCCTTTCTCTCAGTCTCAGACCTTCATGTCAAGGTCAGGCAAGTATGGGGACCCTGGAACTCCTCTGGCAATGAAAATGCCTCCTCGGTGACCAGGGAGCCATGAGTGGCTTACCTGAAGCTGCTGCACCAGCTCAGTTGCCTGCTGAGGGTTCTTGAATTCCTTGGGCACTTTGGCCACAGTGTAGGATGGAAGAGAGGCTTTCTGAGGGGAGTTATCCCCACTGCTGAGAAGCACCTCCCGCACGATCTCAGCTGGGGACTTGTAGATCAGAGGTCTTGTGGAACCTTGGAACTGCCTGGAGTACTTCTTCCCTTTGGGAGGGCGATAACTCTCTTCATCTTTAGGAAACCGTACTTTGGGCTCTACCTTAGAGAAATCAGGCAATGGGTAGTTCAGTTGCCCCCTGCCATACTTGGAGACTTCAGAGGAGGAGTGGGCAGGCATGTTGCCCCCTTTCTTGGGAGCCCTGGATTGGTTCAGCCTCTTTGGGGTGCTACTCTTTGGGGTACTAAAGGGACAGAATGAACCACTGAATTGAGAACGAAGCACTGCACTAGATGTCTTCTTGGACTTTTGAATTTGGTCCAAGGGCTGGTTTCCTCCCCATTGAAAAGGAGAATTGGACTCCTCCCTCCCAAACTTAGAGCCAGGACTAGGGGGCATCTGGGCTTTAGAATTTGACAAGTCCTGAGAGGTTGCAGACCCTGCCAGGTTGACAGATCCCATAAGGCTACCAGGCTTCTCTTCATACGAAGCATCAGAGTTCATTTTGCCATTACCACTTGGGGTATGCTGCATTTCCTCTTGGGACAAAGGGCTTAGGAAGTGGCTCTGGAAGGATTCAGTTGGGATAATTTTTGAGTGGCTATCACCCAAAGATGAAGCTATCTCTGATTCTGATGGGTACTCTGAGCTGTCACCAAACTGACCAATACTCTCAGGCATGCTGTCTACTGATCCTGCAGAACCTCGTCTTGGGTTATGCCTAGTGGGGGCATTGGTGGGGTACTCTGAGTTATCACCAAACCGACCAATACTCTCAGTCATGCTCTCTGCTGATCCCGCAGAACTCGGTCTCAGGTTATGCCCAGTGGGGGCTTTGATGCGGTACAGGCTGATATCAGATTGGCCTGAGAGTCTGTCCTCCTCTTGGCCATAATTCGACCCTTTGGATCCACCCTGAGTCTCTCCCAGACTTGTGGGGCTGATGCTGCAGTCAGAGCTGAACCGACGCTTATATACATGCTGTGGGCAGCCTTTACTAGGGCACTCAGTTCTCTGCGATTCTAGGAAATCCCTGCTGGCTCTGTAAAATCCATCCTCAGCCATGTCCTGCGGATGATCTTGCCGAGGAGACCCATAAAGAGAACAGGTGGAATTTCCTTGGCTCTCTAGATCCTCCAGTTCATTTTCATCATCTGGAATAACAGTAAGATGTGCATTATCAGAGCACTTCAAGATTTACAAAATGTTTCCCTTACAAAGGCCCTGTGATAAATATTATTATTCCCATTTTGCAGATGAGAAAACTGAGTCAGAGAAAGAGGTTAAGGGTCTTTCCCTGACTTATAAGTAAGTGGTATTAGAGCCAGGACATGAACAGAGGTCTTCTTATCCCAAGTCCAGTGTTACAACTAAATCACCCTGCTGCACTGGGCCTATGTTTCCTCCTCCAGAAAGTAAAATAATAATATAACATATAATCATACAACAAGATACTCTTGCTGAATGGCTATAGACCACCAAAAGTAGAGGAGACCTAAGATTTCAATGCATCTAAGTCCCTCATTTTAAAGAGAAGGAAATGAAACCCAGGAAGAAGTGACTTGCCTACAGGTTACATAGCTATTTAGTTAAAGAGTCAAGAGGTTGCACCTTTCAGGTAAGGAAGCTAATGGCACTAAACTGGTCATATTTGGTGTAATGATAAAGGAGGACCAGAAAGGGAGCATGTTGGGCAGGGGAGGTCACTTGGGTCTTTTTATTTCAACACTGTCCCTCTAGGCTTGGGAGGGGTCACATGACTTTTCTTCTCAGCACCCTTCCTTCAGGGGAGACATAATTAAAGAAATGTTAATATCTACAAGGATACCTACTTCAAGCAAAATTCAATATATGAACATTTTTTTTTTACCTAATAACAATAAGTGATTTTATTTTTTTACCATGCTTTAAAGTTTATAAATGCTTAACATATGCTATTTCATTTGAGGCTTCTATCACCCAGGGTTGTGTTGGAACCAGTTTGTATTGACTCACAAAAGCTGATTGTTAAACTTTTAGTATGAAAACTTATACCTTGGAAATTAGCAAATGCTACAAATCAGGTCTGACTTATTGGTTTGTTGATTGTCTAGACTTAAGAAAGTGATGGAGAAGATGTTAATAATGCAAATTAAACTTTAAATTGTGTTGCACACATTTTTTGGAGAGCCTGTTGTTAAATATGTGTCAGCATACTTCTGCCAACACTTCACTGAGGTAGGTACTGCAGATGTAATATTCCCAACAGGCTCAGAGAAATTAAGTGATTTGCCTGGGATCACACAGTTAGTGTCAGAGGAAGTATTTAAACCCAAGTCGTCTTGATTCTAAGCCCATAGATGACTCATTCAGGGACCTTTAAGGAATCCTATTGTTAAACACCATTCCTAGGGATATGGGGCAATGGCAACTGGGTGGAAGAAGTCTTCACTTACAGAATAGTCACTGGCATAGCTTTCTCCTTACAGTAAATAAAGTAAAACCCCTAACTACCTAAAAGAAAAAGAATATTTTAAGTGGAAAATTTTTTCACTAAATCTTGCAACATAAGGACAAGAGATATGAGATTTGGATAGGGATAGCATAGGAAATAGGTACTGGAGCTATGATTTTCCTGGTATAGGGAACTCTCAAGTAAGGAAACTCCTTCTACTAATTCAAGCTGGCACTCTCTTTCTGCAAGTTATCTTAGAGAGCCGTCTAGAACACTAAGAGATTAGGTGATTTGCCTGGGGTCACAAAACTTGCATGTGCTAGAGGTAGGATTTAAATGTATGTCTTCCAGGCTCCAAGGTCAGTTTTCTATTATGCCACCCAGAAACATGAGTTAGGTAAATCTTGGGCAAACAAAAGGCAGTCCTAGTTAATCCAGTAAGAAGTAAATATTTAGAACTCAAATATATCAATTCAGTTCAACAAATATTTATCAAATGTGAAGCAAAAAATATTTATCAAATGTGCAGGATACCTGCCCATATACAAGGCCATAGAAGCCTGGGAGATAGTCAACATGCCCTCTCTCTCTCAAAGAGCTTCCATCCTTCTGCAGGGGATATGATATATGCAGAGAAGTAAATACAAAGTAGAAATGGGAGACAGCTGGGTATAGTGGACAGAGTTGGCCTAGGAGTAATGATGAACCGAGTTCAAGATCTACCTTAGACATAAGCTGGCTGTGCTACCCTGGGCAAGTTATTTAATCTCTTGGTGTCCTAAGCAATTCTTTATATATTGCAAAAAGAGTAGCTAGTCTACATTGGTAGAAGGAGCTCCTTATCTCAATGATCCCAGGTCTGGACCAAAAACGAAAGTGATTTCAGGAGGGGGAGCACCCACAAAGAATGACCTTGGAGAGGAGGCAGTCTTTTGAACTGTGCTTTTCCACCACACAAGAAGTAGAATTATAAAATGTTAGTGCTAGAAGAGACCCAAGGATGTAGAAGTATGAAATATTAGACCTGGAATGAGCCTTCAGAATCTTCTCATTGGGTATTTCCCAACCCAAGCTATAACCTGAATAGCAAAATGTTTAAATTCTGTACTGGAGACCCTTCCACCTTTCTC
Organism: Notamacropus eugenii; assembly: GCF_028372415.1. NCBI lineage: Eukaryota > Metazoa > Chordata > Mammalia > Diprotodontia > Macropodidae > Notamacropus > Notamacropus eugenii. The sequence continues at coordinate 433,612,306 of NC_092872.1, forward strand.
AGCCCTAGGTGAATGACTTGGAACAGCTTAAGAGACTGGAAGCAATCAAGAAGAAGGTCATGGTGGGCATGGTAGGACAAGAGAGGTCAAAGTAATACTTTTTAAAAAAAATTCAGTGATTTTAAGAATTAAGGATTTTTGAGAACAAAAAGTCTTGTGTACCCATACAAATGTGTCCTCATCATAATAATAACTAATTTATATAACACTTTTATATTTTAGGTTTGCAAAACACTTTATATAATCTCATTTGATCTTCACCACAATCCCAAGGTAGGTGTTATGATTAGCTCCATTTTGCAGATGAGGAAACTGAGACTGAGAGAGGTTAAGTGACTTAGCCCGGGGTACACAGGGAGTATGTGTCTGAGGTGTAAGTGGAATCTCAGGTGTTCCTGATTCCACAGACAACTATTTTTCCACTATACCATTCCCATGGCCATCATGGACTTGGACCAATTCATGGAATTAGAAGCTTAAGAAACCTGCTGTGGCCTAAACTCCTTATTTTACAGGTGAGAAAACTAGAGCAGGGAAGGCGTCCATCTACCCATGGTTCCAAGATGGCAAACCTGGCATTAGAATGTAGACTTCAGGGGTGGGGAACCTGCAGCCTCAAGGCCACATGTGGCCCTTTAGGTCCTTGGGTGCAGTCTGTTGACTGAGTCCAAATTTTACAGAACAAATCCTTTTATTTAGGGTATTTGTTCTGTGAAGTGTGAATTCAGTCAAAGACTCGTAACTCCCAGGATCTTTCCCTTACAGTATGCTCCTTTTTAAAACTCCCCAAAGAATAAAATGAATAAGAGAAAAAGTGAGAAGAAGGTGAGTTGAGAGGAAGAAAGTGAATGATGAAGGGGAGTAAATATGAGACTGAACCTAAGCAGCTCAAGGGCCTCACACTTTCCTGGGCCACTCTTCTTCCTGCCAGGTAGGCTCTCCTTGGCATCAGCTCTTCCCTCATGGAGTCAGGCTGAAAATGATCACAGGAGGCAGCTGCAAGTGTGGATCAGTTCCCAGGACTGACTTTATCACTCTTCACTCAGAGCAGCTGGAGACACAGACTCTACTGTCACGGGCCATGACATCAGGCGGGAGTATTCAGTGGCCAAATGGCTTTTATTCCATGGCTTTCAGACTGGGTGGAAGGCAGTGTTGGAGAGTTCCAGGCAGGAATCCTAACTGATACAACCTCTGCTCCAAAGATCGAACTACTTAATTCCCCATCCCAGTCCACAGAGCACTGAAAACAGAAGGGAACTTAGGGATCAGCTTGTCCAGTGGTTTTCAAAATGCACTGAAGGAACCCTGAAACTCTCTAAGACCCTTTCAGGGGGTCCTCAAGGTCACAACTATTTTCATAACAATAACATGCTTTCATTTCTAATTTGGTAACTATGGATAGATAGAACCACACAAACAAAAGTTCTTTGGGGAGGGGGGTCCCTCAATAATCTTTAAGGGTATGAGTCCTGAGACCAAAAAGTTTGAGAACTGCTGCCTACACTAATTGTTTTACTTTATCGATAGGGAGAAACCACCTGAGAAGAGAGGTGAGTTTTCCACTTTTGCATGGTGCATTAGCCTCAGACCAGGGGACTTGGGGTCATGAACCCCATTTTTCTGACTCCCAGCCCAGTATTCTTCCACAATGCTTCCAGATGTACCTTTTTCCAGATGTGCCTTTAATGAGGGAATCTCTAAGATATTAAGGAGTAAAATGGGGTCAGGGAAGAGAAAGACCTTGAGAGTTACTGTATCCAGGGAAGAAAGAGTTAAGTCTGTAGCTAGAGTAGAGAGCTAAGATCTCAGATTCAGAGCCTGAAGACATCTCAAACGTCACCATTTCCTCATTTTATAGATGAGGAAACTGAGACCCAAAAGGTATAAATAATTTGTCCATAAGTAGTAAGTATCAGAGCCAGGATTCAGACCCAGGTCCTTTGATTCCAAATCCAGCTCTCCTTCCAGGGCACCTCCCTGCCAGTGTGAAGCCCAGCAGGTCTCTGTCATTTAGCGTTTTCTGGTATCTGCAGTATTTAGCACAGTGTCTGGCACATAGTAAGTTCTTCTAAAGGCTTGCTGACAGTTGGCCTGGCAGTCTGCCTATTGCCCAAGTCACACACTAGCTTCTCAGGCCCTACAGCTCCCTGGAGACCCCTTTTTCTCCAGAAATAGTTGCACACTGGCTTTTCTCAACTCCTATAATCGTGGGCCCTGCCCAGCCTTCAAGTACCCATAAGGCTGAATAAATTCAAGTGTTCTCTCTGAGAAGGTCTAGAGCTGGGGTGGGAAACCTGCTGCCTAGAGCCCACATGTAGCCCTCTAGGTCCTCAAGTGTGGCCCTTTGACTGAATTGGCTTTCCCTTAATAAAAAGATTTGTTCCATAAAACTTGAACTCCGTAAGGCCTCACCCAAAGACCTAGAAGGCCACATGTGGCCTTGAAGTCACAGATTCCCCACCCCAGTGCCTAGAGCATCAAATTGGCCCAGCATCTTAGCATGGGTGTGGCTAACAGGAGCAGTCACTCTGCAAAGACTTAGGTGAGTACTTTTCTCCCTATTAAAAAAATAAAAAGTGTTAGATGGAGGGGCCTCAGGAGGCCAACTAGAGAGTAAGGTTTTTTGTTGTTTTTTTCAGTGTGGTTTCTCAGTTACCATCCACCAATCACAAGGGCCCAGGAGTGTAAAAAGGGGAACTTCCTGTCACTTGGGATGAGTCACCCGGGGGCAGAAATCTCACTTTGACTACAGGGAGTACAGCATCAGTTATCTGTGGTCACCCTCTCATTTACAGAGTTTTATAAGTCCCCAGGGAACACATCTGTCTCAAGACACTGGTATGACCTGCCCTTTACACATTCATTGGTACCTCATCAACCAAGACCTTTGGCACCACAGACATATGGCCCTCACATATTACCATGATGAAGACATGGGGTTTCTATTACCTGCCTAGGCTACCCTCATCTCTTCTAGCTATCTGTAAAGTACAGCTGCTCAGGTCTCCCATTGAGGGAAAATACTCTTTTTCTTTCGTAACTCTGTGCTTCTTACTTCTCCTTAGAGTATAATAATTTTATATATATACATATATATATATTTGGATATAAAGGATCATTTTCAGAAAAAATTTCATATCTATTATCTCATTTGATCCTCAAAACCTTTGTGAAAGCCAACTCAAGGTTCAAAACTGGGGTCTGGCCCTTAGAAGCTGTGTGACCTTGGATGGATAATTTTATCCCCCTGGGCTACCATTTCCTCATCTATAAAATAAGGGAGTTGAACCATGTGATCTGTAAGGTCCTATCTAGCTCTAAATCCTCCCTGAAAAAGGGTTATTAGTCCCACTTGATAGATGAGGAAAGTGAGACTCAGAGAATTAAAGTGACTGTCCAAGGTCACACAGGTAGTAAGTGGTAAAGCCAGGACTAGAACCCAGGACTCTTGACTCCTAATTAGCAAATCTTCAACCACATTAGCTGGTACCTGAGTCATTTTGACTCCTAGAGGACAAAGAGTAGAGATTCAACAATAAATACTTTTATAAGTCACCCACTGCCCAATAACAAACACACAGTCATCTCTATACAAGAGATACCACACTCAAGGGCCATACTCTTCACTACAAGACTTTTATAAGACCAAATGAGCACCCAAGAAACGCTAGACTTTCTACCCAATCCCATGAGCTTCCCACACAATAAAGGAAACTAAGAATTCAGTAAACCCTGAGTCCCAACACCACTGTGCCCAAACTCATTCAGCTCACTAACCCAAAGATACTGTAGAGATCTACAGAAGAAATCCCCTATGCACATAACTTCCCACTTCACCCAAAGAAAACTGTGTCACAGTTGGGGAAAGATCACCCTGATGGTGGAGAATACAATGACATAGCAGGGAAAAGGTCATGAGAAATCTGGTTTTCAGTTGGGGTGAGGGTGGGGGAGGCCAAATTACAAGGTAAAGGATACAAGAATCCTGGAAAAGGGCTTTAGGGTAGGTACCTTCCCTCCTACCCCACCCCTCCAAATTCCTACCATCGGTCCTGCTCTGACTCAGCTAAGTCAAAGTAGTTTCACTTGAAATGGGAAGAAATGGCGCTGCCCACTTCTCTTCTCCCTTGGGTTCAGGAGGCTCAAACCAAGAGAAGTCAATGGGGCCAAAGCAGACTCAGAATGGAAACCCAGGACTCAATCTCAAGAAGTCTCAAGCCATGGCCCTTCTAACTGACTGAGGGGCTGAGTCAGACCTGCTCCAGCCTCTGCCTCTTGGGTCAGAGGGTACATGCTGACGCCAGAGCTCATCTGCCAAGTTTAGCTATAGCTCTGCTGTGAGTTAGCTTCTCCTGAATCACAAACACTTCACCCTGGCCCAACCCCACTGGTCCACCCTTCCAGCTAGGACACTGTAGTCTCATGACTACAACCCGCCTGGCTGCATCCCCATTAGCTGAACTGCCTACTCTCTGGATGCTGATGTAACCCCAAGAAATTTCTAGCCCTTCTCGAATTCCTTCCAGGAGCTCAACAACTCCCACCACTAGCGTATGCACTGGTAGGAAGGGGGGGAGGAGGGGCAGCCCATGGAGACGAAGGGTTACACATATTGATCACCCGGTTGCTATATACTTCCCGACCTACGGTCTTCCTTCAGAGACTAGCTCCACTTCTCCCCCTGTTCTTTCAGAGGTTTTGTGATTCAACCAGCCGAAAGGACTGCACTCCTCCACTCCCCCGCCCCGCTCCGTGCTCACCACTTTCTGTCCAGCACAGACCTGAGGACTCCCGAGTCGGATCAGGGTCTCAGGAGACTTCGGCTTTTCTTTGTTCTAACTTGCTCTGCCTCCCTCCCTCCATCTCTCCCGGGTTCCCTGGCACACTTCCAGGTCGTTTTGTCAGCAAAGCAAAGGAGCCCTCACAGACCCACATCTCTGCCCCTCAACCCCTTCCCCGCCCCCTGCCTTTTTTTCACAAGCTGAGCAGGAAGCGCACAGGCAGATTTCCTACAAGTTTTCGTCAGACAGCGAGAAGGGTGTCTCTGTGTGTGTATGAGCGAGCGACTTAGAGATCTTAACCCCTTAGAGACCTTCTTTGGGTCTCTCACCGGCTAGAAAAAGAATCAGAGCAGTATAGCACATTAGCTCTGAAAAGGACCTTAGAACATCAGAATGTTAGAGCATAAAAAAACAGAATGTTGGAGCTGGAGGGGCCCTTGGAGACCAATCTAGCGCAAACCCCTCATTTTACAGATGGGCAAATAGACATAGGAGAGAGGGGAAGTGACTCTGCTTAAGGTTGCACACCAAGTGGGCAGAGCTGGAAGGTAATGTGGTGGTAGTAGAAAAACACTGAAAATTTGGAGTCAGAGGAGCTGAGTTCACATTCTGACTCCTATTTAACTACCTGTGTGACCTTAGACAAGCCACTTTCCCTCTCTGGGCAGGTTTTCCATTTCCCTACTTGTAAAATGATGAGTTTTGATTCAAGGATGTCTAGAGTATAATTCCGGATTCTATAATCCTATCTGTAAGGATCTCAAAGCCCAGGGCTCTTTCCATTATACCAGGATACATCCCCAATAGGATCTACATAATATGGAAGTAATAAAATGCAATACATAGAGGTAGCAGGATATAGTGGAAAGAAGGCAGACTTTGAAGTTGGGAAGTCCTGGGTTCAGATACCTGGACAAGTCACTTAACCTTTGGATTCCCCAGGCAACTAAGACCATGAGTTGCAAATGAATTGGCAACATGAACTAGAAAAAGGAGTTTCTATATCGAGTTCTCCAACACGGTTGAAATGAAAGGTTCCTATTTGTATAAAAATATGTCTAGCAGTTCTTCTTGTGGTAAAAAAAAAAAAAAAAGAATTGGAAATTGAGGGGATGCCAATCAATGGAGCAATGGCTTATTAGAGTGTGGTATATGCTTGTGATAGAAAAGAATTGTGTTATAAGAAATGATAAACAAGATGGTTTCCGAAAAACCTGGAAAGACTAATATGAACTGATACAGAGTGAAATGAGAAGAACTAGGAGAAGATTGTACACAGTAACAGCCACATTGTAACGATGATTTGACTGTGAAAGATTTAGCTACTCTGATGCTATCCACCTCCAAGAAAGAGAAGTGATAAACTCTGAGAGCAGATTGAAGCATATTTTTGTTGCTTTATTTCTTTGGAGGGATTCAGGGGTGTGTTTTCTTTTGCAACATGGCTAATATGGAAACATGTTTTGCATGATTTCACATGTATAATTAATATCATATTGCTTGCTGTTTAAAGGGGTAGAGGAGGGGCAGGAAGGAAAGAATTTGGAACTCAAAATTTTTTAAAATGAATGTTGAAAATTTTTTGCACATAATTGGGAAACATTTAATGAAATAAATATATATTTAAAATAAAGAAATCATAGGACCTGACTTCTTACCCAATAACAACAAAAACTACAGTTCTACCCATTCTTCCTCATCCCCAACTCATTCTATGGCTATAAAGGGACTCCACTTTAAAGCTTTAATTTAGAGTTCCCACAGTCTTTTAATTAAAAACATTCTAGAGCTTTGCTAGTCCAAGAGTTGGGCTGAGGTGGGAGTAGGGGTGGGGATGGAGAAAAAGAGGAAAGAACTTCCCTGACCCCTTCATTAAGACTACAGAGGTATTTTTCTCAAACCTGGAGGAAGAAAGGATGAACCTCTTTGCAGCTTCCTTGCCCCTCGTTGATGCACAATCCTGTTCTGCACCATCAGCTAAACATTCTCTAGGTATTTTAGCTATGCTGAGCTCAGAATAATGGGGCTCAGCAACATGAGTTGTTATGCATCCTTGGGATAAGTATGAGCATAATCTATAGATTTGTATCCATGTGTGAATTGTCTTCTCTCTCCCATTACTAATTCTTTCCCTGCCCACCCATCTCCCCTACATTGTCGCCTTCCAACAGGCCAAAGGCAGAGACCCAGAGCTGGAAGTGACTTTATAGGCCATCTCATTTGACACTTTCATTTTCCAGATGATGAAATTGAGGCCCAGGGAGGGCAAGTGATGTGCCCAAGGTCACACAGTCAGTAAGTGCCAAAGGTAGGATTTGAACCCAAGTCCTCTTACTCCAGAGACCCTTTTCACTGTATCATGCTTCCTCCTAGCCAGCTGAAGCATTGGGGTTCCAGCTCCTTGGTGTCTGCTTTGTCTTCATTTGCCAGTCAGCTCCAGCCAGCCTTGCCATTGTGCTTTCCTCCATGCTCCGTGCTTGTCTTCCTTAGCCTCCTCCAGGGAAAATATTTCCCCATCTAAGCAGTCCCTTCATCCCCACCTCCTCAGGACAGAAGGCCCAGCTGTATACAGCTAGCACCTCAGGGCCCGTGGGTGCTGTTCAGGCCTGCTGAAATACCTCCTGCACGTGGAATTCAATTGGATAAATATTTATTAAGTGCCTATTACGTGCCAGGCACTGGGGATACACAAAGAGGCCAAAGGCAGTCCCTGTCCTGGAGTAGTGTGCAGTCCAATGGGAGGCACTGGCATGCAAACAAAAATATGCAAAGCAAGCCAGAATCAGGACAAATAGCTTAACAGAGGGAAGGCACTGGAATCCTATAGGTGGTGGGCTTTGGATGCTGTTTGTCCTTCATTCTGAGATAGGACCATGGCATCAAGGAGGTGAGGTCATGACTTGCAAGTGAATTGAATTTAAGTGAGGAAGGGCTGTGCAAAGTCACCAGCCTTCACTTCAGGACTTAAAGGATACCAGGGTGGACATTCCATTCAGCACTGCCTGAAGGAGCATTTGCTATGGGCGTGATCTCACGCCAGGGACTGAAGGAGGTACAGGAGTGAATAAGACAAGATCTCTGAAGCCTGTTAGTCCAAGAGCTGGGCTGGGTGAGGGTAATGGATAGGGCTCATGAAGAACAAGACAGAACTTCCATGACTCCTTCATGGGGATCAGACAGGTTCTACTCAGAGATAGAAAGCATCTTCCTGCAGTTTCCTTGCCCCCAGTTGACCCATAATCCTGTTCTACACCACCAGCTAAAACATTCTCTATGTATTTCAGCTATTTTGAGCCTAGAATAACAGAGTTCAGCATCATGAGTTGTTGTGCACCTCATGGGACTTTTCAGTTTACAAAACTCAGGTCCCCTAGCTCTGAATTGTGAGTTCTATGATCTCACATTGTCCTCCTGTAAGCATGTGGCCCAGTGGTAAGATCACAGATGGTCTCAGAATTCAGGAACCTAGTTCAAGTCTACCTCTGATTAGTGTGATCCTTCTTGAGTCTCAATTCTCTAAGTTATCAGGAAAATGGGAATAATTTTCAGCCTCAGAAACTCACTAGCTGTGTGACCCCAGCAAGTCACTTAACCTCTGTTTGCCTCAGTTTCCTTATCTATAAAATGGGGATAATGATAGCACCTACTTTAAAGGGTTATTGTGAAGATCAAATGATGTAATGACATTAAAGCACTTTGCACAGTGCCTGGCACATAGTAAGGACTATATAAATGCTGGCTATTATTAATCTTATTATTATTACCTACTTGAAAAGCAATATGGTATAGTATACAGAAGATCTGCCCTGGAGTCAGGAAGGCCATAGCTTTAGTCCCTCCTCTGATATACTAACTGTGTTGGCCCTGAGCAAGTCCTATGACCTCTCAGTGCTCTGGGCAACCCTCAGAGACTCTAAATTACAAATGCTGTGCTCTGTCTTGCTGGAGGGAGCTTCTACACTGGATCTACACCTATCTAGATCAAAAAGATAAAGAAATAGTTGCACTATCTCTGTCACAAGGTTGGTGAGAGGAACAGGTGTTCTGCAAACCATTGTCATTGTTATGGGTGGAGGCATGGGGGGATAGCTGCTTATTCCATGTAGCAGAGCAGATGAGCCTGGCTTCTGTTGGCCACACAGGTGTGATGCAAAACAGCAAGGGCAGAGGAGAAGTAAACCTATCATTACCCGGCAGAGTCCTTTCCCCCTCCTCTTCCCCAGCCCTACAGTGGGGTTTCCTTTGGCACTAATGATCCTCAGATTCCCTCCAGTGACTTGGGCACTGCTGGGGCTATTGTGTTCTGGGCGTATCATGGCCTGACATTTCCATGAGGGGGTGATTAAAGAAAGCAGCGCTCTGCAATTAGTGATACAAGGATTACAATTGTGGAGCCCTAGCAGCCATTGAAAGTCTCTGAATGAACCAGAGAGCATCTGGAGGGGGTAGGGGGAGGCTGCTAGGCCTGAAGGGGACAGCTGCCTCTCCAGAGACATTGCCAGGACCAGTTAGGATGCTTAGCTGTGGGGAAATGGCGGCTGGCTTTGCAAGATGAGCCCGCCAATGTTCTTGCCCAGCTTTTTCATTTACCTTGGCTGACTGAAGTACTAAGAGTCCAGCAACTCTTCTGGCATGGTGTCCCTCAGACCTCTAACCCACTTCCTCTTTGTCTCAGCAATATCACCAGTTTAGCATCTAGGAAATAAGCGTGGGTAGGGAACAGGCTCAACCTCAGCAAGATGTTACTTTCTGATATCAGCTCACCCCCACCCCAGGTAGCATGGTCTAGTGAGGAACATAGTAGGCCTGAAGTTAAGAAAGACCTGGGTTCAAATCCCTGCCCAGACAATTATTACCACTGAGACCCATGGTGAGTGTGGTAACCTCTTTGAGACTCAGTGTGCTTATCAGCAAGATGGGGAAAAGGCCACTTGCGAGACCAATCTTGCAAGACTTTTTGTGAAGAAAAATGCTTTGAATTTAAGTTCTATATAAATGGTAGTTGCTATTAGAATATTGCCTGTGAAATCAAATGCCACATCTGTGTGACCTTGGGTAAGTCACTTATCTTTTCTAGACTCAATTGTAAAATGATGGAGTTGGATAACATGGCCCCTTTCAGTTCTAAATTTATGATGCTGTGAGCCTATGATTTTTATTACCCTGTGGTAATATTTTTCATGCCTATTACTTCTACTACCCAAAACACATACATAGACTCTAATGCCTGGTCTCCTAGCCTCTGTCTTTAGAAATCATCCCTTGATGATAAATAAGTTAAGATACCCTTGTAGGCAGGTTCAAAGATTTTAACCCTAGCCTACAAAATTGGTATTGGTCTCACCAATACCTCCATTGACCAGTCTTTCTACCATTAATGAGTAGCAATGCAGCCCCATCTTCAACCTATCCTCTTTCCCACTTTCTAGATCTCTAGCATAAAATACAAACTTCTGGTATTGTATCCAAGAAAATACAGACAAGAGATAAGGTATTTATTTTTTGACTCCTATATTCACTATCCAATTTCCTTCAGGAAGAACCTGGATTTCTAATTTTTTTTGACTAGGGAAAAAATGCTGCTCTTTGACTCATCGGCTTAATCACTGAAAGGATGTTGCCTCAGTCAGACTGAGACCTGCTTACGACCTTAGCTTAAAAAGGCCAACGTTTCCCACTGTATCCAGGGCCATCTCCAGTCATCCTGATGCATATCTGGCCAGTGGACTCAGATGGCTCCAGAAAAGAAAATGAGGCTGGTGACTGCACAGCCCTCCCTCATTTAAATCCAATTCCTTTGCATGTTATGGCATCACCTCCCTGATCTCATGGTCCTCTTTGAGAACAAAGGGCAAACCACAACAAAAGCAATTTTCCAGAGCCAAATTTAACTTCTCTTTTACATAAGACCTTGGAAAGGACCTCAGGGAATCCAGTTCAAACCGCACCTGAACAGAAGAAATCCCTTCCATGAGACCCCAACGGTGATCATCCAGTCCCTACTGAGAAAATCGAGATTTTCATCTGTGAAATGGGTGGGTAAGAGTTCTGTTGAGTGTTTGCCAAAGTCATCTAGAAAGCCAATGGCAGCCAAAGATTCAGACCTACACCTACTGCCTTCGAGGCCAGTGTTGGGTCTATTAATCTATGACATCTCCTGAGATACAGCACTAGTCACATGCAGGCAAGCAAGGATGTGAAATATATCATCATCTCTTCCAAATTCTGGGAAAAGGCAATAACACAGAAATTTTAATTCTACTTGCTTAATCATATGGTGGGTGAATTTCCCTCAGAGAAACTGCCATCCTTGTCCTTCATTCCCTCCCTTGGTAATGGTGCTAGACACAAAGGGACCTGTCAGCCAGATATATTCTTGCTTTGGTTCCATGCCCTAGCGCCTCCCTCTGCACATGTCCTGAGTATAGATGAATAGTTTCTTTTATCTTCCAACATTGGGCTGGTCTCTGGCAGGAGTCCAGGTGGCTGCCCTAAGCAACATCGTTAAAGATGCTATCAGGCTTCATCCCTGAGATCCCAGGGCATCCAATTTGGCAACAGAGCCTTAGGTTTGGCTCAAGGTTGCCAAAGACACCTGTAATGGAGAATGGTACTCACCCTGAGAACGTTCAGGAAGGCCAGGGATGTAGCTACCTGCCCAGGAGTTCTTTCCTACATTGTCTCCTCCACTGACCCCACCCTAGTCTTTATTACTTCACATTTGGACTACTACAATAGACTCTTAAGCTTTCTCCTCATTCTCTACTAGCTCCCTCTTCAGTCTATCATGTACAGGCGACCAGGTTCATTGTCCTAAAACATAACTATCATCCTGTGATTTCTGTGCTCAAAAACCTTTCAGGGGTAGGCTGCCCATAGCCCACAGGTTTAAAAAGTCCCTGCTCCCTAATTTGGCATTTCTAAGAGCACTGATGACTGTGAAAAAGAGCACTGGACCCTCAAATAAGCAGGATTCCTGCAACCGTGATTGAGTCAGGGTGCCAGTTGGGCCAAGTTTTACAAAATGAAAGGATGATAAAGAGACTAGAAGAATAAACCGGGGTCCCTTGAAAGTACCAGAGTTAACTGTGTCTCCCTCTCTATCTTCCTCACAAAAGTAGGATTTCCCTTGATGGTCCTCTCTGACCTTGCTTTATGCTCCTCATAACCCCTTTCCAAACCACACTCAAGGTAGCACATCTTAAATGCCTGATCTGGAGAGTTGGAAATAGTCTCTTTTTTCCCTCTTCAATGGATCAGTTTTGGCTCATTTTGCAGACAACTGAATTGCCTTTCAGTTCTAACTTCCTTTGATTTCTATGTCATCAATGGTCTTAGTAGCTATTTCCAGCTTTACAGGATGTCCGAGTTGGAGGAGACCTCAGGAGATATCAAGTCGACACTATGCCTCAACAGAAAAAAATCCATTTGACAATCATTTTATCATACTTTCTTTCTTCCAAGCTTGGAACCATCATACCAAAAGCTTATATATTTAAGCCAGTCACTCAAATGCAATAGTACTACTCTGGAAGAAATTTTGAATGTGAAGAATTCAGAGAAGTATAGGAAGCAGGCTCACTTAGCTGAACAGATGCACAACAAAGGAAGCAGAAGCAGAAAAACAACATACACAATGATTACCACAATGCAAATGGAAGGAACAACAAATATACGGAAAATAAACATTGTATAATTATTATGACCTAGGTTGGCTCTGTAGAAGAGATAATAAAATGCAACTTTCTCCTCTGCCAAGATGAGGAATTATGGGTGATGAACCCTACTGATACCAGTGGATTTCAAAGTGTGATTCAGGACTATTTGTGTGTCCCTGAGGCTTTTTTAGTGAGTTGGCATGTTCAAAATTATTTTCATAATAATACTAAGACATCTTGGTTTCTAACAATAAATATCAATAGATATTACCCACCTATACAAAAGCTTTTTGGAGGGGAGGGTTCCTCACTAATTTTTAAGAGTATAAAAGGGGTCCTAAGACCAAAAAGTTTGAGAACTGCTAAGCTATTCTGTCATACTTGGTTGATATCTTGGTTAGCTTTGCTGAAATGTCCCTCCCCTCCTTTCTCACTTACTCATTCATTGCTATAAGGTGTGGCTTGCTGGAAATGGGAGATGAAATAATAGGTAAGAATGAAAGATATCAATAAAAAAAATTTAAGTATTAAAGTTTTAATACTTAATAGTATTAGTAATACTTAATAGTTAAAGTTTTAAATAAGCATCTCCTTCAGCATCAAACCAGCACAAGCACTGTACAACCTAATGAAATAGAAGGAATGTTGGACCTGAAGTCAAGAGAGATGGGTTCAGATCCCTGCTCTGACACCCACCAGCTATGTGATCATTGACAAGTCATTTAACCTCTATGACCTTCCATTTCCTCATCTATAAACTAGAAATAATACTTGCAAGAACTACTTTGTGGGGTCATTGTAAGAAAAGTGCTTTTTGAACCTAAAAAATGCTTGATTTAAATGTGAACTTAAGGTAGATTGCCTGCCCTCACACTAGAGTCAGGTACTTTAAGCCAGCCCCCCAGTCTCTGTATGGCATGCATTTGGTCCCACCTTACCTGTCCAATCACTCTTTCACTAATTTCCTTGAAGATAACCACCTTTGTAAGCTTCCTAAACATCTGTAAAATGAGGGGTGTAAGCCTAGATGGTCTTTATGGTTCCTCTAAGTTCTAATCATCAAAAAGCTTGTTTTACTCAGTCCTCACACCTGTGAGGTGATTAGGGAGTATTTATGTCCCTTTTATCACAGGATATTGAGGCTCATAGACACTATATTATTTGACTGAGGTCACCTGGCTGGGTTTAGTGTCTGAAGGAGGACCAGGTCTATGATGCCCAGCTATGGGCTGGGAGGCTATTCAAAACATTTCACCCCATGGTCACTCCAAGATCAGTGTTTTGGAGATGTAAAGGGGAGACTGTATCAGAAAGAAGGGCTAGGGCCAATCAAGAAAGAAATAGGATCATAGAATGGAAAGAACTCAACTGTGAAGTCAGAAGATATGAGTTCAAATACTCAAATCCTGATGCTTCCAACCTGGGGGATCTTGGACAAATCACTTAACCTCCCTGGGCTTCACTTTCCCTTGGACTTACAGTGGGAAACCTGCAGTCTCGAGGCCACATGTGGACTTCTAGGTCCTTGGTTATGGCCTTTTGATTAAGTTCAAGTTTAACAGAACAAATCCTTCTGTTAAGGAGATTTGTTCTGTGAAGTCTGGATTCAGTCAAAGGGCTGCACTTGAGGTTTCCCCTCCCTGGAGCCTAGGTAAACTCCGAGGTCCCATCCACATCTAAACTGATGCTCCTATAATAACAGCTAATGAGTATAATGACAGTGCTTTACAGTTTACTAAAGCTTATTGACATCCATTCTCATTATCTCATAGTAGAAAGAGAAAAGTCAGGACAAATACTCTGCATTTTACAGATGAGAAAACTGAGGCTTCCAAATTAAATATCTTTTCAAGATCACATAGTTTATGAGAGTCAAGAGATCTGGATTCTAGGCCTGGTTCTTCCTGGAAGTAAAATGTTCTAAATAAAAGAAAGTTCCCCCAATGGGAAAGTTATTTTTCTAATGCCAGGACTTAGAGGCTTTAAAAATACTTCTTCCCCCAAGTGAGAGAAATAGGAATTTAAATGGCATGTATCAATTTTCAGAGTATCATCTAGGCAAGATGACACATCTGCTTGCAACTTTTCCAAATCTCCCTGGAAACTCTCAAAACTTGGCATCTTCTGAGGTACTCCAGTCAGCAACCCCAGAGGGCTGATGAAATCCCCTGCTTAGAAAAGGCTCATGTTCAGAGGCAGCATGACTTAGTAGACAGAGAGCTGACCTTGTAGTCTACAAGATCTGGGTTCAAGTCCCACCTCTGACATGCCTGCTGGCTGTGTGGCCCTGGATAAATTAACTTCTCAGTGTCCCAGGCTACTCTCTAAGATGACTATAAATTGCAGAAAGGGTTCCTACCTGCCTAAGTAGAAATTCTTCAGAAGATCCTGTAAAATCATAGATTTCTTCAAAAAAAAGAAGAAAACAGTTTGAAATAAAACCTGGGATGGAACCATTTTACAGGTGAGCAAGCCACTTTTGATCTCTGGGCCTCAGGCTTCCCGAAGGAACTTAATGGACCAGAACCTATATCTCTTGATTCTCAAATCCAGTTCTCTTTCCACTGTTAATCTTTGTATGGCTTGTCTCCTCAGAAGACTTGATTTCTATCACCACACCAATCATTAGATTATACCCATTTCCCCTTTTCTCTGTCCGTTGTGTGACTCTAAAAATATGCCAAACAAGTTCATCTTATAACTGAACCCTGTGGTCTTCTCCCACCACCTTTCACTATCCCCCTCCCCCACCCAAAATATACACAACCCCCAAAAAAGAGTGGAAATTATTTTGGGCTCATGGGAAAGCATGAGATAGGTCAACTCACAGCTTCTTGTCAGAGACGCAGCCAGCGTGCCTTTGGTTGCCTAGTGAGTGAGACTCACACAAACCAGGGCCCAGGCAAGTGTGCCACCTCCCTAGGAGTAACCACAGCAACTCAGGCCCCAAGACACCAACTTCAGAAACAGATCCAGATCTCTGAAACCTCCTTAGAGGAACTTCCTTGGAAGATGGGCTTACCTGCTATATAGAGCCACACCACAGACAATACCACTTTCTATCCAGAAGGCTTCAGGCAAATCCTTCATATGTGAGTGGCATGCATGGAAATTACTAAAGATGTTTCCTTGCCCCACGAAACCCACCCCAAGAAACACTTCAGGGATTTAGAAGTCAACTCTTTCTCATGAAGGGTTCCCAGGTACCTATCCCACCTGTAAATACCTCCAGATGGTCCAGTATCCCTTTCCTGGGGATGTAGGGGAGGGAAAGAAGAGAAAGAACCCTTGTTTTCCCCAGGGAGACAAGTTAATAGAATCAAGGAAAAATAACTTTAGAGATGAAAGTGTCCTGGGAGACAACCTAATTCACCCTTTAACTTTTACAGATGGATTAACTGAGACCGAGAATACAGATGTCAAAGGATCTAGAGATGGGAGGAGCTTCTAGGGAGGGATCATCTACTAACCCCTTCACTTTAATAACCAATAAGAGGAAACTGACACTCAGACTAAATGACTTGACCAAGTGACCATATTACAAGCAAACAGTATGTAGGATAGATGGACTGGGAACGCCAAGTTTTCTGCCTCCAAAGTCAGGTTTGTTAGGATCAAAGAATAGAACGTGAGTCCTGGAAGGAATCTTCAAGATCACCAGGTTCAACCAGCTCGTTTTACATACGGGGAAACTAAGGTTTACAGTGATTAAAGCGACCTAACCAAGGTCATACTGATCCAGGAAGAAGCCCTCACGCTCAGGGGGTTGGGGGATAAAGTATCAATAAGTTTATAGTTCTGATATATGTCCGTTGAAGATTGGGGTGGTATCAGAGGGTGGGGTAGCCCAGGACGTAGTTTGTCCTCCACCCCATTTTGCCTCGGGAGCTGGGGCCCGGCACAGAACACGCTACAAGAACAGCCCGCGCCTCGCCAGAGCTGGGGAAAGTTCTACCGACCGCTCTGGGGCGTGATTTCTCCCCGTCTCACCTGAGCTGCTGCAGCCGCCACCCTCATGCCAGGTGGGGATGGGCGTCATTCCTCTTCGCCAGCCTCCCAGACCGAGGGGGATGCCACGCTCCTCCGCATCCCGGGCCCCCCGAGCCGCCAGCCCAGCAACCCAGCCCAGCTCCGGGTAAAACTCTTCCCCGCCTCCTTTAGTCAATTTCCTGGAGTTAAAACACCGCAAACAATAGTCTCCAATCTGAGAGTCGCAGCTGCTCGGGGCGGGGGGCTTGGCTCAATTTTAGCATAATTCTAGAGGTCTGACCAATGGGATAAAGGGAACGGCCCCAGAAAGGCGGGGATTGAACCTTCTCCACCAATCTAGGAGAGGCGTCCTTTTCTGCCCGCCCTTCATAGAATCAGTGGTGTCCGGAAAGTCCTGTCCTCCCGGAGAGCGTATTGAGGGATGCGGGTGGGGAGGCCCATTCACGGGCCTCCACAAACTGTAAGGTGACAGGATTTAGAGTTGGAAGGGACCTCCGATGAGCTGATAGCCAGCCCCTTATATCACGGAAGAGAAAATCAACGGGTCCAAGATCAAACAGGTAGCCAATAGGGGAGCCAGAACTCTAATATCTTTCGACTTCAAGTCAGTACCCTTTGCTTTCTTTTCTTTCCCCTCCCTTCCACTCCTCCTCCTCTCTCATCCCCTCTACACCCCGCCATTCACTGCCTTCTTTCCCCTCCCTTCCACTCCCTTCCTCTCCCACCCCCGCTACACTCCCCAATGCCTCCTTTTCCCTCCTCTCCTTTTCTGTCTTCATCTTCTAGCCTCGGTTTCCCCAACTGCAAAACGAAGGTATTAGACTCTTTGGCCCCTCCCAGTTCTGAGAACTCATGTTTTGTTGACACAGGAGATGGAAGTGTTTCCTTGTGTCTCTTCTAGGAAAATTGTCGACATCTTCCTTTCCCCCTCCGTCATGGCTGCTCATCTCCGGCCAGAGGGAATCCCCAGTTCTCACCACCCTCCCTCCACCTTCTTTATTTATTCTTAGTATTTCAAACCCTGCGTTTCACGAGGTGCCCAAGTCAGGGTGAGTGACACGAGAAATACAATCCCTTTCCTCATCCCTAGGAGCGGATGACCTGCTTTCACTTAACCCAGAGGCTGGACTCTGAGGCATTTTGGCAGTAGGCAACTTTGAAAGTAGAACATTCTAAAGAAAAGAAAGCTCCCTCAATGGGAAGGTTATTTTTCTAATGCCAGGGCCTAGCGGTTGTAAATAACTCTTCTTCCTATTGTCCCCAGCGACATTAAAGGAAAAGACCCTTGAGATAATTTGGTCCAAACTTATGATTTTACAGAAGGGGAAACCGAGGGTGAGAGAGGTTAGTACAAAACCAAGACTAGCAGTCCCTATCTCACAGGGTTGTTGTGAAGCAAGTACTTTGTAAACTGTGTATTGCTATATAAATCTGAGTATTCGTGTCATTTTTATTAGAATGTCTGAGGTGGAGAGAACCTTAAGCAGTTTGTTATAGTAGATATGGCACCAAAGGACCAAGGTTCAAACCTCAGCCCTGACATTTACTAGCTGTGTGACCCTGGACAAGTAGCTTAATATCTCAACACCTCAGTTTCTTCACCTGTCAAGGGAGCTTAATGATAATTACACTACCTACATCAGGGAGTAGAAAAGTGCTTTGTAAACCTTCGGTAAAACAGAGGTGCGGGTTATTATTAACATAGAATGTTAGTGCTAGAAGGGACCATAAGGACTGACCTTCTAGTCTAATACATCCATTTTTCAAGTGAGGAAATTGAGGCATAGTGTGGTTAAGTGATTTGGCCCAAATCACACAATGGGTTAGTGCCAGGTAGCAACCAGATCTCCTGACCCTCCGACTTTCTTCCCCAGCCTCTGCTCAGAGTTCTCCTGAAACTCTTCTCTTCTTTCTAAGGGGGCTCTGGCGTTCTGGACTTCAGAGTCAAGAAATACTTCCTGCTGGAAGCCTTACTCTGGGTGTATGGAACCTAGGGACAAGGCTTAGGATACATGTATTGGGATGAGGGAGGAGGAAAAGGAAAAGTTTTGAGTCACTTTAATGCATAGAGTACTCCAGAAGAGAACTGTAGTCTTACGTAGTGGTTCATGGAATTAAGCTGCTTAAAAATTGTTGTTGTTCTCTCCCCCCGTACCCCCGGGTAAGGAACAGGGTTATAACTAGGATAGGGCAGCTGGACCTTTCTCCCAAGTTGGGTAATATATAGGGAGCTAATAGCACTTTTATTGGGGGGGGGGGAAGGAGTGCTTGCTTTTTCTCTTGATAAGGACAGAAGCTATAGCTGAACTTAGCTACCTGGACCTTCCTTTCCTGTCCAGCTGTTTCCTTAGATATAGTGATATATCTTATTTGCCCTGTGGGGGTCGCACCCACCCCGACTACCTCATTAAGCTTTCCATCTTCCCTTCCAGGGAAAGCAGTCTTATTTTCAGCAGCAAAAGAGAAAATCTGAGATATTTCCAGGGTATACTACTTCACCACCCCTTGCACCCAATGAAAATGTTCTTAGTTACGGCTCCTGAGGGGATGGAGTAGCGGTGGTCAGCAGCTCCTGAAGGCTGCATTTAAATGTACATTCTGTACTTCTCTCTTCCTCCTTTAAACCATTATGGCCCTTATAGTTTATACATGGTAATAGCCTGTAATGGTTTCCTAACTTATCTTAAAAAAAAACAAAAACAACAACATAGCTATTTGTGTACCTGTTGAATGGCCAGGCAAGAGTGTTTGAGGTCCAGACCATGTTAGTGTGATGCTATGGGAAAAAAAAAAACCCACTAGCCTTGGAGTCAGGCAGGAGGCCTGGGTTCAAATCTAGTAATTTATCATGTAACCATAGGCATGTCAAGGTCTTCCTCTGGGTTTCAGTATTCTCATCTGTAAGACAGAGATGACCATAACACTATCATCTGTCTCACAAGATTGTTGTGACAAAAGCACTTTTTAAATTTTTGAGTGCTAAAAATGTAAGGCATTGTTTATAGGATATGAGGAATCTTTGTGACAGACTGGGTAGGTAGATTTCCTGCCTGATGGTTACTCTACATGGCCCATTTCTTTTTTTGTCTAACTTATTGATGTTAAGTAAGAGTTATCAAGATTTACAAAGCACTTTTCTCATAAGTCTATAAGGGGGGTATTATAAGCATTATTGTCCTGTCTTAACAGAAACTGTTATTTACACAGTGTTTGGGCAGCTGGGTTGTATAGTGGATAGGGTGCTGGGTCTGGAGTCAGGAAGACTCATCTCACCAAGTTCAAATATGATCTCAGACACTTACTAGCTGTGTGACCCTGGGCAAGTCACTTAACTCTTTTTTCCTCAATTTCTCATCTGTGGAATGAACTAGAGAATGAAATGGTAAACCATTCCAGTATCCTTGCCAAGAAAATCCCAAATGGGGTCATGAAGAGTCGGACATAACTGAAAAATAACAACAACACAGTGTCCAATACAGTTGCACTTTTAGATAGTCTGTATGTATAGAGTTTTAAGATGTACAATACACTTAACATTCAGCATCTCACTGATTCTTATAACAACCATAGGGAGAAGATTGGTTGATCAGTCATTTTTCAGTTGTAGTCAACTCTTCATGGCCCCATTTGGGATTTTCTTGGCAAAGATACTATAGTGATTTGCCATTTCCTTCTCCAGCTTATTTTATAGATGAGAAAACTGAGGCAAACAGGGTTAAGTGACTTGCCCAGGGTCACATAGCTAGGAAGTGCCTGAAGTCAGATTTGAACTCAGAAAGAAGAGTCTTCTTGACTCCAGGCCTGGCATTCTATCCACTGGATCACCTAACTGCCCCAAGGAAGGAGCTAATACAAGTATTTTTATCTCTATTTTACATGTGAGGAAACTGAGGCTCTGAGAATTTAACCATGATCACACAGAGAGCAAGTGTCAGAGTCAGGTCTCTCCTGACTCCAGGACCAGTTTTCTATCCTCTATAATGATGCTTCTCCATTTGGAAGCTGATGCTCACGAAGGATTAATTGATTTGCCCCAAGTCATATATCTAGTCAAAGTCAAGATTCAAACACAGGTCTTCTGACTCCAACTCCAGTATATATTCCACTAAACCATGCCATTTCATACACACATGTATGTATGTGTGTGTTATCTATCTTGTTATTCATTCAACATCTACTGAACACTAGTATATACAAGACACTGGGTATATGAAGATGAATATTAATTTTATACTCCCACTAGACTATAAACTCTTTAGGGATAAAGGCTTCTTTATTCTATGGATATTACTTTTCTATGGATATTACTACAAATCCATAGAAGGTGGCTTAGGAACACAGATGCTTAGGTATTATCCCTGGGTAAGATTCACTCACTCTATCCCCGTCTTCTGCTGTCAACAGACATCTCAAAAGATATGGTCTAGGAGTACCTGGTTGTCTTACCTGATCTCTCACCATCCAACTGATTGGGTAATTTGGTGGGAATTGGTCTTGTTCACTAAGGGGAGTTGGTTCACAAAACCAGCTCAGAACTCATTCCTTTGTGAGAAGACTGAAAGACTATGCCAAGTCAGATGCCCTGAGGTTTAAATAAAATGAACTTTAGAAACAATTTCTGGCACTGTGGTTGTTAGGGCCCTAGACAGTCTTTTTGAAATACTCCTCTCTAAGCCATCTCAGCTGGATATTGTACAGAAACTCACCACACTGTTTTGTGGGGAGAGAGGGATTTTGCAGATGTCATAGGGTTTGGTCCTTGAAAGGATCTTAAGGACTGTGAAGTTTAACCTCATTTTAAAGACTAGGAAACTGAGACCCAAAGACTCATCCATAGTCACAGAAGCAATAACTAACAGAGAATTCAGACTTAAGACTCTAAACCCAGTGCTAGTTTCATTATGCTCACTGCTTTCCTCCAGTGGACTGCCTCATGAAGCATCTACAGGGACTGTGAAAGGGCCAGAGGAATGCCATTCTTAAAAGGATTCATTCTTTAAATCCTTAAAAGGATTTCATTCCTTTCAATGCCCAGCTGAGAAATGGAGACTGGTCTTCAATCAGGTCAAAGATGGCCCCCTTGTGGCCTGCAGGAGAGATGCAGTAGAATGGATTGCCCAGTTTGGGTTACAAACTCATAGAATCCATCCATGTGAATGAGAATGGGAAAAACACAGAGATAAATGCCATGTGGTCCCTGCCTTTCAAGGAGCTTAAAAGATAATAAGACTTAGATCTGGGGAAGCTGTCAAGGTATCATCTAATCCAAGTCCCTGTGTCAAGACATTTTAGATGGTATTACCTCCATTTTACAGATGGAGAAAATGGGGCCCAAGGAGGTTAAATGATTTCCAAAGTTCACATAACTAGCCAGCATCAGAGAGAGGTCCAAAACTCATGAAGCACTGTTGTACAATAACCCTGGAAAACAATGGAGAGGACATGACCCAATGATGCTCCCCAATGGGAGGAAGGCAGCAACCACAGTACGCTTTTTCCTAACATGTTAGATTTATTGAAAAATTAAAGTCACAAGCTCTTTATATAAATACACTGACATCGCTGGCCATTTACAAGGCATCCATTGTTAGGCTGTGCACAGAGTGACCAGACAGGATAGGTGCTGGAAAGGAGGAGAAGCCTGGGATCCATGACTGACAGGATAGAAAATAATAAATAAGACAGTAGAGAGGTAAGCTGGGTTAATAAACAGCCAGGGCAGGAGGGTACTCACTGCCCATCCAATCTGTGGCACTAAGATTGCTGTAGGACATTTCTCGGGGACCATCTTCTGGCAGCTGAGACCCCAGAGCTCTTTCTTCACTCCTACTCTGGCTAACAGTGTCTCAGAGGAAGTAGAGGGAATACTGAATGGAGCCAAGCTCCTCTGGGGCAGATGGGATTCATTCCTCTCTTCGGAGGGGACAAGTAGGGGAAGGTGGAGAGAGAGTCCAGAGCTGGTAGGTGGGGCAAAAGAGCCTCTAACCCAACTCAGAAGGGAATCAATGAGTTCAGGGTGAAGGTAAAGACAGGAAATGTTCCTTAACACAGAGGCAGAGCCAAGTAGTGACAACTGTGAACAGGTCAGGGGAAGGATGAACCAAAGCTTAAGCTCTCTCCTGCCTCCTCTTCTGTTCTTTCCTTGGAGTTCTTTCTTCCCCTCCCTTTTGGGCCTTTTTCTTGTTCTTAGTCCTTCCCTGTTTCCCCACCTTCTTTCCTGCTCTCTGGGCTCTGCTGGGGTTGACTGCTAGGCCAGGGGATGTTAAGATCTGTCTGTCTATCTGCCAGCAGCCAGCTTGACCATGTGCCTAGGAATAGGCCCTTCCCTGAGGGCAAGGGGAGTAGGTGGGCCCCAATCTGGGCTGGTGGTCAGGCTGGCTGGAACAGACATGTTATATCACCTTACCACAGCCCAGTGAGTGCCTATGCCCCAGCGTGGGGAGAGGGATATGCATGTGCCAGGAGAGGAGCACTAGAAGATCTGGGAAGGAGCATCTGTTTGACGTGGAGCTACGTGCAGTTTTACACGTGTGAGTTTTTACACAACACAGAGCTCATCCGAGCCTCCACTGGGAGTAGTCACTTGAATCCTGGGCACTCTTCCTTCGGCCATCTTTCTACTTGGCTCTGGGGGTCCTTCCCCTAAAGCATCACATTGAACTCAGTAACCAAGAAGTCCACATAGTCCCGGTCCTTCATCTTGAAGGCTTCAGCGATGATCCGGGCAGCCTCCCGGTGTTCTTTGCCCCGCATTGTAGTGCCATTCACTTCCAGGATGACATGACCCACTTTCAGCTTCCCACAGTTGTGGGCAGACCCACCTCTCTGCAAAGAGGAGATACAGGAAGAGGATGTCAGTGAACAACACCCATGGCCCTAGACCAGCTACTGGTGGCTTAGAGAGACTATAGGCTGGGCTCACTTGACCTCAGACTGCCACAGCTAGGAGCTGAACTTACTTTTGTTAATTCTTATTTACACACACATGAGTGGCTACCAAGAATGCCCTCTGCGTGTGTGTGTGGTAACTGGGAGGTGCAGTGATAGATGCAAATGCAAAATGGCCCCTGCACCCAACACATGCTGTGCCAACCTACAGGTATACCTAAGCAGAGCATAAAGATCATATTAAATGTCCATGTGGCTGATGTCACCAACTCATTCTAACTTTATAGACTTGTTATATACCACTCCACCTTGTCCCAAAACATAGGTAGTAATGTAAGTTACTCCTTACTTCCATCTAATGTTCTCTAAGAACAGGAACTGAGTCCTTTTCTTTGTTCTATAGCCCTAAGCCCCTGGTTCATGGTTATACCCCCTTCCTGAATTCTGGTAAGAGGATATCTGGTGTGAGGAGCTAATGACAAAGCTAAAATTAGTGACGCTCCACTCCCAGATCACATCATTGTAAGCTTCAAAGAACAGAAATATCTTCGACAGAGCCCTAGTACTGCTTTGATCAAGGTAGTACTAGGAGGAAGAAATACAGGGGAGAGAGTAGGGGCAAGAGGTGGGGTGAGGTTAAAGGTCCTGGAGCTACTTGGAGTTTTAAGCTCCTGATGTTTTCAGGACTTCTTCGTGCCATCCCATTGGCTGCTTGAGAGAAGGCAAGGAGGTGTCACCTAGCCAAGTCTAGGAGAACCCAAAAACGAGTTTTTGCTTTTCCTAGATGTCACTTCTTTCCATACCTGGATGGTGACGATCCGTGGCAGAGGCTGTCTAGTATTAGCACCACCCTCAATAGCAATACCCAAGGTGGCAGCACTCTTCATCACTCTGATCAGAGAGGATGTGGGCTCCAAGAGGCCAGGCTGAAGGCAGAGGAAATGTTATCATCACCAAAGGCTGCCCCTTCAGGGGGTCCCTTACAGACTTGGCTAGGTTTTCTTTCTGGCTCTAAAAATGGACAATTTTCATTCTTCTAAGCTTCCCAACCTTATCCAAGGAGCATAGGGTTTCAGAGCTGGAAAGAACCTTAGAGTTCATCTGATCCAAACTACTCATTTAAAAAACTCATTCAGTCATTCAACAAACATTTATTAAGTCTACTATGCATAATGCATATAGACTGTGGAAGGGATACATGTAATATAAGTCTTCATCTTCAAGGATTTCACAAATTTCCATAATGAAGAAGCTGGTGTCCAAGGGAAGTCAGTTACTTGTCCAAGGTCACACAGAGCAAGGATTAGAACCCAGGTTTACCGATTCCCAATTTTTGTGTGTTTATTTATTACATGCTGAACTATTTTATAGGGGATAACCCTTATTTGGAAAAAAACACCTAGAAACAAGCTAACACTCCAATGGGCTTACATTCTTATCCAGTAGAGAGAGAAATCCTGGTATCTTTTATCATCACTCCCAGGGTGTGATGGTCTTGGGCAACATTGGCAAACTCAGTCTCAATGTGCAATAGGAAGTTTTTTAATTTTCTGATTCAATGTCTCTAGGGATGAGGCAAGGACAGACAGCATGTTTAAAGATGGGGGCAGGTGATGAGGAGGCCTCTATGACTGGGCGCCCTCAAGGCAGGGTATGGCAAAACCCTATCTGTGTTGTTCAGGCACAAAATGCATACAGCCACTGATCAGCCCATGTTTCTTATACCACACCTGCAGGCAGGGTTGAGAATGGGGTCAACCATGCCCCCTTGCCCACTGACTTCTAAATCACATATAGGAAACCTTTCCCTTGGGCAGACTCCACCCCTTCCCTATCTCAAAACACCCTGGAAATGTTCCTCAGCCTGCCATGCCTATGAAGCTTCCTCATGCCTGTTCCTTACCGGTTTGGTGGCTGCCTCCGCCACCCCCTCATTCCGGGGAAGGTCCTTGCTGCCTCTTCCCTTCGTGGATGCCTGCTGTCGGCCTCGCTCCTTGCTGCTGGCCTCAGCCTCCCCGGTGTCCACACCACTGTCTTCGCTGAGAGTCTGCCCACTGTCTGACAGCTGGGAAAGGGTGGAGGCTGCTGGGGGTGATAGCGGGAGAACAGCTGTTAGCAGGAAGGAAAACAGAATATGTTGTCAGGAGGCTGCTGAGGAACACCTTTGGACCCTGGGCCATGGAGTCTCTTCTGTTCTCTACATGGAAGTGGACGTAGGGCACAAGTAAGTAGATGGGAAGATAAGGATGCTAGTTTGGGCACCAGGTTAATCTAGGAAATCTTAGCTTCTTCTCAAGCCTCTGTGAGACTCAAGGACCCAGAAACTGGTACAAGGGTTTTTTGATTCCGGAGTGACAACAGGGAGAAGCCACAGCAGCTACATATTGGTGGTAGTGCCCTCTAGATAATTAATTAACTATTAGATAGACGGTGCTATTCCAGGCCCCTACAACTATACCCACTTCAGATAATGCCACTAAGACTGCAAGAAGGCATCACTTGGTAATGATCCATTATTCAGTTTATTGAAATTTGCTCACGCTTCTTTACTTGCAAGGGGAGAGCAATTGAGTGTCCTTGCTTCCTTTCTCTCCAAAAGTCTTGACCAGGGGTGGGGAGCTTATGGCATCGAGGCCACATGTGGCTTTATAGATCCTTGGGTGTGGCCTTTGGACTGAGTCCAAGTTTTACAGAACAAATCCTTTTATGAAGGAGATTTGTTCTGTGAAGTTTGGATTCAGTCAAAGGGCCACACTTGAGGACTTACAGTGCCACATGTGGCCTTGAGGCTGCAGGTTCCCCACCCCTGGTCTTGACTTTTGTCCTGCCACTGGAGTTAGAAGACTCAGGAAGAGAGGGTGAGGCTGATGACTTTGCACAACTCTGCCTCCTTTAAATCCAATTCACACACAAGTCAAGACATAAACCCGTGAAGTCATTGATCCTCTAGAAAACAAAGGACCACCACCACCAGCAACAACAATGGTGCAAAATATACTCCCAATATCCCCTGCATTGTAGAAAGGTGGAGAAGGCCTAGAAATGGTTACCCTTTAGTTATTGCCAAATACCACCTCTATGTAGATGACTTGAAAATCTCTATCTCTAGAACTGACTTCTCTTCTTTGATCTATCCAGGACCTTTACCTCCCATCACCTGAAGGCTATCGACTATCTCTACATGGACACCCCTCTAGCACCTCCAAATGAACATATCTCAAACCAGGGATATGCTAGTAAATGATGAACAATTGGCTCTCTGAAAATGCAAAACACAAATTTTTTTAATAATCTTCATTACTAACATTTTCTTTATCACTTTCTTAGGTCTAGAGTACAATCAAACAAAACAATAAATCAAGCCCTGCTTTGTCCAATTGTATTTGTCCAATTGGGGTACAAAGAGGGCAAGACAACTGTGTATGGTCACACAGTTACTATGTATTGGAAGTGGTAACTAGGGTAGTTAAGTGGCTCAGTGCATAGAGCACTGGCCCTGGAGTCAGCAAGACTCATCTTTCTGAGTTCAAATCTGGTCTCAGACACTTACTAGCTGTGTGACCCTGCACAAGTCACTTAAAACTGTTTGTCTCTGTTTCCTTATCTGTAAAATGACCTGGTGAAGGAAATGGCAAACCACTCCAATATCTTTGCCAAGAAAGTCCCAAATCATGACATGAAGAGTTATACTCAGCTGAAACATCTGAGCAACATCACTGCTATATCTGGGTTGGTGACTTATCCTCTGACCATTCTATATACAATTTTAAGTCATAGACTATTATCATACATAAGCTTGGTAGCTCCCCCCAGTACCTAGCACAAGGCTCTGCACACGGCAGACACTTACCAAATGTCTATTGTATTGTATTGGAAATAAATAAAGTGACCCTTTCTAACACTGTAGTTCAGATGTAGCTATGTCCCTGCTGGATATAAGGTCCCAGACAGTGATTGCAGAAAATAATAAATCATTTGTATTCAGGTGTCAGGACAGTCTGTGAAATGGTCTGGGATTAAACATGGTAAGAAGCAGGATGACAGACAGCAAGAGGAAGAGAGTCTGCTCCCTGGTCAGAGATAGAGGCCAGAGTTGGAATCCTGCCTTTCTGAGGTAATAAGAGCTCAGAAACAGAATCCAAATGGATTTCAATTGATTGGGATACCTTCCTCTCCATAAATCTACTAACTAGCCTAAGGAAGCTTAGTTTAGGGTGGAGTTTCCTAATCTTTTTGTGCCATGGCCCTTCCTTCCAGGATATGATGAAAACTAGGGACCTCTTCTCAGAATAATGTGTCTAAATGTATAAAATAAAATTTAAAAGGAAACCAATTATATTGAAATACAGTAATAAAAATATTTTTTAAAGTTCATAGGCCAGCGGTTAATAACCCCTGGTCTAGGGGGTCATGACAGGTGGTTTGAGTCTGGACCCTCTATCGCATTCTTCTATCTGCTGCTGAAACTGATCATTTTTCTTTAGACTTCAATTTCCCATCTGCACTGGAAAAAGTCATCTTCCACCTCTGAGGCTAGTTGAAAAGGTTTATGGGTTAATGTCTGGTAGTTGGTTGCTCAGTGATCTAAGAAGATGTTCTTAACCTGAGGCCCATTAACTTTAAAAAATGAATATTCTGATAACTATTTTAATATAATTGGTTTCCTTTACAATGCTATGCATCCTATGCATTTAAAAGCATTCTTCTGAGAAGGGGTCCCTGGCTGCTATCAGATTGCCAAAGGGTTCTATGATAGACAAAAAGGTTAAAACCCCCTGATCTAGGGATAAAGGGTATGAGACAAGTGCACAGTTCCAATCACCCCCCTTGCATTACCATCTATTGGCACTGGACCCCTCCAGCTAACAATGACAGGTCAAACCACAAGAGGGCAACATGGCCCAACAAAGCCATGATCTTTCTCTTGATGTCCTGGGGGTGGGGAAGTAGGAAAGCTGTCAGTGGATGCTTGTGTAACTGTTCCAAGCTGTTCCTGCCTTAGAGGGGTATCAAAAGTCAGTTCAGAACCTCTCCCTCTCAAAATGTTGTTGGATTTTCTACTTGGAAATTTAGAACCAATTAAGTCAGTTGACTCCTCCTAGCTTTGCCAACCATTGGGATGCCTGGGCTTATTCCAGAGGTGTGTCATTGCTACCCAGGGAGGAGGAGAATAGAGGTGATGGTCTAAGATGGCTCAATATTATCTTGCCAGACACACAAGCCAAAGTATAGTGCGTAATATACTGTAGGAAGCCATTTTCCTTTCTCTTTTCTCCTTGTTATTTTGAAACTCATTCTAAGGACAAAATATGGAAAGCTCCCATTAGTCCAGGATGGCTGGGGAAAGGGAATTTTTTTGAGTTACTATGTGTGTGTGTACACACACACACACACACACACACACACACACATATGATTATCTATATACTTCAGGCACTTTAATAAATATTTGATTGATTAACTGATACTTGAAGAAGTCATTATTTCACTGGTTGGGTAATTCTATTGCCAATACAGATTACACCGCTGCCCCACCCTTATTAGATGGCCTTTAGGAACTTCCATGGGGTTGGCCCACCAGAAAAACTTCCAGCCTTAGGCCAGCCTGGTGACCCTCTCCTCCTCGTTTAGCTGAGCTGGTCCTTGAACAACAGGTAGTCTATCATCCGCCTGTACTTAAAGTCTTCCTAGCCAGGTAGGACCTTTCTGAACTAGAACAGTACTGTCAAAGCCTCCATTTTAAGCCACAATGAGGCAACGGGGTTAGGCATCAGTGGAGGATACCTTCTACATGCAAGGAAAAGAATATTCTAATTCACAAGATTTTTGTGAGAAGCAAATGAGATAATGTATGCGATGCAATTTGCGAACCTTAAAGAATCATAAGTGATTATTTTCCCCCCAATCTGTGATGTGATTGATGTAGGGAAGTTCTAATGTGAAAATTCCCTCTAATTCATGGAAATTGGAAAATCATCTATAACTTAAAGTCTTAGAGAAGTGCCTGAAATGCAGATGAAAAGGTTAAGTGACTTTACGCATGGTATTAGAGGATAAATGTGTGTGAAGTATATGTCAGCAGGACACGAACTCAAGTCTTCCTAATTCCAAAGCTATCCATCTGCCCAGTCACCATACTGCTTTATTATTAATATGGATTACCAATTTTCAAAGAAACAGGATAGAGTCAAATATACTTAAAGCCCTCCGGAAGAGAACTTTGGAGTCACCTAGTCCACCGCCCTTATTTTACAGGTGGAGAAACTGAGGCCCAGAGAAATTAAAGTAGCCTTCTGAAGGCACACAACTCATAAGTGGAAGAGCTAGAATTTGAACACAGTTCCTCTGACTTGAAAGTCAGCATTTTTATACTGTAATGCATCTCACATCTCCCACTAAACACTGCACTGAACATAATTAGGTCACTTGGGAGGCTCCACGTTGCCTTTTAGTCAACAGTGACAATTACCATTGAATGGTAGGGGTATAAGATGGAAAAGCCAGACTTGAATCTTTACAGGTCCTAGGGCCACAGTCTGAGAAAACAAATTTTTTTGGTAGAATAAACCTCTAACATCAGCTTCCGTCTTTGTTCCTTTCTAATAAAAGTCAAGGGCAGAGAAGCAACAGTGGACACATGAGCATGCTGAGTGGTTAGAGAGAATTCTGGGTCCATGACAGTCTGATGGGCTACTCACCTCGAGTCTGTGGCAGGGCCCTCACTTCATTCACATCTGGTTCACTGTTTGGCCGGTGTACTTCCACCATGACAAAGTGATGATTTGTTCCTGACTTGGGGCTATTCTTATCAAGGGGTATGGGGACAGCAGTAGGAGAGGGAAGAGGAGGACTTGGGAGGCTGCTCCCTGAGGAAGCATCAGGGGACATGCCCTTCAGATGAGTCGGAGATTGAACCCTGGGGAAAGGACCTATTGGGTGCTGGTTGACAAATGACAGGTGTGTATCCATTGGTTTCTTCGAGCTGTGATTGGCTGGAGAAATTGTGGCATAGATGGGGCTGGCAAGAGACCCCTCTGTGGATGAAGTGGCTCCAGTGGATGGGGTACCAGGTGTGTCTCTCTCTGGTTGGCCGGTTGGTGAGCTAAGGTTGTGGGGCGCTGTGAAGAAAAGCCCAGATTGAGAAGACTCTGAAGAAGGGCGTTTGAGATGGTCTTTCCCAGTCTTTCTCTGTTGGGGAACAGAAGAGTCAAGGGACTGAGCTGGAGGAGGTGGTGGTGGAGGCTTGAAGTTGGGTGGTGCCTCAGAAAGGGATGCGACATCATCCTGCCAAAAAATCCAGCAAGAACAGAGGCCATCAGACTCCATCATTAGAGCTGGGACAGCCTTCCCTTGGAGAGAGACTCAAGAGATGAGAGGCTGTACCAGAACCAACCAAGATCCAGGCTGGAATTCTGTCTCCTACAGTTGTCAGGGTTCTATCAGTCATGTGACGAGGTCTGCTTGAATAATGCAGCACCATAGTGGAAAATCTGTGTTATCTCAGCTGCTGATAGAGGACTGACCCCTGTGGCTTGGATCTTGGCAAGTGTCTTTGCAGACGGTATTGTTACCTAATAGCCTCCTCCTTTTGGGAATCTTACTAAGTCCTTGGCATCAGCAATATCCTGTAGCAAAGAGTCTTTACAGACTTAATTACAGGCAGTATTAAAAAAAAAAAAAGACATTTCCTTGGCTTTGCTACATTCTAAAGGATTAGCTTATACCAGTGAGGAGCACAGCGGGAGTGGAGGAAGAGAAAATGAGCATACAGGTGACATTATCCTTTAACTCTACACAAAGATGCCCAGTGACTTGCAAACAAAAACCAAAGAAGATACAATAGATAATGTGGGATGGTTGCTGTTAGGACAGAGAAAACCAGGGTTAGACCAAGAGAGAAAAAGATAGAGAGTTATGCAAGCATAGGATTTAGAGTCAAAAAGGTCCATCTGACATAAAAGGTTAATGCTGGAAGGGACTGGAGAATATGCAACCTCTGAGAGACAAGGTCCTTCCCTAGGCCCCGTAGGGAAGCATCTACTCTAATCTCCTTATTTTATATACTGAGTTCACTGAAGTCCAGTGAGGGCAAGCAACCAGCCAAAGACCCTACAGGTATTAAATGGATACTCTGAGACTGGACTGAAGAGCAGTGCTGGGCCTAGAACAGGACCCTGAGCTTGCTTTTGTCATTCTGCCAAGTGTATTTCATGAAAACCGGGTGATATGCTTGGTATATCTGATTGTTCTATTTTGTGTGTGGTTTTGTGTCAACCTAAAATTTCATCAGGGAGAATTCCAGATATGGAAACTTCCTCCTCTTATCCAGTTCAGCTCCTCATCTATAATTTGATCCTTGAGAGAGCTGTTCAAGGGCACTGAGAAGATAAGAGGTTAGTCCAATGGACACAAAGCCAAGTCTTTGTCTGAGGCAGGACTTGAACCCAGGTCTTGGGGGTTCCAAGGCAGGCCCTCTAACTCAAGTCTGATGCTAACTACCTGTGCTCCCATGGGAAAGTCACATCAGCTCACTGGACTTAAATTTCCTCCTCTATAAAATGAGAGGGTAGGATTAACTGATCTCTGAGGTTAATTCCTATGAGGTTACACTTTACAGTGGCATGCTGCTTCTCTGTTAGTTCTTCCCTCACCCTGCCCTTGGAGGCAACTGGGGTTAAGTGACTTGTCCAGGGTCACACAGTATCTGAGGCTAGATTTGAACTCCTGGGCCAGTGCTCTATCCATTGTACCACCTCACAGGCCTTTCTGCTAATTCTTAGTGATCAAAATGTCCTATTCCAATTAAAGGCCAAAAGACAACAGAACATCTTACCAAGGAAACATCTGGTAGAGCACTGGTACTGCCCTGGATTACTTCTCCAGTTTCTTCAAGATCTAGAGTATTCTAGAAAGAAATGAAAAGGAAAGCAGTCAGCAAAGACATACTGAAAAGAAGCAAGCTGCTTGTCCTCTGGGAGAACAATCCTGTCTTTCTGCTGCTTCAGTGCCATGTCATGGCTTCTCTCCTTTAACCTCCATCACCCCAGCTCAAAATAACATGTAGAGGACATTTTTTTAAATTTAGCCTATTGGTAAAGTGAGTACTGGTTGCTAGCCTTCACCTCTGTATGTTTCACTAAGTCAGTATTCCCTGTTCCTGAGAGTTAGGTACCACCCCTTGAGGATACCCAAGTAGTACACATCTCTGTTCCTTCATCTGTTGTTTCCATCCCCCACTGTAACGGGTGAGGCCTCCCTGGGCCTTGGCAATCACCTATTCAAATCAGTGCCAGATGTTTGCTTTCTGTGTAATTGCAGCCCAAATGACATTATGAAATGTCAAAATATGTCCTGGTCCATGTCAACAACTGAGGTAGAGACAGAAAAATGAGTACTGAGGAAAATGAAATTAATTCACGACTCTCCAAAAGCCATCCTGGTAGAGAACAGCAATCAAGGAACTGGAGAGAAGTAATTTGGACCTAAAGTGACTTTGACTAAGCACTTCCAATTAATGCCAAGGAATTTATAAAAATATCATTTGCATGTATTAAGAAGAGCAAAAAGAGGAATGTAAAAATTTTGTTGATGTCTCCTGCAGTTAGAGGAGCAATGCCCCGCATCTAACACATCTGGGACATGCACAGGTGTAGAGAAAAACATGACCTTGGCCATAGTAGGCCTCATCCAGAAGCTTGCGTTAGCAGTGAGTCAAGTCTGGAGGATGTCTACCTTAGGGGGTTATGATCACATGTCTAATTGGCAGCAGAACTAGGATTCTAATTCAGGTTTTCTGGTTCCAAGTCCAAGTGCACCAGACCTACCTCTGTCACTGACTAGCTGCGTGACCATAAATGAGCTAAGTGACCTCTCTGAGTCTGAATTTCATCTATAAAATAGGAACCATGATACTTGTGGAACTCGCTGTATTGGCACCACCTGAAACTAGCCGTATTTGGGTGTCCAATTGAAAGGTTATCAAGAGATAAGCACTCTGTAAGTCACAATTATGACAGTGGCTTGGAGAAGAGGATGAACTATTGGCATGTGGGTGAATCACAAATATTGGAGGTAAATACGTTCTTAGGATGCAGGTTCTTCTTTACAGAGATCCTTCTGCTCTCCCAGGACAAGAATGCAAGAAGTAGGGTTCATCTGGAGTACCTGTCATACTGTTCCCCTTCTTTCAAGGCTTAATCTAAGGCCCACCTCCTCCCTGGAGCCTTTCACAGGCACCCCCTGCTCACAATAGCTCTTTCCAATGAAAACGCAGAGTACTTAGTCTTAGAACACCCTAACATCCCAGCCCCCCAACCTGATGCAAACATTGCTTTGTATCACTAGTAATTTTTCCCCTGTCTCAAGAACTAAGCTATGCAAACCTGGGCAAATCATTTAACCTCTGCCACCCTCAGTTTCCTCATCTATAAAATGGGCATAATAACAGCATGGGGTGATTGTGAGGACCAAAGGAGATAATATTTATAAAGCTCTTTGCAAACCTTTATGATTTATATGGTAGCTGTTATCATCTATGTGACCTGGAGTAAGTTATTTTTCCTCTTAGACCTCAGTTTCCTCAACTGTAAAATGAAGGCGTTAGACTAGTCCTTTCCAGTTCTATGTCTATAATCCTAGACTATATATTCTTCCTGCTGTTGGGTGAGCTGAAGTCCCTAGAAAATGGGGTGTGATATTGACTGAGGCCTGGGATAATGACAGTAGGCAGTTGGAAGGTAAAGAATGACTTTCTTCATTACTACATTGGACAGAATTGGTATTATTGTATGATGGATGGTGTGAAATATTATTTCATTCTCTGCCATTAATTGTGTAACTGGTGCTAGAAGGTGCCAAAGAGTGGAGAGCACATCTTCTGTTCTATTGACCATTATTTATTGTTGGATAAACAACTGATTAGTCTGGAGCTGCAGGACGTCTGCATTTCTCCATCTGCTAAATCCAGTTGCTCAGAAGGCTCCTGTCCTTAAAGTCTTACCTCATTTGCTACTAAAATAGACAGAGACAGCAGTTTAATAACGCAATGTATTAGTCAGCAAAGATATTCAAAGAACAGACTTTTTATCACTAAAGCCTTCCGATAAGGATCAAGGTCAGTAGAACCACTCAGTGAGGGAGTTAGGAACAAGCATTTATAGAGAAAAATGGCGACTTGGACCTTGGAGAAGTTAAGCTGACAATAGGGTAAATTTTTTTGGAGGGTGGAAAGAGGAGCCAGAGGCAGGTGCTCAGGCCACAGTTATTTCATCCATGTCACCTTGGGGAGAAAGGGAACCCACTTACTGGAAGTTAGACAAAGCAAAGAAGCATTCTGGGAAATCCCTGATCCAACTGAAAGTTCTCATTCCCTCCTTCCCCTTAATACTCACTATCTGTACCACTCCTGTGATCTTAGCCTGTTCTGTGTACTTTGTCAGTCTGTGAGGACCTGCAGGGCAGGGACCCTGTCTTGTATTCTCCTTAGGACTTAGCATAATTCCTTGCACATAAGCATTTAATAAACAGGTACTGAATGATCATGGTGTTGCAGAAGAAAGAGTACTGAGTTTGGATTCAGAAAACCCAGATTCAAATACCAAGTCTGCAACTTATTATGTGACCTTGGATAAGTTCCAGCTCCTTTCTGGGCTTCGATTTCTTTAGCTGGATTAGACTACATGATCTATAAAGTACCTTCTAGCTCTAAAACTCAGTGAATCTGTAGGTCTTCAGGAAGCTAAGAACTGTACAGGACCACCCAAAAACCTTTTCTTTTCCTCTCCCCACCCCCAACCTCTTTGTTCAACCCATAAGCAGCTAGAACTAGAAGTTATCTTCTTTTAAGTTAGAGATAAAATAAAACTCAATTTTTCAGGGTTGGCAAAAGCAGGACTGGGTCATCCCTTGCTTCTAATATTCTAATAAATCTCAAAAATAGAGATTGTGTGTGGTCATAAATTGTAATGACTTTTAAGCACAGGATTATGACTTTCAAAGCAAAGCATATTAAGATTTTGCCGTGTCTGGCATCATTTCCAATAGGCCCACAAATGTCTGGTACATATACTTACATTGTGCTATTATTTAACTCCTTAGTTTTTTACTCTATTAAAAATTTTAAAAACTAATATAAAGTCATTATTTTGGGTTCTTTGTCCTATTACATTTTGTTGCTGATTCCCTACTTTAAATGTGAATTGTCTAAGCTTCACTTTCCCAATTTGTAAATTTCAGGATTTGGACCCCAAAATGGAGTACTAAAGTTTTATATTCTAAATCTAACTTTTAATATTTTAAAATAAATTTCTTAACCTACAGCCCATGAATTTGTTAGAGAGATACACAGATAGAGAGAGAGACAGACAGACAGAAAGGGTTGGATAAGGAGAGAGAGAAACTATATTTCAGTATAATCAATTTCCTCTGTAATCTTAGGTATTTTATTTGATGTATTTAAAAACATTATTCTGAAAAACAGTTCATAGGTTTCATCAAACTGTTAAAGGGGACACTCAAAAAAGAAAGATCAAGAACCTTTGTTCTAAGTCTTAGAATATTTGTAAATATTTAATATTTATAAAGCACTTAGCGTAGCACCTGGTACATAATAGGTGTTTAATAGATGTTTGTTCCTTCCTCCTTCGTCCAGATCTACTACTTCTTATACTTCAAGAAGCAGTGGTTTTCCCCTCCTAGTAGGTTTTCAAGCCGAGGCTGGATCACCACTTGTTGGATGTGTTATAGAGTTGAGATACTTCTATAAGTAGGGTGGACAACATGGCCTCTGTGGTCCCTTCCAGCTCTTACATTCTGTGACTCAATGATTCAAGACCCCTTCTGACTCTAGTATTCTAGGGTGAAGGTCCCTCCTAACTCTAATTTTCTGATCCTATGACCCTCCTAGTTTTAACATCCTGACTTGTAAGACCCTGCCTATCTCTAACATTCTATGATTCCATGGTCAACTTTAAATTCTCAAAATCCAAATTCTCCAACGAAATCATAATGGCTCCCACAGCCACCTCCAGATGCCACCAGAGAGAAAAGTCCTACAACTGTTCTCCCTAGTCTACAACTGACTCAGAGGTTAGTCAACTTTCTCAAAGTTGCAGAGCCTCAGTGAGGACTCAGCAGTAGAACTCTGGCCTCCTGACTCTTGATGGAAGAAGGACAACCTGCATATTCCTTGTGTGGTATTTATCCAATCCAAGAGCACTGAGTGGCTCTTAGAAATGCTGCAGGGTCTGTCAGTGAATAAACATGGAAGACAAATGGGGCTGCTGTTTGCATTTCGTCATTTCCTGTAGCATCTGGTAGAGGTGCTGAGCTTGGCACTGTTCAAGCATCAATTTCCAAAGCTAAGTAGTATTAAACAAATACAGGCTGCCAGCTGCAGGTTATTTTGTGTTGGGTTTTTCTTGATGGCTATTAACTTTTACAGTCCCCTGCTTTCTCACTTTGACTTCAAGAATATTGATGGAGTCACAAATCAAGGCTCTACTGGAGGTATTAGATGAACCCAGGATTTCTTTAAGGTTTTGTGTGCAGACTCTAATGGGAAGAAGAACCTCAACGTGGATGCAGGAGAACTGCATTCAAATCTTGCCTGCAGCACTAACTTTATAGCTGTGTGACTTTTAGGAAATCATTTCTCCAAGCCTTAGTTTCCTCACTTTTAAAATGAGAGAGTTGGTCTATACCAGGAGTCTTAACTTGGAGTCTATAGATCCTAAATGGGTCTGTAGAAACATTTCAGGAGGTTCATGGATTTGGATGAGAAAAAAATTACATCTTTATTTTCATTAACCTTTAGTTTCTTTTGTAATCCCATGCATTTTATACATTTAATCTTCTGAGAAGGGGACCATAGGCTTCACCAGTTTGCCAAAAGGGCCCATAATACAAAAAAAAAAAAAGGTTAAGAACCCCTGATGAATACTTTCAAACATCCCACTTAGTTCTGAAATTCTCTGTAATTCTGTACAGAGTTAACTGGGAAAGAAGGGAGAAGGGACTTGGACAGAAGATGCAGAAGTGGAAAAAATAGGTAAGAAATATTTTCACCTAATAAAAGGCATCTCAGACCAAAACACATTATAGGATCATAGAATTTAGAAGTTAGAAAAGATGTTAGGGATCATTTAGTCTAATCTGCTAATTTTACAGATGAGAAAATTGAGGCCCAGAGAGGTGATGAGCCCAAAGTCAGATAATAAATTGTAGACCTGGAATCTTCCCCTACATATAACACTCACACTCATTTAAGGCCCTCACAGCTCTCATCTTCAAGTCAGCTGTACATAGACTTGGCCCTGTCAAAGTCTTTACCATGGAGGCAGATGTTACATAAGCCCACCGTGGACAAACGTTAAACATTCGTCACCTGAATTGTTTCTTGCTCTAAACTTCATAGCAATGTTAGTCAGAGACTTGCAATAACTAGCTCAGATGCCATTAAACTGCTGAGTGAATTTATTGTTCCAGGTGCTTTGCTGAGGACTTTTTTGTGTGCTAAGAAATCTTAAAATGGAATTTAATGGAAGGAATATGAGATTAGAGGCCCATCAGCTCAGGCTGAGCAGCGATTGGGGATTTCAGCCAGGGCCTAAGAGATGTCAGCAGGATTAGCCATTTGAGGGAAAGAAATGAAAATATTATAAACAAAAGCCCCCCAATTTCTTCTCTTTATGGGTTCTCACTTTCAGTTAGTGGAATATAAGGAACTAATTTTTACCAAATGTAGAAAATCGTGACTATTGCAAACAGGGTGGGGGGAGAGGGGGAAGCTGTGGCAGAAATATGGCCATTGGTTTGCTGTGAAGCGTCTACTGAAGAAAAACAGCTTTAAGAGCTCAGAAAACCGGTCGATGCAGCATCTGAGTATGACAACAGAGGATTGATGGTGAAGTATGCTTCTTACCACTCAGCAAAGAGGTGGTAAACTATGAGGGTGTAAAGAGGAATACATTGGCAGACATGGCTAATGTGTCTACTTTTCTTGACTAGATTTATTTGTTACAAGGGAAGAAGGGTTCTATTGAGAGGGAAGTGGTAGGAATTAGGAAATGGCAGTGAGGGGCAGCAGGGTGTGGGGAGAAAACGTATTAATAGTAATTTTTGAAATAGTCTGCCAAAAATTCCAGGTCAATATTCTAGGGATGGTAGGGACCTCCAGAGGCCATTAGGTGAGTTTACTTCTCTGCCTCTGGGGGCAACTACATTTAAGCAGTTTAACTAAATTCAACAAATATTTATTGTACACCTGTCATTAGCAAGGGTTTGTACTGTGTCAACTAAACCAGAAAGATGAAGAAAAGGAGGAGGAGGAGAGAGATGAAAAGAGAGGAGGAAAAGATATAACTTTGACATGGAGGTGCTTCTTAGTGTCAACCTTCTATCCTTCTACATGCAGTTTAGCTTGCTCCCATCTTTCCTCCCTTCAGTGAATAATTTCATTATCTGTTAAGATGTTTTCCAGATCTAACATTCTATGCTATATGTTTAACATACTATACATTCTAAAGACTTTAAGCTATATTATCTATCTTATCATCCCATGTTCTAAGAACTCTTCCAGTTCTGATACTCCTATCTTCCTCTTCCCACTTCTAATGTCCTGAATCCAAAGCACTAAATCATTTCTCTCTAAAGAGACTGTAACTGAGCACCTCCCTCAGTCTTCACTGATCCAGGCTCAATGATTCCAGTCTGGGAAGGCAACACAGTGGAAAGAATGCTGGATTGGAAGTGAGAGGTGCTGAGTCCCAACCCCAGCTCTGCCATTTATTTCCTGTATCATAGTGGGCAAGTCACTTCACTTTTCTGTTGGCAAAAGGAGAGAGTTAGACTAGATTAAGGGTTCTTATCCTGGGGTCTGTGAATTGTTTTATTTTTTTTTTTACAGAATATTTTGATAACTGTATTTCAATATAATTTGTTTCCTTTATAATCCTGTTTTTATTTTACGTATTTAAAAATGTTCCTTTGAGAAGGGTTCAGCAGCTTGCCAGAGGGATCCAGATCACATGCAAAAAGGCTTAAGAATCCCCAAACAAGATCATCTCTAAAAGTTTTTTTCAGCTCTGAAGCTATGATTCTTGAGTTTTTTCTCCTAGGATTTCTTTCCCAAGGTTTTCAAATTAAAATTCTTCCATGGGCCTTCTCCAGATTAAAAGAGCAAATATTTTCTTGTTTTATGGTCTATCCTGATCCTCTGACATTGAGGCTGCTTAGCTAGTTTACTAAAATATTCACTAAGTGACTATGGGTTAGGAATCCAAATTTTATTTTTGAGAGAATCTTATGAAAATGTTTGGTTGCTTTAAATTTCCTTTGGAAAACAATTCTACTAAACTTCATGAAAGATGACTGAAATCTAGCTACTATTCAATGAATAATTTAGGACAGTTTGTCTGAGTGGTCAGTCAATCAATAAACAATTATTAGTGTCCACCGTGTGCCAGGCAACGAACTAAGTGCTAGGGATACAAAGAAAGGCAAAAAATAGTCGCTGCCCTCAAGGAGCTTGTGATTTTAATGGAAGAGACAACATACCAACAAGCTATGTAAACATCAATTGGAGACAATCAGCGGAGGGAAGGCACTAGATTTAAGACGAGTCAGGAAAGGCTAAGTAAGTCTAGAGTCAGGATGTAATTAGACTTGCTTTTGTTATTGTTTAATTGGTTTTTTTTCAGTTTGGTCTGACTCTTCATGACCCCATTTTGGATTTTCTTGGCAATGATACTGGAGTGCTTTGCCATTTCCTTCTCCAGCTCATTTTACAGATGAGGAAACTAAGGCAAACAGGATTAAGTGACTTGCCCAAGGTCACACAGCTAGTGTCTGAGGTCGGATTTGAACTCAAGTCTTTCTGACTCCAGGCCCAGTACTCTATCTACTCTGTCACCTAGCCACCCTTAACAACAAAAGTGACAGGATGTAATTCATACTCCTTTCTAGTGTAAGGTCTAAGCTTCTACCTTCCCTTGTAACTTCCCACATGAATCTGCTCAGGAAAGATTGCTGATGGCATCTGAAATATTCTGAATAGCAGTGGTAAAAAGAATAACCCTACTTTGCATTTGTATAGGGTTGTACCAGAATTCAAAGAAATTCCGCTTGATTTCATTGGCTCTTCATAGCAATCCTGTCATTTTAAAACGAGCAAGGCAGAAATAGTCCCTCTTATTTTACAGAAGCTGAGACTCCAGGGAATGGTCCAGTATAACTCACAAGCAACAGAACTGAGTCTAGACCCCCAGGTATTAAAAGTCCAAGTCTGTGTTCCCTGAAACTGGATCATACAACCATTTCTGTCCTTGCTGTGGTTCAGAGAGAAGCTGAAATCCCCTCAAGTGAGCCTGAGCCAGGCTAAAGTCTAAAGAGTTGAAGATACTCTTCTACTTTGAATGTCCTGAAAATCATAGACTGAACAATTTTAGATTTGGAAAGGACCAAAGGGACATAAGACAGGCTTCATTCTATGAAACTATAAACTTGGCACCTTTTGTAATAAACATTCACCATATAATGAATTGTTGAGAGTGATGTCCTCTCTACAACACCCCCACCTTTAATCAATATAGTTTTTAATATCTTGGCAGCTATTTTTATGGGGAGGAAATGTTCTTTGGAATCAGGTGAAAATTCTCAGGGTTGACTTGGTATTAAACAAATGAAAAATAAATGCGATTTCAAGATTAGGAGAACTACATTTGATCTTCCTTGATCATTTGTTTATGGAAAACAGTCGCAATAGGAGAAGGCATTTAACCTGGGAAAGATAGCCATTCGGCCTGATAAAAGGAATTATTCTAAATGGTAATTGGTCCCCCCAAGGCACAGTGACGAAATTCAGGGGCACTGTTACCGAGCTGTTTCCATCTCACCCTGTACTTGTGCCAAAAGGGGAAAAAAAGACAACTTTGCTACAGTGCACTAGGCTTAATAATGATTCTGAATGGATATGCGGATTTGGGGGGCATGGGGTTTGCTGAGGAAGGAAGGGGGGACAGTGAATGGATTAGCTTCAGAAAATTGGAAATCTATCCCTTAAATAAAAAAAGTTTGAAACACCTTCAGAAACGCTGGTGGGACTTTTTCATGGAAGAAGTAAAAGTAAAAAGAATCCCAAGATTTTTAAGTTTTGATTCATTAGAGAGAGAGTTCCCCAACAATAGAAAAGTTCAAGTATAAGCTTGATGACCACCTGTTGGAAGGACTGTAAAAAGGAATTGATATTTGGGGTAAGGATTGAACCCAATGTCCTCTACTATTTCTTCTGATATTACAATTCTAAAAATCTCAGGGTGTGACTCCCAAATCAGTTAGCAGGGCCCTTTTAGTGGCAGGGTGCAGGTTGGTTGGGGCCTGCCTCCCCCTTCAGCACTCCTTCTCTGACAGAATACTTCAGAAGGGTTCCTGAAGGTCACTCCAGTGCTATGCAGTACTCCTTACTGTGCGTGGGTTCCATCATGGTTACCCCCCAGCAGCCTTCTCTACATTATATTGTACCTTCTTTAGCACTGAAGGAAAGCTAATGCTATAAAGATCCAGAGTTCTTAGCCTGCTACAATAGCTGTCCTTGCAGGCCTTGGAGACCTTTGGTGTGGGCTGGGAACAAGGGCTGAGTACAGCAGGAGTGAAAAGGAGAGGAATGTAGGAGGCCACATAATACTTTTAGGGGCAGTAGATTCACAAGATTACAGTTTTAGAGCCATATTGTGACCCCTTCATTTTACAGATGGAGCCCATTTTACATGGTGGCCCAGAGAGGTTGACTGAATTTTCCATGGTCATACAGGTAGTCAGTATCAGAAGCAAGGTTCAAACCCAAGGCCTCTGACTTCAAATCCAATGCTTTTTCTACTGTACCGCCATCTTCCTGCCTATATCCAAACCATTCCAGTCTTCACCCTCACTGGAAACTTAGACTGTACCTGGAACTACCCTGGGATCTATCTGATGGGTGAGCTTTCACCTCATCTTGCTCAGATCCAGATCTCTCCCCTCACTTCCTAGCCATCTCCAAACCATATAACTCTATTCCCATATCCCTACACTCTTATCAACTCCTCTTTATCTGTTATTTTCCTTAATAAGAATATAAGCTCGTTAGGGCCAGGACTATCTTGGTTGTATTTGTATTTGTATTTGCAGCGTCTAGCACAGTACTTGGTACATTTGGTGTTGTTCAATCATTTTAGTTGTGTCTCACTCTCCATAATCTTACTTGAGATTTTCTTGGCAATGGTACTGGAGTGGTTTTCCATTTCCTTTCCAGCTCATTTTATAAATGAAGAAACTGGGGCAAACAGGGTTAAGTGACTGGTCCAGGGTCACAAATCTATTAAGTATCTAAGGCCAGATTTGGACTCAGGTCTTCCTGATTCCAGGCCCAGCACTCTATCCTTTATCAACTAACTACCCAGCCTGGTACATAACCTGGTGCAATGATCTCTCTCTCTCTCTCTCTCTCTCTCTCTCTCTCTCTCTCTCTCTCTCTCTCCATCTATCTATCCATCCATCCATCCATCCATCCATCCATCATCTATTTGTCTATCTACTGGAGACCCAAGTTTTAATCTCTCATACTGGTCAGTGTTATTGTGTTTCTTTCTATTGTACTTGACTACCAGCATCTTGCTGTATACTTGAGTTTCATTAGGAAAGGGCAAGTGAGGGAGATAAGAGATTAATACAGATGGACACCATTTATTTCTGTTTACCCTAAAGCCCACAGTTCTGATGTATTTAGATAAGTACTCATCCCTAGCCTGGAGGATAATAACTCTCAAAAATTATTGCCTGAACTGATGTACAAGAAAATTAAGAGGTCTTCAAAAAAATTCTTTTGCCTTTAACTTCTCTGAACACTTAACACACAAAGATTGAGGAGTAGGTATGGAAGGAGAAAAGAAGGTTATGAGAATGCTAAGATCCCTGTCCCCTTAAGTGACACAGGGCTTATATATGAAATAAGCAAAATCCATCAGATCTGATCAGTTCATAAAGAAATAGATGAGTGGTTAGAAATAGACAGCCAGTGGTAATCAAAATAATAGCTGCCATTTACAAAGCTCTTAGAGAATCCAAGGACCTTGCATAAATTATTTTATTTGATGCTTATCTCAATCTTGGTGGGTAGGTTTTGTTTGTTGTTCAGTTGTTTTCAGTCGTATCCAATTCTTGTAACCCTATTAGGGGTTTTCTTGCCAAAGATACTGGAGTGGTTTGCCATTTTCTTCTCCAGTTTACTTGATAGATGAGGAAACTGAGGCAAACAGAGTTATGTGATTTGCTCAGGTATCAGAGGCCAGATTTGAACTCAGGAAGATGAGTCTTCCTCACTCCAGGCCCAGCACTCCATTTACTGTGCCACCTAGCTGCCCTAAGTATTATTTTGACTTTTATAGGTGAGAAAACTGAGATTCAGGTTAAGTTTCTTTCCCAAGTCCATGCAGTTACCAGCCATTGGGGATAAGGTTTGAATTCAGGTCTTTCTGGACTCCAACTCTGTCCATTATGCCCTATTGTAGTGGTAACACAGCAACCCCATAAGCAGCATGAGGCAGCTTCTACCTCACATATAAATAAGCAAAGAATTTAGAACTGGAAGGGACTTTAGAGAGTACAACGTCAGAGCTGGAAGGGGCCTTGGGACAGAGAATGTCAGAGTTAGAAGAGACATTTGAACACAGAATGTCAAAAGTGTAAGGGCCCTTAGGGCACTGAATGTCAGAGCTGGAAGGGACATTAGAATATAGAACATCAGAGATATACGGGACCTCAGGACATAGAATATCAGACTAGAAGAGACATTAGAATATGGAACATCAGAGATATATGGAGATCTTAGGACACAGAATGTCAGAGCTAGAAGGGACATTAGAACACAGAATGTCAAAAGTATAAAGACCCTTAGGGCATAGAATGTCAGAACTAGAAGGGACCTTAAAAATATAAATGCTAGAACTGAGACACCAATGACGTAATTTGCCCAACATCATAGAGCAGGAGTCAGAAGATCTGTGTTGTATTCCCAGCTCTGCCACTACCGAGGACTCTTTCCACTATGTCACACTGACGTGGCAGCTGTCATATGGTATGATGTGACAAGGAGGAAGAAGAGGACTGAAGCCATGGGAAAAGCCTAATGAGCTGGCAACCAGACCAGACAATGAGACAGAGAGATCCAAGAACAGGCAGATGGGCACATAAAAAGACTGAGAGGCAAACACGAGGAGATGTTGGAGAACATGTCCTTCTTATTCAGCCCCCTACGGGGCCAGACCTTAGAGACAGACCTGCCTTTGGCAGCCAACCACTTTCTGTCCTTCACCCCACCCTCGACCCCATCTTTTTTACTATGGAAACCACAGCAGGGAAGCTCCCCGGTGAAAGGACCATACCTCCATTAGG
This sequence comes from Notamacropus eugenii, assembly GCF_028372415.1. Taxonomy (NCBI): domain Eukaryota; kingdom Metazoa; phylum Chordata; class Mammalia; order Diprotodontia; family Macropodidae; genus Notamacropus; species Notamacropus eugenii. The sequence continues at coordinate 433,657,049 of NC_092872.1, forward strand.
TCTATTAACCATAAGAGCCGCTCCTGGGAAAGATAATTCAGGCAAACACAAAAAGGGGGGAAAAACAAAATAAAACAATGCATTAGGGACTGGAACAGATGCAGCAAACCACTACCATTCCACACACAAAAAGGCAATAAAAATAAACATAAGACCCTGGTAAAAAGATCCCCTAATCCCTTCTTGCCACAAACCCACTAAGTAACATATTCTCTTGCATGAAGCTGTTAAAGTAAAAAATCATAGGAGTAGTTCAGGGCAGATATTTTAGGGGACCCTAGAGCTAAGTAAGGATTAACACTGAAACTCATATAGTGGTCGTGAAACCAACCACTTAAAATAGAAAATTAGAGGCTATCCAGTGGAACAGCCTGTGATCTGGGCCTTAAGGAGAAACAGAGACTTTCAGCCTTTCCTAGAAGCCTTTATATGAAATGCAGGCAAGGCATAGGATGCAAATGCCATCTTTAGGCTTCCACAGTCAGATGTGAGCCAGGGCTTGAGTCTGATTGAGTGCTACAGTCTGGGGAATGTCTCAGGAATGATGACAGAAGAAGGAAAAGGGGCCAGATAATTAGATTCAGCCTGTGTAGCCTGCTGAGCTCCAGACTGCTAGCAAGTTTCACCACTGAGTATTTAGGGAAATTTTCCTAAATCCCCTAGTTAGTACCTAACAATAGTGCATACACTAAGCATTTAACAAATGTCTGCTATTTGCTTGGATGGAGGCATGGGCATATATATATAATATATATGTATGAGTGTGTATGTGTGTGTGAACATATATGTGTTACATTATATTTATGTGCATACATGCATATTATGTGTGTACATATATACACATATACACATATATGTTTGTGTGTGTGTATATGTGCATATATAGTCTTACTACAGAAATATATTAGAAGCACTTGAGAAATAACCCAGGGTGCCTTTCCCTGGCAGGCTGTCTCTCATGCAGACACAAAGCACTTCACTCTTCCCTGTAATGGAGAAGGCTTCCAGGTTTCTATGAGCACTGTTCTTGGTCCCTCCTGAAGGCAGTAAGTGAGGTCCTGAAGATTGCCTACATCACCTGTAAGACTTTTAGGGCTCTTTCTGGATGTAAAAGAGCAGTGGTGATCATTAGAGCTCAACTTTCTTCTGTCCCAGTCTAGGTACTACTCAGTAGTAAGAGGTATTTGCTCACAAAAGTGACAGGAAATAAAAGGACCATCTTACAGGTTATCAGAGACTAGACTGAATATGATGAAACCTAGCTGGTTAGAAAACAAAAAATCCAGACATAAAAACTATGTGCAAAAAGGCCAGAGGTCCCTTCTGCAGCCTCCAGAGGTCCTCAGAACAGAAGGGGAGGTAACATCAGCTACCGCAATGCAAAATTCAAAATCTGTCTGGGGACTGGGCTTTTTAAGACATACCAGATTTTGGCCTTTGAGGATATGTGAAGGGATACTGACATGAGGTAGGACCTGGGCCAGGGGTTCAGAATTAGAGAGCTAGCAGGGAGCTGCCCATAGTGACACAGCCAATCAGTAACTGAGCCAGGACTAGAACCCAGGGCCAGTCTCCCAGGCCATTCATTGTTTTTCCATACTGCTTCTAGGACCCTTGTTCCCTGAACCTAAAAAAAGCACTCAGAATCATCTCCTAAAATCTAAATGATTCCTAAGGAGCAGCAGATGATCAAAATTTGTTTCTGTCAGGGTCCCTGTCTTAAGGAGACAGGCATGTGACAGATTAAAGCATGCAATTTTTAACTGATGCCAGATTACCCTCAAGGATTCAGAAAATACCACTTTGCATTTAAGTCCCACACTAAGTCTAAGTGGCTGGGATTTTCACCTAAGGGTCACCCCTTGGACAAGGTATATCCCTAGCCCATCTCCTAAATGTTGCATAAACTATTAACTGGATGAAAAAGATACCCAAGTCAATTTACTATGCTGCACACGTGGAGAGCAGCAGGGGGATTCTAGCTTCATCCTAGAGAATCAGGACTCCAGGTGATCAGTTTATCCCCTGAAGCACGGAATGGTGATATTTTTATAATCCGGGCTTTGATGCCACTTCCTGCATCTGTCCAGGAAAATCATTTGTACTTGGAGTTCTTGTGGGAAACAAAGCTGCCCAAGGACTTTGTTCCCACACCTGCTCCAATTTAAGAAGGGGTGCGGGGAGGCACTCTGCAATGGAAAAACATGCAGATTGCAACCAAAGGAAGGTAGTCTCTGGCTTCTTGAGATCTGATGATAGTCAAAAGATCGTATATAGACCATATTTAGAATATTCAGAGGTACTGTGCCATAGAGGGTAGAGTAGGCCTTGAAGCCAGGAAGACCTGAGTTCTAGTCTCACCTCTGACACACTGGCTGTGTGACCCTGGGCAAGTCATTTATCCTCTCAGTGTTATAAATAACTCTTTGAGACAATAATTTACAGAGAAGGTACCAAGATGTACTGGTAGAGGAAGGTCCTCACCGGGAACTCCCTCCACCAATGGAATCACAGGTCATTATCCCCACCTTGAATATTCACAGACATGGAGAAATATGAGAGACAGCATCATGATGATATAATCTAATCCCTAGATAATATAAAAATCTCATTTTTGTCAATAGCTCCAACCTCCTTTCCCAGTATATTAAAATAGCAAGGATCCAGGCAAACAGAGAAGTCAGAATTTCATCTCCATTTCCTTTTCTTTTTCTTTAACTGGTGGAAGTATAGTAAAATGACCAAAAGGCATGAAACAAGGAGAAAATGAGTCAGAAGACCCAGACAAGCTGGATAATCACTGAATTGTAATGGAACACTGACCCTATGGTAAAAAAAAAATATGCTTACAGACTGATGTGTCCCACCTGATGGAGGGTCCAAAGGAGAAGAATTCCTGCTCCTCCTTCCTCCATCACACCATTTAGCTTTGAGGAAAGGTCTTGAATCCTCTGGGATCATGAGGCACTCACTACTTGTCAGATCACATTGTTACAAATGGTCAGCTGCAAAAAGACCCTAGCCAGGGTCTGGTTATGGTTTGGGAGGGAGGAAGGGGAGGAAGGGAAGGGAGCTGATGCTGGGTGCATACAGAGCAAGAGAATCAGGAGCTGGGAGAAGAACTGCCCCTCCCCCCTCACTCTATCCCGAAGAGGATGGTGGGCCCAAGGATGGAGACACTCACTCGAGCGGAGCTGACCGTGGTAGAAGTGACCTGACTACCAGAGGAGGAGCCGGTGTCACTGTAAGACACCACAGAGTAAGTGTCCGTCCCAGTGCAGGATGGCTGCCGGGCCTTCATGGACTCAATCTCCCGTTTCAACACCATGTTGTCAAAGCGATCGAGGTCATGGGGGGAGATCAGACCCCTCACCTCAGATAGGAGGGAAAACTGAGGAACAAAAGAACATATTCAGCTGAGTGCTCCAGAAAAGGTTTCTTTTTCCCCTTCTATAATCTTAAACTAAATAATCTCTAAAGCCCCTTCTGTTTTAACTCCTTTTTACAGATAATCTCATAACATTTCTTGACTACTTTGGTAAAATAACTTGCTCAAGGTCATAGGTTCTTAGATGTAGAATTGAAAAAGATCATGAAGGCCATTAAGTCCAATTTCACTTTACAGATGAGGAAACTGAGACTCAGAGAGGAAAAGTGCCTTGCCAAGGATTATACCAGTAGCAGTAGGTATCAGTAGCAGGATTTCAATCTAGGTCCTCTGACTCCAGACCTAGAGAACTTTCCTCTATTCCAAAGGAAAGAATTCTGAATCTGAAGTCAGAAAACTTGTTTCCATATCAAATCATGTCTCTGTACATTCTGTCCAAGTGACCTTTGGCAAGTCACTTAATCAAAGGCCTGGACCTTAGTTTCTTCATCAATAAAATGAAATGATTGGACCAGATGAATTCTAAGACCTCTTCCACTTCTAAATCCTCTGACCCTGTGACCATTCAGACCTATGTCAAGCTATCTTATGGCATGTGGACAATGGGAACTTCAGAGTTCCACCTCACCCTAGCTCTAGCTTTTCACACCAGATTTTGACAAGTACTATCTACATGACTTTGAGCAAGTTTCATTACTTCTACAGACTTATTTCCTCATCTGTAAAATGAGGAGTTTGGACTAAATTACCTTCAGTTTCACTTTCAGTTCTAAGTCCACAATTGCATGATTCCCCAGCTCCTACAAACCCCAAACCCAAATTCATGCTTTTCAAAGGTCCCTTCCCCAATGGAACATTTGTTTAAATTCACAAGTAAAGGTGTCTCTATCTTATGCATGTATTTCTTAGATCTGGGGGGCTCTGAATGTATAACTGAGGCCTTGACAAAGTCTAGAGGAAGGTGAGGGTTCCAACAGGCATTCATGTTACTCCTCCCCACTCCCTGAATTCAGGCGGATATTTAGAGCCTCAGAGTCTCCACAGCTGTTCTGGAGCAGTTCCAGTGATAACAGCCCTGGCCACCTCACTGTACCTTGGCTTGGGTGTTGAGTAGTTCAAACAGAGCCATAATGAGAGCATCCACATGGATGTTGTTTTCCTTGTACTCATCTAGGTAGTAGCCCATGGTCGCTCTCTCCTGCTCATTCAGCAGATGTCGGGCTTGTTCCTCTAAGATGACCCGGGTCTGGTTGACCATGCTGCTCAGGGTGACCTGGGACCTGGCTGGCCCCTTGTAGAATCCCAGCTGGAAGACAATCACACAGAGAACAGAATTTACTCTGGAATGAGAATTCATACCTCTTTGGCATGACTAAAAAACATATGTGAGACACACTTTCATAAGGCACAGGAGGGAAATCTCCATTGTAGCATACTAGTCACAGCAAGATCTCAAGAAAGGTGGTATGGCACAGGGGAAAGAAAGTGGAGTTTGTCCTAGAGTTAGGAGACCTGAAGAAAAGTTAATGAAGCACAGTAGAAGGCACAATGGAACTAGAATCAGAAAACCTGGTTTGAAGGCTGACTTGTATACTACCTATATGTCAGACCTTGGGCAAGCTACAGAGGAGAAATAGCAACTGACATTTCTCATATAGGGTAAGGCACCTAGGCAGCCTCAAAGTGAGAGAAGTGTCCAAGATATTCATTTTCATTCTCTCTCTCTCTCTCTCTCTCTCTCTCTCTCTCTCTCTCTCTCTCTCTCTCTCTCTCCATCTCTCTGTCTTGCTGTTTATGTGTTTCTCTGTCTCCATCTCTGTCTCTGTCTGTGTGTCTCTCTTTGTCTCCATCTGTCTCTTTGTCTCTGTCTCTCTGTGTCTCCCCGTTTCTGTCTCTTTGTCTGTCTCTGTCTATCTCCATCTCTTTCTGTCTCTGTCTCTCTGTGTGTATCTCTGTCCCTCTCTGTCTCCATCTCTCTGTCTCTCAGTCTCTCTGTTTCTGTCTCTGTCAGTGTGCATATGTCTCTGTCTCTTTCTCTGTGTTTCTGTCTCCATCTGTCCACTTGTCTTAGTTCCAGGCCATCTTGCCCCTAAGAGATGTGTGACTCAACCTTGTTGTACAAAAGTGTTCTCTAAGCTTTCAGGCTGTTCAAGGATGACCTGAGGATGTTCTACATTTCAAGGGGCCATCAACAAGAGGGGATAATAATCTTGATTCACAATCAAATAGTAGATCTGGGAAATCATTTCTCAGATAAGATACCTTAAAAAGGCCTGAAATTTCAGGTGGAGGTTGGGGAAAATGACAAGAGATGATTTCCACTTTGGTTTCATCATGGACCTCACAGGC